>NW_012141858.1:2356077-2398731 GCF_000956105.1 Propithecus coquereli
AAACCTGGTACAATAGATAGTTATAATAGAAGTAGAAATACGTAATAGAAATAGAAAAATATATAGTAGAAATATATAACAGAAATGTAAATCCTACATTTCTAATAGCATAGACGAGACTGTTTTCATTCTACCACAAAAGAGAGAGTTCCATTATGCAGTTAAAGTAAAAATTCAAGCAACAGAGTCCAGGTTGCTGTGGGGTTGTCATCACAGCAACTAGTGACTTGCGGGAGTTAAAAAGCTGTCAGGCAACAGAGGCAGATGGGCTAGTGATGCAGGAAAGAGCCACGATGACTGCACTGGGAATACGTAAAGGCATAGTGGGATAAAATGGTCTGATATATTACAGAGCTATACTGGTGCAGAGAGTTGAACAATGAGAAATCAACTCTGACACAAGATAATTTTTTTAGGTTAACTTATGTTTTCCCCTTCTGTTTTTTCCCCCACGAGGTCTTTGCTCTTTGTATCAGGGAAAGTTTGAGGTTGGAATTCCTGACTTTTGTTTTCAAAAGCCTGTAGGCACTAAAGAGAATCCAGTTAAATCCGGAGGAGTAATATCCCCCATCTAAAATGAAAGTCTCTCTGGCTTGGGGGAGGAGTCAGAGTCTAAAGTTCCGTGTATTCTGCCTTAAGTCTACCAGATCCCAAGGACACAGCAGGACCTCACACAGACTGGCTACTGGTGCACCAAGAGGTGGAACACTAGCTTAGGCTTCCACAACAGCTCTCCTACTACAGAGGTTGGCACAAAGGCAGCTGAGGAGAGCCCCTTAAGGGGCCAAGAAGAGAGAGACAGTGGCATTTCATCTGTAACCTGTGTGGTTGTGTGACTGAGGCCTTCCTGGCTCTCTGAGATAGCTCAGCTCTGCTTTCGTGCCTGGAGCCTTGACACAGGAAGCACAAGAATGACTAAAGTCTCTCATCAGCCCTATGGAATGGGGGGCAGAGAGTCAAAATTAATTATTGAGTTAAAAATAGAGAAGTATAAATATCATTTAGCAATAAAAGGGAATGAAATACTGACCATGCTACAGCATGCATGAACTTTAAAAACATTATGCTAAATGAAAGAAGTCAGTGACAAAAGACCACATAGTGTATGATTCCATTTATTGGAAATGTCCACAACAGGCAAATCTACTGGCATTACCAATTACCCTATGATTTTGAAGGAGCTACTTAACCTTTTTGAGTCTTAGCATCTTCATCGATAAAACAGGTTTAGTAATAATAATAATCATGCATAACTCCTGGGGTTGCTATGGGAATTCAATAAAAACTGTGTGTGTAAAGATCTGAGAGAGCACCCAACATATGGTAGATCCTCAGTAAGTGGCAGCTGTTACAATTAGGCATTTCCTCTTACTGGACCACTGAGCACAGGCAAGCTCTGAGGCAGCCTAGATCTTTCTCCTGAGCCATTCTAGCTCTTGACTCAGAGAACATTAATGCTGAAAGGAACGTTATAATTTATTTAATCTAATTCTCTTTTTTAACAGAGGAGAAAATTGAGGGTTAGAGCAGTTGTATAAGTTGCCCAAGGCTTTGTAGTAGTTACCAGCAGAGCAAAACTGGATCTTTTATTTGTAGCTTAAAAATTAAAAAGCTGTTGGAATGAGATAGAAAAATGCTTAATAAGAAGTAAAATTGAAACAACCCCATGCAGCCCTCCAATCAAGAGAGTAATATAGTGGGAAAGGCAATTGTGCCACACCTGAGAAGAGCAGGTGGACTTTTGACACTCTAGTGGGGCCTCTCTCCCACGATCCCCATGCGCAAGTGAAAGGATACTTCCCAGGAAGCAGGAAGGGCTGCTTTCAGATACTCATATCATCCCGTCCCTACCCCCTGCTATTGTCTACATGAACAAAGGAAACTCGATCTTGGTAGATACACAAGAGAAGTTAACAAAAGGATGGAAACCAGTATCTTGGAAAGCATATGGAAGGTATGTGATTAGTGTTAGCAAAAGGATCAGAGAAGAGAGAGGAGAAAAAAAAAGGAAAAGTCCTTTTATAGCATTTGAGTGGGCTGCCTTCACTTGCTAAAAGACTAGCTGAAAGGGGAATGAAATTAACAAGCAGGTGTTAGATGGGGATGTAGAATGTTAGGGAAGGTGTATTGAACTAAACAGGTGATAAAGAGCTTTGAGAATGAAATTTGAGGAAAACAAATGTGCGGGTTTGCACATTTGCACACATGTATATTTAGCTGAAAGTGCCTGTTTTGCCTTTGCAGTAAATTTAAGAGCTGCCCTCAAAGGCAAATTAAATTGTGTCCACTGAGCTATTTACAAGAGTCGGGGGAGGTTCTCAGGCATAATCACAGGAGATGGGGTGGGAGTGTGACAGGGCAAGGCAGTTAAGGATTAAGGAGCAGCAATTCCAAACTGAAATTGCTGGACTATGCATTAATTATGCAACAATTACTGTCTGCTCAGTGTCCCCACTGCTTCTTTAAAGAGAAAGAAGTACATTTGGGAAGTGTTTGACAAATCTACTCACTAAAGGAAGAAAAGGTCAGAATTTCATATGTTTTTTTAACCACATATATTATTAAAAGAAACTAACTTGACCCCACTTGACATAAACACATTGAGTGATTATCAGGCAAAGAAATTACTCCAGACTTCAAAGCTTTTCCATTGGCTAGAACCAGCGTTCCAGTCCTGTTTGTTATTTTTCAACACCCAAGGGATGTTACCTTGCACATTGTTTTGCACAGATTTGCATTTTGAGTTAAAGAGGCACTTGGCTCAAATGTGTAAAGAAAAAATGCCTTTAATATTCCAAACTATCCACTAACACCATCAGCTGTGACATCGTACACTAAAAAGATCAATCTCAAAGATCATAGGTCCTCATGAAGATTTTCCCAAAGGGAAAACCACAAGTGTTATGGGAAAAGGGAATTACCCCAAAATTGAGCAGAGAAAGTAGACACAAATTACAGATGATGCAGCATCCCAATCTAAATATGCACTCACTCTAACAAATGATGCACACATGTTCACGCGTGACTCTCACTCCAGATGTTACCATGCTAGGGCCGCCAGGTCTCATATAGAAGATGATCAAGGTAGAGGTTCTGCTCAGCGGGCAGCTTTATTTTCTCATGGAGATATTCCTGTGGAAGTCCAGTTTCTGTATATTTTCTTATATCTTCTAGTCTTGGAATTTTGATGGTACTCATCCATTATCTTCACCGAACATACACAAACTCTCCAGGCATCCTCTCCATCCTTCATCTCCCTCCACTTTTTTCACACATACAATTTTAGGTTGATGGACAACTTTTTATTTTTTGAGTTCTTTAAAATTTTATTTTTATTTTTGTTTTTTTAATTTCAATATATATTACAGGGGTACAGATGTTTAAGTTACATACATAGCCTTTGCCCCACCCAAGTCAGAGCTTCAAGCATGTCCGTCCCCAAGATGGTGAGCACCGCACCCAACTATTAATGTTTGTACAAGAGCTATTAGGTTTGCTAGGTTTTGCTGAGATTTTCTATATTATATTTATGTGTTTGATTTTTGTCTGGTTATGCTATTGCTTTGACCCATTTCAGTCATTTGGGGGAACTTATATTTACATGCACATCCACAACTAGATGTACAAGCACCATTTGCATAATGTTTTTCATTAGTCTCTTCCATGTTCTAAATTTCCTTGACCACAATTGATAACATAAATACACATGGAAGCAACTGTAATATAATTTTTATATACCTTTGTTAGCCATGTTGGTGTGCCTTCAAAAAAACATTGTCAATGATCTCATGCTTCTTAAGTAAACTAGGGAGGAAATCAGTAGCACAGCTCTCACTAAAGGGAAGATTGGAATTGGAGCCTCCATTAAAGGGATTAGATCCCACCTCATCCCACTCCATTCTGGAACACCAACCTCCATTGGCATCAAGGTTCTAAAGTTTGCATGGTAAGAGAAAGGACTAAGGGGGTAAAAACGTACCTTGTGAGAAAGGGCGGAGATTCCAGCAGAAGGGGACATGGATACAAGTCTGTTGGCCTTGGAATGGGGCTATAATAAAATAAAAAGGGATTGAGGAGAGAAGGAACACCCTCTTCCTAAATCTTGTGAGGCCCTTCTTGTGTGTAGTACACAGGGAAAAACTTAAGTTTTAATTGCTTCCACTTCTCTATTCCTCCCACACTGCATTGTTCTTTTTCAAACATATCTATTCCTAGGGCCAAAGTCTCAGGCCAGAAAGGACTAATCTCCAGATACCACTGAACAGTGCAGCCCTTGCTCTAGCTAAAAGGAAGGCCCGGGTCACCCCTGTCTTCCCAATAAGCCTGCCTGGGACAGGTCCTCCATCTTTCCAGGTGGACAAGCTAAGTAAATTAAGCACTTCAGTGACCAAGAAAATATTGAATTTCTCCTGAATCTGCATGAATTTTGTCCTCAGGAAGCGAGTGTGCTGATTCTGAGAATTTCAAACTTCATGAGGTTCCTAGGAGCCATTAGGGAAGAAAAATTTATTTACCAACTCCTATTCTTTGAGGTTGTAGAATTTCTTTGTCCAGGTTTTTTTTTTTAATTTTATTTTTAACATCAGGGAATAAAAAGACTAAAGGGAAATATAGGAATGCCTCCAGGATAAACTCACATCCACCAAATGCTCATTTGGATTACACAAATGGAACACACTTTTTTTTTTTTTTATTTCAGCATATTATGGGGGTACAGATGTTTAGGTTACGTATGTTGCCCTTGCCCCCCCTGCCCCCCTCCCCCACTAAGTCCGAGTTTCAAATATGTCCATCCTTCGGGTGGTGTGCATTGCACTCTTTGTGTATGCAAATACCCGTCCCCTCCTCCCTCCTCCCCCTTCCCCCTCCCCCCTGCCCAACATCCAATAGATGTTATTCTTATATGTGCACTTATGTGTTGATCGGTTAATACCAATTTGATGGTGAGTACATGTGGTGCTTGTCTTTCCGTTCTTGGGATACCTCACTTAGTAGAATGTGTGGAACACATTTTTAATATCTTAAATCAAATAATGACTTTAATAGATGTAAGATAAAGTGTATGGGGCAGGATGTTAGTTCTCAAATGTTACTATGCCTCAAAATCACCTGTAGGACTTGCTCCAAATAAAGATTACAGGTTGCCATCCCCAGAGATTCTGGAGTGGTGCCCTCCAAATCTATATTTCTAATAAGCACCATGGGTAGGCTTGTCGTGATAAAGTTGGTTCAGTAAACCAATTGTTGAAAGACATCAACTTCCCATAGGCACCTTGAAGGGCCCTAGTGTTCCAATCCATAGGCCTTTCCACTCCTCAATCTATACTCACTTCTTCAATATTTTCATCCATTCCATTGGTTTCAAATAGCCTATTAATGCTGGGAATTCCCAAATTTATATGTATAGTCTACTCTATTCTCCCAAGCTCCAGACTAACATAGCCAATTGCCAGCTCAGCATCTCCACTTGAATGTCTAACAGGCATACATTAACATGTACGAAACCCCTTATTTATACTCCCCCCTCAAAATCTGCTCCTCCATCAATAGTTTCCATCTTAATAAAGGGAAACTCTATTCTTCCAGTTGCTAAGTCCAAAAATGCTTGAGTCATCATTGACTCCTCACTTTTCTTTGCACTCCACATCTAAATTATCAGCAAATCCTGTCAGCTTTACTAGGGAATGTACCCAAAATCCAACCATTTCTCCCCACTTCCACTACTGCCTCCCTGGCCTACGCATGGCCGCTGCTCCACTGGGCGACTACAGTAGCCTCCTAACCCCTCCCATTGGTTCTGCTAAGGCCCCTCCCCAGTCTACTCTCCACCCAGCAACCAAAGTGATCTTGAAACACAAGTCGAGTCACACCATTCCTCTGTTGAAACCTTCTAGAGCCTTTGCATCTCACTGGAAGTAATAATAAAATCCAAATTCCCCACAATAACCCCCATGAAACTCCATTTCATCTAATCCTCTCACCTCACCTCATACTATTCTCCCCTCAGCTTGGGCGCTAGTTGTTCCTCCGTCGTTCCTCCGCCTGAGATGCTCCTCTCCCTCTCCCCTTTAGGAATCTGTGCACGTGTCATCTCAGTAGAGAGGTCCTACTATGGCTTGGAAGCACAGCTTCCAAGATCATCCCAGTGACTCCTGTCTTCACACCCTTATGTACTCCTCAACTCTTGAGTATGCACTAGATTTACTGACTTGCTTCTAGCCAATAAAATTAGGCAGCCATGGTGGAGTGTCACTTCAGAGATTAGGTGACAAAAAGACTGCGGCTTCCATCTTGTGCCACATTTTCATTCTGTCACCTGCTTGCTCTCTCTGAGGGACGCCAACTGCCATATTGTGAGCCGCCACACAGAGAATCCCACATGGCAAGGGACCAAGGGAGGCTCCAGCCAGTCACCAGCAAGGAACTGAGCTCCCTCAAACAGCCTGCAATGAACAGAATCCTGCCAGCTGTTCCAGCTTACACACTGACTGCAATCTCTTGAGAGACCTTGAAGCAGACACCAGCTAAGCCACGCCTGGATTTCTGACCCACAGAAACTGTGAGATAATAAATGTTTTTTATTTTAAGCCATAAAGTATTGGGAAAATTTGTTACTCAGCAATAGATAACTAATCCACTGACATAAATTCACAAAATTCTCCGACCCCTGTCACCCTGGTATTCCTACCCCCTTACCCCATTACTTTCTTCATAACACTAAACTCCAAAGCCTTAAATATTATATGTTTGTTTGTTTCGTTCTGTCTCCACCCACTAAAATAAAAGTTCCATGGAGACAGAGACATTTATAGGACAGAGAAAACTGTAGAGTTCTTTCAGCCTGGGATGTTTACCGTGGGTCTCACCCGCCCATCTCCATTTTATTCAAGATCCCTGAAAGCAAACAACACTGCATTTACGTATGAGCCACACCTTTAGTTTTCTCTATTGTTTTATAACTCGGTCTTCCTTCAGCTTTAAGAACTTTGAGTTTATCACAGAAGTTCTTTCAGACCTTTGTGAGCTCTGAATTAGATGCTCACTTTGAGAGTCATTCAGAGAAAAATAAAAAACAGTTCCCTCTGTCACTCTTACTGAATGGCCTCTTAAAAACCCCACTGTCTTCATAACCATTGCCAGACAATAAGATAATCCAGAGGGCAATAGGCAATTATTACCGTTTCAAAACCATTGTGCAGTCGCCTCTGAAAAGAAATCATTGAGTACATGACATTCGGTTATTATGGACTTATGCCATTCTCTGGCAGGAGGCAGTGTAAGCAGATCATTTCTACAGAACAATAATGTTTAAAACTTTAATATCGGCCGAGCAATAGCAGCAATTTTCCTAACAGGATTGAACTAAGGATAAATGGGATGTCTGACAAGCTACTCTGCTGCACCGATGTTTCTTGAACCCTCGGGAACTCTATTCATTGTTTTATTCCAAATCTAGCACAGTTCCTGTTACATGAGAGGTACTCAGTAAATGTTCATGGATTACACAGATGAATAGGCAAGTAAAAGGGTTATTATAAGCCCCTGGATGAATGTCGCCTTGTCTTACAAGCTCGTACACCTGGGTACCACATCCTGGGTAGTCACTTCTTTCCCGCCTTAATCTGTTGGTGGCCTCATTTGCCTTGGTGGTTAAACAGACTCAGCTTTCAAATCCTGGCCTGCCACTTCCTAAACATGTGACACTGTTCCAGTCACTTAACCACTCACAGGTTCAGTTTACTCGTCTGTAAAACTGGTATAATAATATTTACCTCATAGGGTTATTAAAATTAGAAGCTAACATGTAAAATACCAGTAACAAACACACCTAGACAATTAATACATAATTGCTCATCAAACCTGGCCCTCTGCTCTGTCACTAGGAACGAAAGTATCCTACTTGTCCTGTTCTCTCTCAACCAGTTTTGTTTCACAAGCCCCGGGGAGGCTGACCCTTAATATGGAAAAACTTACGTACCAGCAAAGTATTTCCATTATTATGTTAGCGAACCCTTTTTATTTAAAATATATTTTCTATTTACAAAGTGCTCTCAAATCCATCATTTCTTTGAGTCTCCAACAATCCTAAATGGCTGGTAGAGCAAGCGTAAAGCCCCTATTTTACAGAGGAGGAAGTGGAAGCATAAAGAATTCGATTACTTACACAAGATCACACAGGTAGTGAGGGGAAAGCGAGGTCTCGGATTCAAGCCCCAAATCTTTGCATGATGTTATGCAGCCTCTAGCAAGTGGACAGAGGCAGAAAAGCCAATAACCTGGCCCAAGCATGTCTCTCAACCACCACCCTGCCTGAAACAGCATGGGGAACTCAAGATTCTGGGCAGGTGACCCCTTTTGGAACCTCAAGCCTGGGTCTTTAAAAGCCCAGTGATCATCTGTGGAAGTGGGGAGCCAGGACTTCTATTTAGCCCCCTGGGAACCGAGTGTGAGGTGGCAATGCCCTCCATGGGCCACTCGCATGGATAATTGCTATGGGTGACCAAAATCTTGAAACTGAAAGGTGATTTCTTTGTGCACATTACAATTCTGTTCACTGGTCCTGCAAATACACAGCCTTGAAACATCTAAAGAGGGAATCTCCTTTAACCCATACAACTCTGCAGCACAGCTAACTAGATCTAGGAAGGAAGAGTAATTTAACAATCACTGACCACCTACTATGTGCCAAGCACTGTGCTAGGCCCTTTATGTTAAAATATATTTGTCATCTCATTCCATTTACTCCCCAGCACCCAATCCAATTTTTATTAGGTGCACACACCTCCTCCACATAGCCCATATGTTCTAGAAAAGCTCGCCTGCCCTGTTGCTAGGGGTGGGACAAGCGGCTAGGGCTTAAGCTGGTCAGTTCAGGGATGGGATGTGACGAAAATTGGGCCAACAAGTTTTCTGGGGGTGTAGGAAAGAAGCTCACTTGCACCTCCACACCACCCCCATGGTCTTGTCCTAGTTTCCATGGTCAAGGTTGGGTTGCTCTGGGTTCCACCTTGCTGGAAGGGGAACAAGCGAAGGAGTCTTATGTCCCAGAACTAAATGTGACACACACTTCTGCTCACATTCCACCAGCAGGAATTAGTCCCTTGGCCACAGTTAATAGCAAGGGAGACCTGAAAATATTTTAGTAGCTATGTGCCCAGCTACATATCTATTACCACCAAAGATTGAATTTTGGTGAACTGCCAGTAGTCTTGGCCACATCAACCATTATGTTGCAGAACCCATTTATAGAGGAAAAAAATTAAGCTAAGAAAACTTGCCTCAAGTGACATAACCAGTAAGTGGCAGAATAAGGATTTGAACACAAACCTCCAGTTCTCACCATCACACTCTCCATAGGGTAGAGTCTTCTTCTTCCATGTGTATATTTATCCCTCTCCACAATTCCAGCTCTTAAAATGACCTCACCCACCACTGGCAACAAGCATGCCGTAAGTTACTAAGCCCTGCTCTGGAGGTTGACAGCTAGCTTCTGGCTTAACTCCCAACCATGATTTTGTTTTCTACTCTCTAGGGGAGGAAGTGTTGAAGGGAGGATTGAAGTGATTGTCCCAGATCTGGCACACAGAAAAAGAGGTCTATGTAGTAATATCCAGCTGGAAGGTTTGTTAACTTGACAACTGCGGGAGAAATCAAGAGGCCATCTGAGGTTGGAAGCAGAGAGAAAACGGAGAACAGGGAAGATGCACACAAGGAGATGGAGAGCCCCTAAAGCCAATAAGGAAAGAGGCTAAAAGGAAAAATTGAGGATGTCGTACAGATTGGGTAAATTTAGGTCATTTTGGATGTGATATGTCAGAGCATTCCTCTTATTTAAAAAAGGTTATTTACTAATTTGAACTAGCAATACATTTCCAAAAAGAACAAGAGGGGTACTAAGTAAAAAAAAAAAAATTCTCTCTCCTACCCTATGCTCCAGACACCCAATACCTCCCCACCAAGGTACTAAATATTATCAATTTCTTGTATATCCTCTTGGATATATTTTATGCATAGAGAAGAAAACATATGCATATCCGGTATAAATATTCTTTCTCTCCTCTCTTGTTAACCAATTTTCTGCACCTTAATTTTTCTCACTTAACAAAATGTCTTAGAGGTCATTCAATGGGTGTACATAAGGAGTATTCTTATTTTTTATGGCTCCATCATATTCCATTATATGGATATGCCATAATTTTATTTAAATAATCACTTACTGGTAGATATTTAGATTGTTTCCAATCTTCTGCTAATACAAATAAGGCTGCAATGTGCAACCTTGGGAACACACCATTCTCTATGTATGTGGATAAATCTACAGAATGAATTCCTAGCACTGGCTTTAATAAGTCACAGCACATAGTTATTCATAATTCTGAATGCTATTTCCAAATAACCCTCCATAAGCTTATACAAATTTATTTTCCCACCAGTCATGTACAAGAGCACCTGTCTCTCCACACTCTCACCAACAGTGCGTTAATTTCTTTTATCATTGTCAATCTAATATATGAAAAATGAATGTCTGTATAATATGTTTAAACAACATTTGTATTCCCTTTTCTATGGAATTTTTTGCACATTTTTTATTGAGATGTTGGTCTTTTTCTTATATATGGAAATTCTTTGCATATAAAGAAAATTAGCCCTTATCTATTAAATGAGTTACAAATATTTCCCCTTTTTATAATTGTCTTTTGATCTTGTTTACAAGACGTTTTGTTTGTAGAAAAGAGTCCTTTTATTAACTGTCTGAAGCATCTCCCTAAATTGGGAGACATTCATAAAACAAACCAAACTTTACTCGATGGTAGGAAAACAGCATGAACTTGGGAAAACTTTGTTTTTTGAAAGTTTCCTCTCCTGTGTGATCCCATCCTTAATTACTCCCTGGTAATGATATTGTCACAGGACTCAGCCCACTGAATAAATTAAAATCACTAACCATGACTCCCAGCAGTAACAGAGAGCAAAGGAAGCCAAGTTTCCTGCCCTTTGGCTTCCCAGCTAAGTCAGAGAGGAAAATCATACTCTGAAAATCCCCAGAAAATGTTGTTGACACATCAGCTTTCATTCTTCCTGAAGCTACTTCCTTCATACAATTCAATTATAAAAGTCCTTCCTAGGTAGTTATTCCATGAATGGGACTAGGCTGAAGAAGAATAGACCCATGGGTGTGTTATTAGATGGGTGGGAAAAGAAAATAAAGAAAAGGAGTAAATGAATAATAGGAGAAATCAAACTGCAAACTGCATTTCGCGACAGGAACAAAATTGCTTCTGCTACAGGCAGGCAAACAGATCTCCTCACACGAGGGAGCAGGGAGCACTTTTCAGAAGACCAAACATCAGTCTCGGCCCCAGGGATCGTGACAATGTGGGTATGAGGTGGGGAGAGGAGTGATTCCCCTTTTGAAGGTCTAAGAAGAAAGGTAGGCAGAGATTCCAAAACATCACCAAGAAAACGTGCTAAGGCAGCTTTGGAGAAGATTCTGGTTCCCTCTACATCTCTCAGCCTGATCCACGGGCAGTTACTAAAACCCTCAACCTTCTGTCTCAGCTGGTCAGCCTCTGAGCAAATTCTGACTCTGCCTTGCTGGACGCTGAGAGCGCTTTCCCCAGTGCCCCAGCAAGTGGATGGTCTGGACCTCCGAAGTCTCACCGCTGCCTCTCTCTGAGCTTGCCCCTTTTCCACACACTCCTTTCTCTCCACCCCACCTGGCAGAGCAGCCCTTCCCAGGCCTGGGCTTCTGCCTGGCTTCCTGACTCACGCCCGGGTGCCCACTCTTGCTGGAGAGTTGCCCTGAACTTCAGCCTCCTTGGCAAGGGCACTGACAGCCCAGCTGGCCCTCAGCCACCCTCCTGTTCCTCTCAGCAACCGGCCAGAGTCCCGTCTCCACCCGTATGGTCCTCCCCACTCCTTGTCCCGTGCCACCTCCTCTTCCTGACCCCAGTGAATATTTCCCTTACCCAGCGTTCGGTTTTGCCCCTGCTGTCACCTCCCTGCACTAGGTAGGAACCCATGGATGTCTGTACCTGCTAGATCAAGCCCACATTCAACACACACAAATACCAACTCAACCCCCTTTAAACAAATAAGTACGTGTATTCACTTACATAACAGAGACAGGAAGATGCCAGGGTTGGATAATCCCATGGTTCACAGACGTCATTAAGGACACAGGGTCCCTCACCTTTCTGCTCTGCCATGCCTCCCACGCTGCCTACTGTGTCCACAAGACAGGCACCGCAGCTCTAAGCGATCCTGGTGGCTTGAGTCGGCTCCCACAGGCTCCTGAGAGCCAGTTGGTAAATACTCAGGAATGTTGCCTGCTGTCAAGTTATTGGTAGATTGAAATTGGCCATAATGGGAGAAGTTCCACCACAGGAGTGGAAATAGGGCAAACGCTACAAATCAGAGCTTTTTGTTTTTGGAGAGCAGCTTAGCAGGTTAGTGCTGCAGCACATCCTCAAATGATAACATCTAGAGACAGAAAGTGTCTATTTCTCAAATACGTCTTCTTTAGAAGCAGAGAAACTTTTTCTGGAAGCTGCACAGAAGATCCTCTGCCCCTACCCTCACTTCCCCTTCCCTGGCCTGATTGTGTCACATGCCCATGTTTTAACCAAAGATTAGCAAATGGATAGGATGATGACCATTCCCTTGAAGTATATGGGTACCTGATACCCCAAAATCAGAGTCCTCTGAGCTGGAAATAAAGTGGGAGATGGTCTTTGGGTGAGAAGTCAGTGGGGTCTGTCTCGCATGCATGCGCGTGTGTACACAAACACACACACATCCCGCCAGCTCATTCAGAGCTTCTCTCTGTCCTGGCGCACCATGAAGGTTCCAGCAGGTTTACAAGGCATGTGGGTTATGACAGCTGAGCTGTCTGCAAGACTACCTACCAGAAGAGTATAAGACAATAGAAATTGCTAAGAGGCAAATTTTCCCAGATTCTAGGCCTACATTTACCCAAGTAATTCAAAATAGCTAGCTTCTTTTAAGCACCACTATCAAATGAACAAAAACTGTCCTGTGTTTTCATGTGATAATACTTTTTCTATAAAGAAATTCATATTTCAAAAAAAACTTAAATGTTAGTCAGGAAGAGAATTACATTAATTTTTATATGTTGACACGCTATTTAAATTGAGTTAAATATATACGAGACTAGATCTCATTAAGCAGTTTAACTCAAAATTAATTTTTTTCATTGAGGCTTAATCCAATCCTGATTTTTTTCTCTGGCTTGATTAGACTACATGTTGGAATGCACCGGAATCTCTTTTTTTGGAGATGGCTCCTTGAACGGCTTGTCTGAGGTCGCACAACTTTTCAGGGTATTGTGAAGTGTCAGACTCCACGCCATCTGTCTTCACTGGCTCTCACTGCTCCCAGGAAGAGACCTCAAGACTACTCTCTGATAATTTCCAGAAACTGTCTAAATTGTACTTCTCTGCATCCTATTCAGCTTCTTGAGCCCTTTCCCTTTCTTTAATAGAAATAGAAAGCTTCTGACCACATATGCCTATGTACGTGCCACAAAGAGTTAGGCTTAAATAGATAAAACTTTTACACAAGCCTCTGGAGGGTATAAAAGGAAGTATAGCCTTGAGCTTCCAAGAACTGACAATCTGTTGTCAGTATAAGCAGAATAAGCAGTACAAGTGGGAAAAAAGAAATTATAGCCATTTGGGAAAAGGAGAAATCATTCCTGGATGGGTTAGAAATTTTGTTTTCTTTATTAATGTGTTCCACTATTTTATTTTATTATGAAAATTTTTCAAACATACAAAAAAAGTTAAAAGGATAGTACAATGAACATCATGTTCCCATCAGTTAGATTTTACACCTGTTAATATTCTGCCATATTACCTATCTAAATATTTTACTACTCATTTTAAGGAAGTTGCAGTCATTGTATAAGAATGTCAGCCTTAATACTTTAGTATGTACCTTTTTAAACAGGACATTTGCCTAAAAACCACAATATTTTTATCATATTTGAGATAATTCTCTAGTATCATCTGAAATCTCCAAGTATCATCTCCAAGTCAATGGCTTGGAGTGGTGGCTCACGCCTATAATCCCGCACTTTGGGAGGTCAAGTCAAGAGGATTGCTTCAGGCCGGGAGTTCAAGACAAGCCTGGGCAACATAGCAAGACTCTCTATAAAAATTTTAAAAATTAGCCAGGCATGGTAGTGCACCTGTAGTCCCAGCTACTCGGGAGGCTGAGGCAGGAGGATGGTTTGAGCACAGGCATCCAAGTTTGCAATGAGCTGTGATCATGTCATTGCTCTCCAGCCTGGGTAACAGAGCAAGATTCTATTTCTAAAAAAAAAAAAAAAAAAAAAAAAATCAAATCAAATCTAGTCAATATTAAAGTTTTCCTAGTTGTTCCAAAAATATATATATTATAGCTAGATTTTGCAAAGCAGGTTCATACATTTCATTTGGTAGCTATGTCTCCTTAGCTTATTTTAATCTAGAAGAGTTTTCTTACTTTTTTTTTTTTTTTATGGTATTGACCTTTGAAGACACCAGACCAGTATCTGGTCCCAAATTCTGAATCTGTCTAATTGTTACCTCAAGGTGTTGTTTAACTTGTTTTTCTAGCTTTGACGTCCTGTTCAAATAAAGGCCTGATTAGATTCAGGTAGAATCAGTGTCCTGACTGGAAGCAGATGGCACACTCAATGAGTTTAACTGAGGAAGTTAAATAAATGCAGGGACTATTTTCAAATGTGCCAGCAGGCACAAGGGACAAGGGAAGGTGAAGCACTCTGGGACTCCTGCCCCCAGGCCTGCCCAGCCTGAGCTGAGCTGTGCTACTGCAGCACTGCAGGAGCTGGAGCTTTGGAAGAGCGGTCCCCAGCAGCAGCTGTAGATGTAACAGAGCACAGGCACCTCCCAAAAGTGCACCCAGGCAAGCAGGGAGGCGGTGGGAAACAAATAATGCAATATCTCTCTCCTTCACCCTCAAGATTGCTGCCAAAGCCCTCTACGTTGGCCAACTCTAATCGGAAGCCAAAACGCAAGGGAGCCTGGGCTACACGGTCTGCAGAGGGAAGTCTCCAAGGGTGCAGGGCAGGATGGAGAAAGGCACCAAATGGATTTATAGGGGCAGATGGAGAATAACAAATGCACAGCTTAAATACTTTTGCCTAGAATGCTTCAAAGACCATGCTGTGAATTTCATCATATCACATCAGGAGAAACAAAATGTTAGGTTGTCTCACCCACTAACAAAGCTCAATTTGACTATTCAGTTAACGTGATGACAGCCACATCTCACCACTGAGATGTAAAGGTGTATTTTCTCTTTTGCAATCAGCAAGTGATCCAAGGGGAGACATCTCGGCACCAGGGGGATGTGCTTTTGTCCCAACAATTTTCAAATAATTATTTTGGGATCCATTGATGATTCTTACCTCAATCAATGATTTCATTGGGAGCTACAAATGTTGAGTTTTCTAATTTTCTCATTCCACATTTGTTCAAGCCATGTGAACTTCTATCTACTAAAAATAGTTGACTATCAACAATTTCATAGGGTTCAAATTAAAACATTTATTACCCAGCACTCTTTGGGGAAGAAATCTTTTCTCAACAGGGAAAAAACTACAATTCCTTCTAAAAAGATGGGGTTAATGTTGACTTTTTTCCCTTTATATACCAATTACCAAGGAAAAAGTCACTGCCAAATGAGTGTTGGGCTGTTTCTGCTACTGTTACGAGTGCTACTCTTCTTCTCTTCTCCTTCTACCTCCTTCTTCTTCTCTTCCTTCTCTCTCTCCCCGCCCCCATTTTTTCTTTTTAATGCCCAAATTGTCCCAGATTTAGTCAGCAGGAGCTCCTTCAAGCTAACACCTTGATAGGTCCCTGTTAGTCTTGGAGGACTTTCTTTCTTTCTGGAAGAAAGGAAATCCTAGGCTTATATAGGCTAAGTTATGTTTCCCTGCCCCAGACCTTCTCCAAAGAACCTTAACTCATTTTAGTGGAAAATGATATTTAGAAACCAATCTTTGTGCACTAGCTGTTCTCATTGCTACTAAGGGGTTGTTGTTTCAAGGCTCTTACAGTAGACAGAGCCTATGCAAACACACACATACACACATGTACACACACACACACACACATAGCTTTAAATCAGGAGTTCACACTGACATTTCTAATTCAAGTTTAACATTATTAGATATTCAGGAATTAGTGTTGAGGAACAAGAATATGAGCTGAACTTGGGAGGTATATACAATATCTTTTTTAAAAATAATTTTTTTGTAATATAATCACATTTACAAAGACAAACAAAACTAAAAAATAAGAAAAGAAAGAGAATAAACTTACCAACGATCTCACCTTTTTAACACATCTATTTTTAATCTTTTTATATAAGTCCTTGGTGGTTAGGATTTTAATGGATAGAGAGATGAAGAGGGGGATTGCAAAGAGGAGAGTGCAGGTCCTAAAGGAGATTTAGCACCTGAAACAGAAAGATTACATAGAGACACTTCTCTTCTTTAGACCTCTGTTCACACCCTACTTTCTGGGTGCATAGCCTTTTCACTACCTCTGCCTGTAGAAATCATATTCATCCTTCAAAATGCATCTCAAAAGATTTCACTGATCCCCCCAGCCAGGTATAGCCTTGTCCTACCCACAGTGAGTTTCCGTGGATCTGTTACCGCTTTTCACTTAATACCTTTTAGAGAGATGTGTGTACCTGCATTATCTCCCTAACTAGTTCCCAGCCAGCTACAGTCAGGAACTGCATCTGGTTGTCTTTGAATTCTCAAAGCTCTTAGCTCAGTAGTTCATATATAAGAAGCCTTTAGTAAACATTTACTACAAGGAATTCAACTGTAGAGCTTCCCAAAATGAGTCTCTCAAGTTTGCACTATATTGTACACACCTTCTATAACTATTTTTCTCCAAGATTGCAGAAAACATTCCCTTTGCCTGACTTTCACCCTAGTTATTTACTTGTGAAACCTATGGCTTATGTTATTTCTAATTGTGAATATATTCTTAATGTTACTTATTACAATTCTTTCAGTTGCCTAGTAATACATCAATTTACTTTTAAGGCTGCTTCCAATTTTCAAATAACAATTTTAAATACTTTCAAATAGAATATATCAGTTTTAAAAAATGTCGTAGATTGAGTGGTATAAACAATGCTCTAAGGCTTTACAGAGGAGGTGACTGAATTACCTTCTTTACAGGCTGTAAAGCAAAAGACAACCTGCTGGTATTGTTTAAACTCACCATGATGGAGGCAGATGGATACATTATTTTAAAGAGACCTGGAGGTCCTCTTTCAGCTCTCAGATTTTAATTGAGCCATATAAATTTACACAGTCCCACCTGTCTTGTGACTAAACTAAATCAGTTTGAATCTAAACCTCATTATCGGCAAATAGTAATTTCAATAATACTTGACGATACAGAAATCTGTTAGCCTCCATTTTCCTATCTGTAAGATGAGACAGTCGAATTGATTAATCTCTGTAGTTATGAAGCACTATAACTCCATTAATCTTTTGGGAGTCTATTATTGCTCAGGTACATGCTTTCTATGATATTGATTAGAATAATTTTTTGGCTCCTAAATCTTCCTAATAGCTGATAGATTTTTCTACAGAACAAATTTAGCTTTATTGAATTCCTTTAGATTCCCAACAGAAGTATTATAATTGGAGAAAAGGAAAAGGGACAGACAGACATATGGAAAAACCATTAGACATAAGTTCAAATCTCACCTCTGCTACTCACAAGCTATATGACCTTGGACAATTTAGTCACCCTTGGTACAACAGACTGAATGTCTGTATGCCCCAAAATTCATATCCTGAAACCTAATCTCCAATGTGATGGTATTTCCGGTGGCGGAGGGGGGCGGCGCCTGTGAGAGGTGATTAGATCATGAGAGTGGAACCCTTGTGAATGGGATTAACGCCCTTATAAAAGGGACCTCAGGGAGCTCCCTCGCCCTTTCCGTCATGTGAGAACTTAGAGAGAAGATAACTATCCAGGAACCAGGAAGCAAGCCCTCCCCAGACAATGATTCTGCTGGTGCCTCGATCTTGGACTTCCTAGCCTCCCGAACTTGAGGAATAAATTTCTGTTGTTTATAAGCCACTTAGTCTATGGTATTTTATTATAGCAGCCTGAATGGACTAAGACAGTTGGTATTTCCATCTAAAATTAAATAATGACTCCTATCTCATGGTACTGTTATGAGGATTAAATTAGATAACATAGATGACAGCCCCTGGCACATCACCAGGAAATTGTAGATGATGAACAAATGTTCATTGACATGCCCTTTAATATAGTTTTGGTGGAAAGAGGCATTTGGAAATCCCAGGTCAGGTTGCCCATTGTGCTAATTAAGGTTTTTGGTTGTCAACATCAGAAATCTACTGTGGCTAATTTAAGCAAAAAGAAATTTACTAGAAGGATATAGAAGCATTCACATCAAAAGGAAGACTAGAGAACCAGGCCTAGCAGACAACAAAAAGTAAAACAACTTCAGGGTCTATGCAGCAGGATTATTGCAATAATCTAAACAGAATGTTGCTACTAGAATAAGTGAGCTTTAACTGTTTTCAGTCTCTTAGTCACACTGGTTGAGATTCAGGTCCCATTTAGATTAGTTGGGTCTTACACCTTCCCTTTCGCTAGGGGTGGGCAGGGCATCTTAGTTAACAGTCTCACCGGAATGCAACCAATGAGAGAGAAGTAATTCCTCAAAAGGAAAATATCAATGTCATTGCCAAAAGATAGTGAAGAGACACAGGACTGCCAAAATTGAAAAGCAGAAACTTCCACTAATGACCAACACTTTTGTATTTTGGGAATCCAGGAAGCATTTGAGAAACCTAAGTACCATATGGAAGAGCTTTTAGAGATACCCAAAACACCCAACTGCTGCAGGTGCAAAAGTTATCAGCAGTGGATTGAACTAGCTTAGTTCCCAGTCTGGAAGTTCTGCCCAGAACCAACAGTTGCACCCTAGTTGTGCTTCTCTGCAGCCTTTTCTGTCCTTTATCAAATCCTGTGACTCAAGCTTCCATCTCCTTCTGCTCCACTCATCGTCAAACACTATGGCTCACTGGAGCCCTAAACTCAAGTCTTTGCCTCTATGAAATTTCTGGCTACCAATCTCGGTTAGCCTTTCGAATCTTTGTACCTAATATTTTCCCTTTTAGACTATAGTTTATTTAACTGAAGTGGTATCTATGTAACTTACCTGATTATGCCTCAGGTTTTTTTCTGTGTAAAATGAAACCTGTAAGGAGGTCAGGGGAGCAGTAGACCAAGGAGTAAGGAAGCTGATGCTAGAAATTCTATTTGAGGGAGATAAAGTCCTTTTGACTGACTAATTAATTTAATGCTTCCTGTTAGAAATACATCAGAACATTTTCACACCACTGTTTACCACTGAGTCTTATATAGCCTGATACAGTGCATCCTGGAGCTTATTATAAGACAAAGTTATCCCCAAAATCCTCTTCACAAAGGCCACAGCATGGACAAGGACAGTACCATAAGCTGGTGAGGAACTGTCACTGGGACCTGGTATCCAAGCATCTGGTTTCTAGTTCAGCTTTGCTATGAATAATCAAGGTCACCGTGGAATCTTCTAATCTCTTTAGACTAGCTGTTGTCTTTGGGTGATGGTATTTGGGGTCATTTTTATTTTCATTTTTACATTTGACTGCATGTTCCAGAATTTTGACAGTCAACATAATATTACTTTTATAATGGGAGAAAAATTACTGTTATTTGTTAAATATTTTTAAATGAATTAACTAAACAGGGCATTCAAATAAGAATAAAACAACAAACATCACAGGAATTTTCTCTGGGTGAATGGTTATATGTTACTGAATTTTTATAACGTTTTCTGACTAAATTTTGGAATATATCACAAATAATTTCAGCCTAATTACAGCAATATGTCAAGCCTCAGGTTTGCTGATTCTAGGTTTGTGGTCACCATCTTTAGCTATTGTTTCCACATCAGGATTTACAAAAGCAAATTGTTCCATAATATTATCATTTCTATGTAATGATTCAGCCCGGATTCTATAATATGCAAACCTTCCTGATTCTGGCTAGATGTTGGAAGAAAAGATAATGATTCCTACAGAGTAATTATAGTACAGTCTACTATATAGGGTGGTTATGAGTAGCAAATGAGTTAAAATTTATAAAGCATTTTAAATAGGTGCTTGGCACAAAGCAGGAGTGAGATGAATGCTGGCTATCATTGTCATTATGACTGTTGTTAGCATTGTCATTACTATTATTACTACTCAGGAAGCAGCAGTTAAGCATGATCCTTTCTTGCTAGGGAGTAGAGGGAGAGAAAAAAAGAGAGAGATGGAGGGGAAGCAAAGATAGAAAAGGCATTTTAAATTTTCTCTTTCTATAACAGAGAAAATGGCCTGAAAAAGGGTAAAAATGTTTTACGTCTCTTCAAAACTCCATTTTTACCCTTTTTGAGAACTAAAACCTACATCCTGTCAGGAGGGGCAGGAGAGTGTCCTTTGTTCTTTGTGCCGCAGGAGATGGCACAATGAAATTGTCCAGGTGGAGGTGATGAGATTGTCTCAGCTGAAGAGAGGATGAATCAGAACCTTTAAAAGCTCCGTACTTCTCAGAAGCAGCACATTGGCACTTTGAGACGAAAGTCTGCCAACCTCCTCATTTGTCAGCAAATTAATACACTCCTCTTTCCTTCTCCTCAAACCACTTGTCCTTGTTCTTCTGATGCGGCCTTGGGGACAAGTGCTAAACTTTCGGTAACAGAATTTGGCGTCCCAAATACAAAGAAACCTCTGAGACCAACGTGCATTACAGATTTACAAACTACAGAGAACAGACGACTCTTCTTCCCTGTCGCCTCTCTTTCACTCTGTCTTTGCCCCGACTCCCCCACCCCTGGCCTCCCTGTGTCGTACTTCAGGAAAGGAAAGGAAGAATGGTCGAAGAAAAGAGAGGAGAAGGAAAAAGAAAAGCCATGGAAATAGAACAGATGGGAACAGGAGGAGTGGAGGAGGGAGGAAGGTGATCACAGGGACAAGGAGGGGAGTACTGGGCACAACTGACGTCCTACGGTACACCTCCCATAAATCAGCATTTTGAATGTCAAACCTTAAAGATCATTAGGAGGCCTCTGTCTTTTGGGTGGAGTTGAGAAGGGCAGAAGGGTGTGGTGAGCCAAAACAAACTCCTGCTTCCTCATTCTGCTCAAGGTCAGCCTTGACACACACTCATCAGATATGCATGAGAACCAGCTACAGACGGACTGCTTCTGTGAAAACCGGTATTTAGGTATTGATATTAGCATCTTGTGCAGGGGTAAGCTCAGAGTGGTGCATTTTCTCCTCTCAGGAACCTTCTACATCCATTTGATTTCTGTGATGTATGCCAGCAGGCTTTGGCTCAATGTTAATGATTCTGTTCCTTTTGAATTCCTGCGAGATTTTATTCCTTTTGGTTTCCAGGGGTTGTGTGCCACAGTGATTTCAGCCCAGTAACACTTCTGCTGTGATAAAAAGAAACTATGGGGAAGGCCTGCTGTTTATCCTCTGCCTGACGCTGCTATCCAACATAATTACTAATACTTGCTTCCAGAGAATGCAAAGGATAGGTTCTGTCTCCAGGGTCCTGGCCATGAGATTTTACTGGCTAATAAACTGAGAACCCTAAGCCCTGAGCTAAGCACACATACTTTCTACCTGGAAAAGGCCCCTTCTGGCTAGAGCCAAGTGGACTAAGCGTGTCTGGACGGACAAAAATATTGTAATTAGCAACCTAACTCTCACTTCCTAATAATTTCTTGACAGACCATCAGTTGATAAGCAACATTATTGTCAGATATACTTCAACAGCATTTTTATTAATTCTATTGTTAGGTAGATAGTGAGGGATTCCGGGTCTCCCAAGGACAGAAGTGGGCACTTTGGTTTGGTAGAACTGCCCCACCCTAATCCTCTCCATGCCTGGGGGAGGAGGGAATACTCTATGAATCTGCCAATCAGAACTCAGCACACCAGCTGCAAAAGAATGCAGAGGCCTCTCTAGCCCATGGGCCAAGCCGCATAAGTACCATAGAGTCTGGAAACTGACCTAGAACAACCCGCATGCGTAGTAATGCAACTCCCAACTGTCTGATCAAAGTTGTTCCATGGTGACATCTGAGCCATGAGGAGGTCCCAATCCGGGCATTATAAAACAAGATGTAGACCATAACCAACCTCTCTTTGCCCTTCATTTGGCTCTTTTCCTCCTGCGACAGTGGGTCTAGTCGTCATCTGTGGCACATGTATCATGCCTGTAAACCTATATGTTGCTCTTGTCCTATAATCCTATCCTATCCTCTCCTCAGTAAACCTCATTTTTGTGCTTGCCTTACTTTGGTGTGCCTGGTCATTCCTCAGCATGAGCATACTAAGACCTTTCAGACTGAAACCTGACAGTATCGTTTCAATTATGTTTTGAACTAAAGTTTGTTTGCTTCCCCAACCACTCCCTTGTCCCCCATTGAAGGGAGAAGCTTGAATTGATAATGAACTTGTTAAAAAATTTCTGCATTACTAAGAAAAGCTAGATTTTAGACACTGTTACTTACGCTGGCCCAGAAACTTAATTTTTCATCTTCCTGACCCCAAAGAAATAACAAAAGTATCCCCTTTTCTTTTGTGTCTTCCCCTGGGGCCCAGATTTTATCTGTGTCAATGATACTCTGAATGTAGGACCTCTGAGTGCCTTGGGCCACACAGAGGCTCAAGAAAACTTCAGGCTGATTCCTGATCTGGCCTTTGAAAGCACCCCAAAGAGTCTCACAGTATAATGAAGGGAGTAGCAGAAAAAAAAATTCTCAAATCAAAATTAATATTAATCTATTTTAATTCAATGCCTTCTAGCACTTTATTGAGAAAGATGAAGATTTTGTTACAAAATCAAGAAGTAAGTGATTCTCTAATCTTTCTTGTTTTTGTTGCCAACTTCCTACTGACCTACTATTTAAATGTAGGTGGCCTCCCTATCTCCCCTCCTTCCTGTCCCCTCTTTTCTCTCTGGCTCTTGTGCCTTTCACAGGCTCCTCTCTCTTACCTGCTTGTCTACGGGGCCTTGATGACCTCTTTGTCCCTCTCCCTGATGACGAGAGCCCACCCCTGTGACTTCCCTTTATATCTACAGAAGGGAGACGCCCAAAGCTCTATCTGTGACCTCCCACTGACTTTCCAACCACCTACTCGCAAGGCGACCACTCGTCCCCCTCTGCTGGAACACCTCTATTTTAACTATTACTAGTGCCCACTTTTACTCTCAGGAGGGTCTCAGACAATCAGACAGTATATTATGTAGTCACCCCCCCCCTTTTTTTTTTGAGACAGAGTCTCACTCTGTTGCCCGGGCTAGAGTGCCATGGCGTCGGCCTAGCTCACAGCAACCTCAAACTCCTGGGCTCAAGCGATCCTCCTGCCTCAGCCTCCTGAGTAGCTGGGACTACAGGCATGCGCCACCATGCCCAGCTAATTTTTTCTATATATATTTTCACTTGTCCAGCTAATTTCTTTCTAATTTTTTTAGTAGAGACGGGGTCTTCCTCTTGCTCAGGCTGGTTTCGAACTCCTGAGCTCAAACAATCCGCCTGCCTCGGCCTCCCAGAGTGCTAGGATTACAGGCGTGAGCCACCGCGCCCGGCCAACCCCCCCTTAAGAGCACAATTTCACCCTGAATATTTACATGATCCAACATTTCCTCACTCAGCTACTTCTTTTTCCAAAACACTGGCTTTCCCGTTTCTGTCAGTTGTCCGCTTTTCCAGTTGTCCGAGGCTAGAAGCCGTGCTGGCTTATTGACTCCCTGCTCCTCATCTCATGTTGGCCACACGAATGGCAGCAAGGACCAAGGTCAGAGGAACCAGACACAACTTCTGACTGCGTCACACGCCAGCTCTGAACCTCCTTCACCTCCTGTCTCTGCCTCAGTGTTGTCATTTGTTAAAAAGGAGAATGATACATTCCTGACAGGGTTGTTGGAAGGAAGAAATGAGGCAGCTTCTGAGGGGACACCAGGCCCTGTGCCTAACACAACAAATCTGATTGCTTTTTATTCACACATTCATTCAACACATTTACTGAGCACCTGCTATATGCCAAGCACTGCCGTAGATCCTGGGGACACATCCATGAGCAAGACAGTCAAAAATATCTGCCGTCCTAGAGCTGACATCCTAGTGGGAAAATTAGACAATGAACACACAGAGAGATCCTACGTCAGGTAGTCATAAGGGCTGTGAGGAAAAAGCCAAGCAGGATGAGGGGGCCAGGGAGGGCCCAGGTGGAGAAGGGCTGCTATTTTTTAAAGGGTGGCTGAGGAAGCTGTCGCTAAGAAGATGACGTTTGGGCAGAGACCTAAAGGAGAAAGGAGGGGGTGGTGGCAGTGGAGGTGGCGAGAAGTGGACACCCTCCCTTGGAAGAGTCTCTCAGGTTTCTCACTGCATTTCCCTCTCACAACCACGGTCCTGTCCCTGGCCTTCCTCACCCAACCCCTGAATTACTGCAACAGCCCCCTCTCCAGTCCTCACGGTCCGCCTGCCCCTGCCTCTCCCCCTGCCACTTTCATCACATCACCTGCTGCTCAGGAAAACACGACCCTGCCCTAGCTGTCGGCCACAAGTCCAGTCTCCCCTCCCTGGCTCCCAAGGCCTTCCATCCAGTCCTGCACATTTAAAGTTCTCCTGACCATGAACCAGCCCTACCAGCGCTCCCCACATTCAGTAGCAATTCAGACAGTAACTGGCTTCCTTAATAACCAAGAGATTCCCTAGTTCTTAAAATTGGGTCTTACTACCAGGGTTCCATTACAAAAACAGACAATAACCGTTAATATTGATTAAATGCGTTCTACATGTCAGAGACTAATCTAAGAACTTTACAAACGGTATCCCCTTTAATCCTTACAACACCCCATGAGGTGGTTACTGTCATTAGCCTCAACTTTACAGACAAGGAAACTGAGGCACAGAATGGTCAAGTGAATCACCCAGCATCACAAAGGCAGTAGGGGTGTGGGAGGATCTGGGATGTGAATCCAGAAAGTCCACCTCCACAGCCAGCACGCAGCCAGCGCGCCACTGCCTCCAGTGATTGGACGTTCTGCCTCAGGTTTCTTCACGTGAATCATTAAAGTTGTGTTTACTACAAAACTCTCAGCACTGCCCCGCGATCCCCTGCTTAGGATTTTGTCCTCTTCTTCCCCATCTAGCTCTGCCTTGCCGAATCCCACCCAGCTCTCTAGGTGTAACTCAACTTCCTGTTTTTCCACAAAACTTCTCTAAATGCCTGAGACCTCACTGACCCTCCGTTCTCCCAACTATTTGAAATTCATTGCAAATAACCATGTTTGATTTTTGTCATGTATCTTCCCAACTACACTGCATGCTGCATAAGTACTACATAAGTAAAGCAACCATAAATTATATTTCTTTTTATGTCTCCACAGTATGTAAAGCAATCCTGGGCCATTCAGTTCAACAGACATTTTTAAATAAAGCCTATGGTGAACTAGGTCCTGTGCGGGTCCCAGAGACATAGTGAAGAAGCACTGAAAAATATTAGTGGACCAAATGAGAGGATCCAGGGAAATGCTTAGTGAGATGGAATTATCTATTAAAATTAACCTTTTTTATAAAAATGCCATCAATGACACTATTCCTATGCAAATGTATGATTTTCATGTCATTTCACTATAAATTCATTGCACACCTACTTTGTGCAGAATGCTGAGCCAAATGCTTGTTCCAAAAAGGAACATGATAAAATCCCTGCCATCAAAGAATTGCCAGTCATCTATGTTACCATATGTCTTAGGGTATGGTTGGAGATAAATAGAAAAGCCATTCAAATCTGCTTAGGTAAAAGAGAAAACAGGGAAATTTCACAGAACTCAATTGTAGAAAGAACAGCCATGCCTGTGGGTGACTGTTAGAGACTGACCACAGACGTTACTTTCTCCATTATCGTGTTATCTTTTCCTCTGCGTCTCTCACTTTACATTCCTCCCTCCCTCCCGTCCTCTTCGTCTGTCTCTCTCTCTGCTCTCCCCACGCTCCCTCCATCAGCCCATTCCCAGATTGCCTTCCTTTACTCTACTTTCACACGACCCATCATGGCTTCCACGAAATGGGACACCTGGCCTCCAAACACCTGCTGGAGACCTTCCAAGTCCAGCACCACCATCTATCAATTAGACTTTCCATATTCTAATCCCAAATGTCTAGCAAGACTATCTAATGGGCCTACTGTGTGAAAGATTTCAACCCTTAGTCGAAATAGCTCAGGCTGGAGGGTGGGGAAAGAATGTCCAAGGTCTTGTTGAATGGTACGTAGGACCACAAGGGACCATTCTTCCTGGGGCAGAACTCAAAGGTGTGGGATGGTGGCTTCTTTAGAATATAATGTGATAAATAGTCCAGTAGTTGCTCTACAGTACAGATACATTTCAGATTCACATATTGTGGACTTCATAGATTCATAGAATTTTGGAAATGTAAGGGATTCTAGGACTTGTTTGACACAATTCCCAGACTTCAGCTCAGTGTAAGCCAAGGCCCAAGAGCAGATAAGGGTAGAGCCCAGGGTGGATCCCATACTCTCTGATTTTAATTTACTCCAACCTTTACCAAACCAGCAGCATTTTAAGACCACCTTTGACATGCGGGTGCCCACACTTCATCGCAGTTCATGGGTTTGTTTGGTTTTTTATTATAATTTCTATACCTACTAAGAACTTTCACATATATCATCCTATCTAGTCCTCACAGCAAACATAAGAAGAATTGTTAAACCTATTTTGTAGATGATAAACTGAGACCCAAAGAAGTCAACAGACTTGCCTACATTTTATGGTTAGTACTGGGCAGAGCCAGCATTTAAACCATTCTATTTGATTCTAAATCCTTCCTCTTTCTGCTATGCCACGCTGCCTCCACTCAGGTAAGTGTCAATCTGTAGTTTATAGTTTTCATTTTCTATATGTTATCATGTTTTGACAACTTAAAAGCCTCTCTAACTGGGGAGAGAATGCCCATCCCTGGGTTAGCCAATTCTTAGAGCTAGCAGAGGGCTCAGAGAACATGCCTTTGACATGCAAACTAACCCATCCAGAGCCATACCTCCTCTTTGTGGCCTATACCCCCCAGAAGGCAATATTCCTTTGCCTTCATCATGCCAGGCCCAGGTCCTAGGCAACTAGAGACCACCCCTATAAGCCCAAACCCTCCTGCGTTATTCAAACTAGCCACTCCTAAATGGCTTCCTCTGCCCTGCCTGGCCTTTACCATGGAAACCCCAGTGAAGACTTTGTATGCTCTCACTGTGCCCCTGCCCCTTCTGACTCCTGGTGCTTTCCCAGGTAGGCTTGTGTGACATGCCATGTCTCCTGTTTCTAGGACCCCTGGAGATATTAAACTTTGTTTTCCTGAGCCTCTCCTGTGTGGCTTCTTGCTACCACACCTGACTGACTATCACATAAAAGAACACAGGATGCAATCACAAAAGCGGTATTGGAGAAGGAGACTGACAAGTTCGGAGGATCCTTTAGTCAAGTTCAAAGAATTAGCACGTGCTATAGAGGAGCGGATGCTCAAAGCATGGACACAATCTCCTCAGTCCCTGGCACGCATGGCTTCTAGCACTTTCCTCCCTCAGCACTCATATCTCCAGCACAGCAAAAGGAATGACAGGGACATTTTTCAAAGCACAGATCAATCCAATTTGTTTGGAGGGGAAAGCCGGTTCTCATTTAAGATTGTTTGGTAGCAGTGATTCATTCTATCAAAGACATCCCTTCTACCTTTGATACAGACACTATCATCATCAGCCCCTTTGCAATCAGTCTTGAAATGTATAATTTGTTTAGCCTGGAAATATTCTTCACAGTTCTCTAAACAACTTCAAATGCTTCTGAATAACTTGACCCTGCGTTCCTTGGACCAAAAAAGGAGCAAGGCACAAATGCCTAATTGCCAGACTGATTCCAAAGAGTAGTACTTCAAAGAACTCTGCACATGGAAATTCCTTAAAACATGTATGCTTTTTTTGCCTATCAACTTTAGTTTCTTTGCCATGGTAGAGATTTATTATCCTTTAACGTGTAATGCTGAACTCAAAATCAAAATCAATTGCATGCTCTGGTTTCAAGAAATCCTGATAAGGTCTCTCAACAACACAAGCAAGGATAGAGTGACCAACCATCTCCATATACCCAAGACTGAAAGGGTACCAGCTTCAAAATCAGGAAAGTCCCTGGCAAACCAGAACAAGCTGGTCACCCTAACGTAGAGATCGAAGAAAAAGCAAATCTTTTGTCTTATTAAACTTTAAGAAGTGTTGTAGAACCCAATGCCTTGACAATGCAGAATACTAATTGCCCTTTAATGTCTTTTTTTTAAATTCATTTTTTAATTTCAGAATATACAGGGGTACAAACACTTTGGTTACATATATTGCCTTTACACTGCCCGAGTCAGAGCTACAAGCATGCCAAGCAGTGTATTTTCTATAGCTTTGCAGAAAATCCGAAGTATAAATGTGTGAAAATAAATACACTAGATCAAACAGTGATTCTTAATACCTCCAGATGCAGATGAAATACATTAAGCAAATGAAGAGCAAAACTGACACAGAGGACAATGATTCATTTCAACATGTAAAGGCCCAGCAGGGACTTCTATATAAAAGTGAGCCTTTAGCAGTCAACACAGGAGTCTTTGGCCATTAAATGAAGGAAGTGCCAGTTTTAACTCTTCCAATTGTGGGGAGCAGGGGTGCTTCAGTCCCACTCTCCTAATTCAAACTCTTACCTCTGTCTGTGCCTAGAAGTGTTGGAATGAGCAGTCCAAAATAATGTGCACATCAATTAAAGCTTCAACAGGGGCAGAAGGGAGGGAGCCTGGTGAGAGTCCAGATTGCTTTAATCCTTTCTGGAGAGAATGAAGAGTTAAGAGATTTATCAATCTAACCTCTAAAAAAACCCCAAAATTTAAAAAACCTTCAAGACTCAGCTCTGCCGTGCTAATTGATGTCATTTATAAGTAATCTAATAATGTTGAATATTTTTAAATGACAGATGTTTAAAATATAGAATACTAACCTGTGTCTAGTGGAGAGAACATGAGAATTCATTCATGATTATCATACATAATTTCATGCCAGGATTGAGTTTTTATTTTTGTTTCAAGCAATCTTCAGATACTTCATTTTAGTACTTATAATGAAGTGAATTTGGGAAAAGGCAATTTTGAGCCAGTGAATGAAACTGGATTATAAATTTTTCATCCCCCAAATATGTGCATGGCCACTATGCTAAGTGGTGGGAGACACAGTGGAGAACACAGAACTGTCCTTGCTGTCACTGGCTTTCCATTCTAGTGGGGAAGACTGACAATAAACAAGTAAACAAATATACAAAATAATTACAGATTGTAGTTAATAAAAATTAACAGTAAATCTACTTTTTGTTTTATGCATAGCTCTTTGAACCATTTCACAATCACCTATGAAACCTCAAATTCACATATTACCCAAACAACAACTTTTTTCCTCAATTTAGTCTTTGTTAATTATTGTTTCATTTTAAAAATACAAATATTTTCATAAAGAAGAATGATCTAATATTACATAATTTTCCCACCAGAAGACCTATATTATCCACCTTAGGCTATTTTTTTAAAAATTTTATTACTTTTTTGTGTGGTTTTTTTGTTTCAATATTTTTAAAGGCTCTCCAATTCACAACATCAAAATGCAAGGCCTTATGAATAAGTCAGAAGTTCAGTTTCCCATCACTGCTGAGGCCTCCTTTCCTTGCTAATACAGTTAACACCTATTCTTTCTGGTTCCTGGAACAAATAGAAGAATAAGGGAGAAAATCGTGTTCCATCTCTATAAGCACAGCCAGTGCCAGCAGGCAGGAGAAGGGATGCAGCAGAAGCAGCTGCATTAAGAACACAAAATGGCACAATCAATCTAGACAGGAGAGTCTTCGCATGGCTGCCGCTGCCCCTCCATCCCCACACCTCCACGCATCCCTCTCTCCTTCCCTGCAGACTAGCTGTGGCTCTCCTCCCAGCTTCCCTAGGAGCCTTCTCCTCCAGTGAAGCTTAATCTTCAGACAGGACCCAAACACTCGGCAATGACACCAATGTGTCAGTGATTGATGACAGCAAGGATATTATCGTTTTAATAAGGAGCAACGTCTTTAGGAAAGGAAACTCCAAGAATAGGGCCTCCAGGACTGGTGAGTGACAGGGGATAGTATATACTTGGCCAGTCCTAGAGAGATCCTAACTGTAGATTTGTAGTCTCCTGCTCTAAAAACCGTCTAGTACATAGCGTGTTGGCTGCTTCAGACACAATCTCATTGCCATACACCATGGTCGTGATATAATAGAAAATAATGCTATTTTTGATATATGATAGAGTGACACCAAACTGCTCAACTAAAAAAAAAAAAATCACTGTGGGTACACTCAGTCCATCTTGAATTATCTCCTTTAATAGTTTTTCAATCTACTGAGATGTCCCCTGTCTATTATATTGTTATTTAGATTTTTATGGGCTAACATTTTTCTCTCCCTCTAAGGCAGGGACTTTCTTCTAAACCAGCATGTGATTAATCTTTCCAGGACTCATTTTAGATGTTGTTTTGTTCTGAATGCTTTTCATGTTATTATTGATAATAGCAGCAACTATTCTGATTGGACATTTGCCATGTGCCCGGTGTTCATCCCTAACGTTATTCCTCATGCTCATAACAGCCTCCAGATTAGCTATTACTCCTTCTCTTTCTGTCGTTGAAGACACCACAAGATCACAAAACTAGAGAGAAACTCTCCTACATTTGCCTGCCTCTCTTATGAAAGATCTAAAGGGAGTTATCAAGGTTTTTGCTCCTGAGTAGGTTTAAGGACAATAAGGCAGGAAAGATATTAGTAATATGTGTCCTGCTATTATTGCACAGGACACACTAAGGCACAAGGTTAAAAGACAGGCAACTTTTAAAACCTCTGTGTTTTCCGTGGGATATTTATGAGTCTAGAGGTGAGTCAAGAATGAAACAGCTGGTTACAGAGTGTAAGAGCTATAATCAACTCTGTGGAACTCAGCAGAAATAGCTGGAACAGAGGAAAGAGCATTCCAATTTAGACTTGCCCTATCCAAAGCAGGTAATAATAGAGCAACTGACTGCCAACCTCAGGTTTAAAGCATGTGATGTCAGGACCAACCCTCCCTGGCAAACCCGACCTTGTCCCGGGCTAATTTCTGAGCACTCGTGCTTTATTGGGTATTATTATTAGCCTTGCTTTCATAGGATAAACCAGGGTTTCAGTCAGAGGAGGTCTGGGGGTGGCTTAAGTATGGTTCTCCATTCTGCTCCTCTCTCCCACTCTCTCTCCATCACTCTGCCTGAAAACCGGTCTAGGAATAGTCCTAACTACCATTTCTAGACTTCACCCCAATCTACAAAGTCCTTTCACAGACCTTATTCCATATAACCTTGTGAAATCAGTGAGCTTAGCAGCCCCTTCTTAAACAGGAAGACGTCTCAGAGAAAAGTCATGACTTACTCCAAATCACACTGCCAAGAAGGATCAGAGCCAGACTGGATCCAAGTTTTCTGGGTGTTCCAATTTAGAAGACCAAATGAAAGCCCACCAAAGAAAAGGTACCACAGGATTATCTTTGGCTCCACCCCATCTCTCTGACATTAGGATTAAAATTAATAATACTTTGTTAGAGTCTAATGGTGCCCTACCGTTAATTCTACCCACCACCAACAAAAACACACCTCAGCCCCACAGGACTGTCCTTTTAACATCTTGCAGTTTAATTTCATTCCTGGGAGTTTATAGAGAGCATTGCTATCCCTCAGTTTCTATTTTTCCCCCTGAGGTTTATAGATAATGCACATGAGTATTAGTAAGTGTTAGATGTGTAGTTGAGAGAACAAATCTTCCTACACGTCCTGTGTATGCCTGGGATTGATTTCCACTGCTTAGTTATGAACTTCAGAGAGAGATCACTTTTATAAAACACACATGCATGTCAAGTATTCTTAGTTTCTATGTTATGGGCAAGAGTAGCCATTCTTACTATCCAGAGAGAAGCTCCTTCTCAATGAAAACAGTCTCCTTTCACTTGAAGTGGAAAGGAAGAGAGGACTTGAAATTACTGCAACTGCTATTTAGATCAGTTATTCCAGAACCAATTATCCAGTTTATAGATTTTCTCTGTTCCTACATTACCTCCCTCTTATCATCTGCTTGGCATTTTTACTACTCATTATCGTCTCCTGCAGAGAATGTTAGAGAAAAAGAGGTGAGGTGAAATTCAAAATAAAATTCCAATAAGTGATCATGAAGCACCTCCTTTGTGGCAGACACTGAGATAGGTACTGAGAGTCCTAAGCGAGTAACCCATGGCCCCTGTACACGGGCTGCTGTGAGAAATACTGCATTAAAGATATATACGAGGTGCTATTAAACCCTGGAAAGGAGGGGAGGAGGTGAAGGCAACAGAGAGAAAAGTGACACTTCTGCTGGGAATTGAAGAAGTTGAAGTCCAGGAGGAAACAGGGCAGTAGGGAAGAGAAGACGGCATGAACAGGGGAAGAGCAGGCACTCACCCAGGAGGGTCCAGAAGTGCGCATGTGCTCTGAGAATGGCAGGTGCTCTGGGGAAGCCTAATGAATAGAGACAGATAGTGAGACATGACACCGGGAGGGTTTCATGAAGGGTTATGTGGGTGGCGACCACACATTCTGGTTTGCCCAAATCAGTCCCAATTTATGGTCACTGTATCAGTGTAATTATAGCACCTCCTTTTACTCTCAAAAGTATCTAAGTTTGGGCAATAAATTATACGGCCATGTGTGTCAATCTGAGGCACATATGTCATCACTCTGCCCTCCTCTGTCCATGGCAGACGTTACTAAATTATTACGGTGCATGTTCCTGGTTAAGTCTGGACTTGTCTACAGAATCGTACTGAAAATACCACTTCAGGCAGCATCACAGATCGGACTTGGACCTACCTATGCTTTCTGTGCTGTGAGCCAGAGAGGTTGCAAAATGGCAGCTCACAGGCTATATCTGAACCGCATTTGAATTTTGTTTGGCCCGCACAGAGCTTTTTGCAAATCTAAGCCAACATGAAATTTAACTTAGAAGTCTGTATTTCTGACTTTATTTGAGAAATGGAAAAATACAGCAACATAAGACCTGTGTTCCACCATAGTGATGATTGGCTGAAGCTAAGCAGCAGACATCACCATTTCATCCTATACCTACCTGTGGCTGTCAGCCTCCAAGAGGGCCCCTAATGATCCTCACTTCCTGGTATCCACACTGTTGTGTAGTCCGCTCTGACATTGTGTCAGGTTTGGTACGTATGACCAACAGAATATGACAGAAGTGATGTTATGTTACTTCCAAGGCTAGATCATAAAAGACATTGTTATTCTGCCCCTCTTGGATCACTTGCTCTGAAGGAAACAAGCTGACCTGTTGTTAGGAGAGGCACACATGGTTAGAAACTGAGGCCTCCAGCCAACAGCCATGTGAGTAAACTTTTGGAACTGGAACTTTCAGTCAAGCATTCAGATGACTGAAGCCCTCATCAACATCTTGACTACAGCCTCATGAAAGACCTATCTGAAAACACTCGGATAAGCTGCTTCCAGATTCCTGACCCTCAGAAACCATATAAAACAAGTCTTTGTTGTTTAAACCTGCTAAGTTTTGGGGGCAATTTGTTACACAGCAGCAGATAACTAATACGCCAACACAATTGATTTTTCCTGTGATCTACTTGCCTCCATGAATTATGATACCTATCTGGCTCTCAAGACAGCTGAAGTTTCATCCCTGCTTTAGAGGAACAAATGTTAAGGGATTTAAGCAAGAAAGTGAGAAGGTTGGATCTGATTTTAGATATATCACCCTGGCATGTGTGAGAAGTAGTAAGAGGGAGGCTCAAGATTGAGCTCATTTCCTTAGAAACTCGTAAGTAGACCTTGCAATCTAGCATAATGGTAATGTGATAAAGGATCATATTTAAGAGGGTAGGCTCTAGATTCTAGATCAGGCTATATAAGCTCAAATCCCCATATCACCACTGAAGGATTATGTCGATTTGGCAACTCATTTAGCTTTTCAGTTCCCTTACCTGAAAAATGACAGACATTAGGAATGCTTTCAGCTGTAAGTAACTAAATGCTCATCTATTTAAATAAAACTATTTTCTTAAACAGTTTATTTTTCTCACATAACTGGAAGTATAGATGTTAGGCAGTGGCTGAGGGTGGTTCAGCTATTCAACAATGCCATTAGGATCCCAGGTTCTTTCTACCTTTCAACTCTGCCTTTCTTAGCATGTTGGCTCATTGCCTTGTGTTTCTAATGCGGCTGCTGTAGCTCCAGCCATCACAATTCTGTCTTAGGTCATATACCTAAGCAAGACCTCATCTTCAAAAAAAAGAAAAAAGAAAGAAGTAGAGGGCAAATGGAGAGCTTTAATCTTTTAATCTAGGTATGTGTGTCTCATTTTATCAGGAAAGAAAAAAGCAACCGAAAAGCCTCCAGCAGACTTCTGCTTACACCTCATTGGCTACAATTGGACACCAAAGCAAAACTGGGTACTATTAGCAAGCAAGGAGAGGGGATAATGAATATTAGGTATTCAATTGCCCCAAGTAAAACAATTGACTTCAGAATATTGATAAAAGGGTTAAAATAAGCTGATACGTGCTTTAGGCTAACAGTGCCTAGCATGGAGTAGGTGCTCAATAGATGTTAGCTGCTGAAATTATAGTAATTAAGGCACAAAATGATCCATACTGGACTAGGACATGGAAGAGGGAATAATTTTGAGACCCAGTTAAGCTAAAGGGCTTGAAAAGATAAAACTATTGGTGAAAAAAAATTTGGCTTTAATTTTTTTTATTACCTTTATTTCTCCTTTCTCGTATAACCACAAAATTGTCTATTTGCTTTCCAAATTATCTTTTTTCTTTCTAATCATTTTATAATTATGTATCTTTGATAGAATTTAAGTACTTTATTGTTTTAAAAATCTAACTAAAGTAAATATAAACTTTGAGTTCTTAAGTCTATTCAATTAAAAAGCCTCCTATAGTAACTTTAATTCTGCACCCCAATTAGTAGCCTGAACAATTATATAATCACATAATGCTGAGCACTGTGACCTACTCTTCCGAATATATTTGTTCTAGACATAACTTGCCTATGTGAAGAAGTAGAAATATTGCCTATGGCCTTGAAAAATTAATTGTAATATTGAAGCCATGTGACATTAAATGTTTCTAGAACTAGAAGGCAATACAGCTCCCAGCAACCCAATTGCACCTTGCTGAACATGTCTCAAGGCCCTTGCAGGTGGATTGGATAATGGGTGGACCTACCACACACTTTGGTAACCATGGACCATGGTGCAGGGGCCAGGACTCAAAAGGCATCGGCAGCTAAATAATTGCACAGTGTTAGAAACAAGAGAGGTGAAAGGCGTGGGATAGAGATCTAAAAGAAGAGGAAGGTTCTGAGCATATACTCCAAAGAATTGAAAGCAGGGTCTCTAAGAGATATCTCTACACCCACATTCATAGCAGCATTATTCACAATAGCTAAAAGGTGGAAGCAACCCAAGTAGCCATTGACAAATGAATGGATAAGCAAATGTGGTATACACATCTACATACAATGAAATATTATTCAGCCTTAAAAGGAAAGAGATTCTGACACATGCTACAAAATAAATGAAGCTTGAGGACACTATGCTAAGTGAAATAAGCCAATCACAAAAAGACAAGTACTGCATGATTTCACTTATGTCAGGTGCCCGTGAGATAGGGAACTGGCAGGCCCTGCTCGATAAGGAGTCATAAAACCCGAACCAATGTCTCTGATAAAATAAGAGGCGATGGAAAAACCAACCAAAACCAGCTGGAACCCAGATGGCCACAATAAAACTCAGGTTACCCTCACTGCTCATTATACCCTACTTATAATGTGTTAGCATACTAAAAGAAACTCCTACCAACACCATGACAGGTTACAAATGCCATGGCAACTCCCAGAAGTTACCCTATATGGTTTACAAAGGGGAGGAATCTTCATTTCCAGGAACTCCCCACCCCTTTCCCAAAAATCTTATCAATAATCCTCCCTCCACTTAACATAAAATTAAATAGAAGGTATTAATATAAAATAAGACCCTGGAAACTCACAAGGTACCACACCCTGTTGCTCTGAAAGATAGCCACTGCCCTGTCTATGGGGCAGCCTTCTTTTTTTCTTTTCTTACTTTAATAAACTTTCTTTTTGCTTGATTCTATTGGCTCACTCTTCAGTCCTTTCCTGCATGAAACCAAGAACCTGCTTGGCCTTCAGGCTGCACCCCTATAGCTGGACTTTCCTATAGCACCTAGAGAAGTCAAATTCACAGAGACAGACAGTAGAATGGCAGTTGCCAGGAGCTGGGGAGTTACCATTTAGGGGTACAGAGTTTCAGCTGGGGAAAATGAAAAAGTTCTGGAGGTGAATGGGGTAATGATTGTCAGCAATGTAAAATTCACTTAATGGCACAGAACTGCACACTTTAAAATGGTCAAGATGGCAAATGTTACGTATATTTTACCACAACAAGAAAAATTTGGAGGGAAAAAAACAGGAAGTAAGGAACTATAATACCACACCCTCACTCCACAAACTCATCACCCTCCGACCCCCACCACCACCACAGCCACACAAAAAGTCCTCTAAAAGTTTGCCTACCAAGGGGAAAAGAAGGGAACCAAATTGGGGAAGAGACTTCCAAGCTCTTCCTGGACATGAGCAGCATCTTTTAGCCATTCTGTATTTTTTTATTTTTACAATAAATACGTATTACACTTGTAACTGGGGGGAAGAAAAGGAAAGAATATTACAAAACCAGGTGGCAAAGAAATAAGCAGCATCAGTTCCTCCTCACCTCTGGCCTGAGGTCAAGGTAATTTTTCCCTCAGGCTTGAGTTTTCACTGGGAGGTGTGAAATGTCATTACCTTTACCTTTCACAGCTTCAGTTTATGATAAACTCTGGGTCAGTAGCTACACGACTGACCTGGAATGATTTCACTGTGCTGCTTGCAGCGCCAGGCCCAGCGGTGACGAACCGGAGCAAATGACTGTGTAAGCAGCTTCTGGTGAGACCGAATCGCAGAGCTCAGCAGACGACTTACTCTTTTTTGTTGTTTCTGATGAGATCTTTTCTCATTTTTTGTTTCGTTTTGTTTTTTCTTGGAGAAGACAAGGGTGTCTCATTGAAGCTTTAGGGAAATGACTGAATTTTAATGGACTCTAATTGGCTCCCATGGTTATCGCTAAAGAGCTGTGGTCATAAAAGTTAATTTAATTAGATTCATTTGCATATTCAAGACCGTTCCCTTCCTTCACTTTAAAGGCAAAGAAAGAGGAAATGTGTCCCAGCCTCCTCACTGGGATTAGGACACACAACCATGTCCAGATCTGCTCTGTTTGTATGCTGGGAGTTAGTAAAAGTTAGCAGGTTATTTTTTTAATCCTCTTGCCTACCTTGTATTGTCCACTTTTTTTAAGGTGAGTGTCAATGCAAAAGTTAAACTGGTATACATTAAAGTTCTCACTTTGAAATATAGAACAAGTCCTTTATAGAAAGAGATTGTCATGCTTAAAAACTGAGTTAATTTTATAAACAAAAGGTGAATTCGGAAGATTCAGTAGAAAATGAACAGGCAAAATTTACAGCCACGAGGCCAGCTAGAAGCATTTTGCATTTGTGTGGCTATGCTTGCTTGTGTATTGGCAACAACAGTGTCCACAGCTTTACCTATTACGGGTCAGAGGAATGGAACAACTGGGCTCTAAGAGATGTCTGGTCTACCCTGCTGCCTGGGGTAGGCCTAAAATAACCAGCTAAAATGGAACTCTGGCCTGTTTTCTGAAGCCCCTAGGGAAGATGTTTCCAGAACCTTCCTCTATTATCTGACCCGTTTTTAACAATTCTTAATATTACATCCCAAAGCATTCCCTTGTGTCAAACCTATATCCCCTCTGCTGCTGCTTTATTGTTTATTCTCACAGGCATACAAGGCAAATGTAGGCAGTCACAGGCAGCCCCTTCCTGCTCATTCGTACATTTCATTGGAATATCAGCTAATTCCTAGATGAGTCTTTACAGATTAAAAGCAGTGTCTGCCCTACTTCTAGCCACACTTGCCTGTTAATACAAGTACGAGTATATCATCACCTTCATTCTCCCCCTCATAAAAAGACAGGATTAATTTATTTTTTAATTTTTGTTTTCTTTAATGAACACAAATGTGCCAGACCTTATGCTATGTTCTTGGGAAACCATGGTGGACAGGACAGACCAAGACCCTGCCCTGGTGCATGGAACTCAGATACAGTACAAGTAATTACTAGTGTGATGAGAGTTACAAAGAAATGTGGTTTACTAAGAAGTCATACAATGGGCTGAGTGAAAACAGGCTGGGAGGTCAAGAAAGCTTCCTGAAAGTTTCACTTGAAACTTGAAGAATGAATAGGAATTCCCAAAGTGGAGAAGGATATTCAAGATAGAAGGAACAGCATATGCAAAGTCCCTAACATGAGAAAGAGTGTGGCCTGTCTGAAGGTTGGCAATGAAGTTCAGACAGCAGGACAGAAGGGGCTCAAGCTATGGAATCATCAGACATCACTCAATATCTGTACTTGCTGGGCTGCGACTAAAACCTAACGCCCCGGTCCTGCTCTGTACAATTTTAGAACTCTGAGCAACTGGATTCTTAGAGACAAGCATTAAGGACCTAGAGTAAGGATGGAAGAGAAAAGGCCTCATTTCTGCACTGTCTGGATTGCTCTAGAGACCTGAAGGATCAGCATGATGTAGTACAGCAGCAGCAACCTGGTTCCCGGGGTATTTGGATGCTGCGTAGTCTTTGGTAAGTCACACTTTCAGGGTCTCCAACCCCTCAACTGTAAAATGAGGAGGTTAGATATGGACTGTTCTAATTCACCTTCTGGAATCAGTTAGCAACAATAGTCCCCATACAGTTCTTAAGTGGGTCACGTTAGTACTGAGCTAACCTACATTTGGGAGTGGGAGGAGGGGGTTATTCAGACAGCCAGTGGGCCTCTCTCCAAGTCGTGTTTTTTTGGGGGGGAGGGGGCATTTTTTTAGTATTTTTTTTATTGTGGTAAAATATACATAACATAAAACCATTTGACCCTTTCTCAGTGTTCAATTCAGCAGCATTAATTACACTCACAATGTGGTATAACCATCATGACTATCCATTTCTAAAACTTTTTCACTCCAATTTACTTTTAAATGAATCTGGGCAAGTTCTGCAAGTATCCTCACAACACATGAAACAGATAGCCTATCACGACTCCTGATTTAGACCTTGAGAGATCAGACAAATCATGCTTTTTACTCCCATTGTATGAAAATAGGTAAAAAGGAAAAAGATAAACTGTTGAGTAAACTGCAGTTAAATCCTCACCCTCTACCTCTAAAGTCACCTTGCTCAAGATTATAATGCTTAATAACCTTGATACCAAAACCAGATAAGGACACAACAAAAAAAGGAAAACTACAGACCAATATCCATAATGAACATAGATGCAAAAAGCCTCTATAAAATACTAACTAATCAAATTCAGCAGCACATTAAAAAATCATATACAAGGAAAGGATCAAGAAGTCCAACTAGACATAGGCGGTATGTGCCTCCTCCCCAGAGAGGAAGCAGAATAGTAAGCAGATTCTCACATTTCAAACAGATCATTTGGAGAAAAAGCTAGGATTCACCAGGGAAGCAACAGAAAGCACCAAAAGTGGGTAAGGAGAGGGTTCAGGGCAACTTGCCCAGCCAGGGACGGCTAACAGCCAGGAGGAGCTCCTGGACGTGGAGAAACAGTGAGAGAGAAGCCCACAGAGCTCCACTCGCTGAGATACACTTTTACAATCTCGGCTACAAGAAAATCCCCCCACCCATGCAGGTCACAGGCCTAACACAAAGCTGCTTGGAGATTGCACAGAGATGTTGTTGCAGAAACGGAACTCACACAGAATCTCATGGGCATCTGAGGCTAGAGCAGCTTGAGCTGGGCACCATTCTGAGATCCCAGATACTGGGAAATGTGGGCATACCTGCAGTGCTCCAAAGAGGGATAGAGGAGCCCAGGCACTCCCATGCATACCTGGGAAGGTCCCCACCACCCTGCTGCAGGCTGCTATTGAGACCAAGACATGAGCAGACAGCATTTTTCATGTTTCTTGCCCATGCTGCTTGCCTGGGTGGGGCCCCAGCTTTTCTGGTTGCAGGTCCAAGGTGTCATTTTGAGACTTTGACACTGGGCTGTACCCTGCCCTCGGGCTGAATTTGAGCTGAATGCAGCTACAGCCCTTGCCTGGCTGGGAGGGGCAGGGAAACCAGGCTTTCCAGCATGCATCTGTGACAGTGACCACCAACCTACAGCCAGCTGCTGTGGGACCAAGTCTCAAGCAAACAGTGCTCCCCACAGTTTCCTGCCAGCACAGCCTGGCTGAGAAGGGCCCCACCCTCTCTGGTTACAGGCCCAAGGTGCCATTTGGGGAGTTTAAAGCTGAGCATTGCCCCACCCTTGGGCTGAGTTTGGGCTGACACAGCTGCAGCCCTGCCCAGCTGAGGAGGGACAGGGAAGCCTAAGCTCTGCTACACACACCTAGGACAATTCCCACTGCCCTGCTGGGGGCTCCGGTGAGACTGAGATGTGAGCGGACTGTACTCCCCACAGTTTCTTGCCCATGCCGCTTGCTTGAAAGAGACCCTACCCTCTTTGATTGCAAGCCCGCACCTGGTGCCCTTTTGAGACTTTAACACTGGGCCATGCCCCAGCCTCAGGCTGAGTTCAAGATGACTTGACTACAGTCACCACCTGGCCAAGAAGGGACAAGGGAGACCAAACTCTTCTAAGCACACTTAGCACAATATCCACCTCCCTGTTATAGGCAACTGTGGGAATGAGAACTAACCTGCCCAATCCATTGCAGCTACCAGTAAGAGCAATATGGACCACTTGGGTCCTAGTGGGTGGCTCCCCACAGCTACTGCCACCTCCCACATCTCACCAGCTGCTCAGGGGCCTGACAACCTACCTGGCCCTGTCCTCCAACTACTAGCTTCTGAGCAAGCCACCTGGAGGCCCAAGAATTGGGCCCCCAGGACACACTAATACTGCTGCCAGTTGGTTGTAAGCTGCTCTGGGGCCTAAAATCGGGCATACTCAGCCCACTGCTTCTGCCACGGGGTCCCAAAGTCTGGCTTGGCTGCCATTCAAGTCCCCAGCAAAACTTTACCACAGCCTCAACTAATAACTGTTCCCTAAGCCACCAAGGAAATCACAGAAAGCACTGACTGTGTAATGCTCAAGAAATCACACAGAGATCACACTACTTCAGGGACCCAAAATCAAAGCCAAAGTGTCCTACTCAACCAACAACATACATATTCAGGAAAAAAATTCTCTCCTTCAAAAGCAATTTCAAAATTTGAAACAAGTGAATGCTACATTGGATGCACAGATATCAATGGAAGGACACAAGAAACATGAAAAAGCAAAGAAATATTACACAGTAAAAGAACCACAATAATTGTTCAGCAACAGATCCCAATTAAAAAGAATTCCTCATAATGCCAGATAAAGAAATTCAAATATTGATTCTAAAGACGCTCAATGAGGTGGAAATCTGGAAACCAAAGAAATCAGAAAATCAATTCAGGATATGAATGGGAAATTTACCAAGGAGATAGACATAATAAAACAAAAAATGCTAAACAGAAATTCTGGAGCTGAAAAATTCATTGAAGGAAATACAAAACACATTCAAAAGCTTCAAGAATAGTCTAGACCAAGCAAAAGAAAGAATCTCAGAACTTAAAGATAAAGAAAAAAGAATGAGCAAAGCCTTTGAGACATCCAGTACTACATAAAGCAACCAAACTTATGAATTACTGGTAGTCCCAAGGAGGAAGGGAGATCAAAAAGTTTAGAAAACCTATTTAAGGAAATAACAAATGAAAACTTCCCAGGACTACCACCTTACAGATACAAGAGGCTCAACAATCCCCCAGCAAATATATTGCAAAAGGGATATTACCACAATATATTATAATCAGAATGACTAAAGTTGAAGTGAAAGAGAGAATGTTAAAATTAGCAAGAGAAAAGCATCTAGTCATCTATAAAGGAAACCGCATCAGGCTATCAGCAGACCTCTCAGCAAAATCCTTACAGGCCAGAAGAGAATGGGATGGCATTTTCAAAATGTTGAAAGAAAAACAAACCGTCAGCCAAGAATTTCATACCCTGACAGAATGAGCTTCATAAATGAAGGAGAAATAAATTCTTTCCCAGACAAGCCAACACTGAAATAATTCATCACCTCTAAACTGGCCCTATAGGAAATACTCAAAGGAGTCTTAAACAAAGAAACAAACAGTCAATAGTCACCATCACAAAATATAAAACTCACAGGTCTTATA
>NW_012141858.1:2398781-2439261 GCF_000956105.1 Propithecus coquereli
GCTAAGAGAGAAGTTTATAGCATTAAATACCTACCATCACAAAATATAAAACTCACAGGTCTTATAAAACAACAAAATTAAACAACATGCTCCTGAACAATCACTGAGTCAACAAAGAAGACAAAAATTTAAAAATTTTTTTAAATGAATGAAAATGAAAGTACAACATACCAAAGCACTGCTAAGAGAGAAGTTTATAGCATTAAATACCTACATAGAAAAGTAGAAAAATCACAAATTAACAACTTAAAATTACACCTCAAGGAACTAGAAAAAGAACAAACCAAACCCAGAATAAGCAGAAGAAATAACAAAGATCAGAGCAGAACTAAATGAAATAGAGACCAAAAGAAAAAAAAAATCAATAAAATGAAAAGTTGGTTCTTCAAAAAGATAAACAAAATTGATAAACACTAGCTAGACTAACCAAGAAGAGGGAAGATCCAAATAAACACAAAAGGAGACATTATAACCGATGCCACAGAAATACAAAAGATGATCAGAGATTATTAGGAATGACTATATTCTCACAAACTAGAAAACCTAGAGAAAATGGATGAATTCTTAAAAACATACAACCTCCTGAGATTGAACCAGGAGGAAAGAGAACTCCTGAATAGACCAATAATGCAGTGGTCCCCAACCTTTTGGGCACCAGGAACCATTTTCATGGAAGACAATTTTTCTATGGGGGTGGGAGGGATGGTTTCAGGATGTTCCAAGCACATTACATTTATGTGCAGTTTATTTCTATTATTATTACGTTGTAATATATAATGAAATAATTATACAATTTACCGTAAGTTGGGGACTTCTACAATAATGAGTAGTGAGATTGAATCGCTAATAAAAAAAAATCTCCCAACAAAGCAAGCTCAGGACCAGACGGAGTCACAGCCAAATTCTACCAGATATACCAAGAACTGGTGCCAATCCTACTGAACATGCTCCAAAAGACTGAGAAGAAAGGAATCCTCCCTAAGTCATTCTATCCTGTATTAAGCCAATATCACCTTTATACCAAATCCAGGAAAGGATGCAACAATAAAAGAGAACTACAGACCAATATCTCTGATGAACATAGATGCAAAAATCCTCAATGAAATACTAGCAAACTGAATCCAACAGCACATCAAAAGGATAATTTACCACGATCAAATGTGTTTTATTCCAGGAACACAAGGATGGTTCAACATACACAAGTCAATAAATGTGACTCACCACATAAACAGAATTAAAAACAAAAACCATATGATCATCTCAATAGATACAGAAAAAGTATTTAAGAAAATCCATCATCCCTTCATGATAAAAAAAAAACCCTCAAAAAACTCAGTATAGAAGGAAAACACCTCAGAATAATAAAAGCCATATATGACAAACCCATAGCCAATATCATACTGAATTGGGAAAAGTAGAAAGCATTCCCCTGAGAACTGGAACAAGAAAAGGATACACACTTTCACCACTTCTATTCAACACAATGCTGGAAGTCGTAACCAGAGCAATTAGGCAAGAAAACGAAATAAAAGTCATCCAAATTGGAAAGAGTCAAATTGTCCCTGTTTGCAGATGAAATGATCTTATACAGAGAAAAACCTAAAGATAACTGAGTATGGTGGCATGCACCTATAGTATCCAGCACCTTTTGACAAAGGTGCCAAGAACATTCACTAGGAAAAGATAAATAATGATCAATAAATGATGCTGGGAAAACTGGATATCCATATGCAAAGGAATGAAACTAGACCCCTACCTCTCACCCTATACAAAAATCAACTCAAAATGGATTATAGGCCTAAATGTAAGACCGAAAGCTATAAACTACTAGAAGAAAACACAGGGGAAAATGTTTCAGGACATTGATCTGGGAAACAATTTTATCAATAAGAACTTAAAAACATAGGCAACAAAAGCAAAAATAAACAAATGGGATTATATCAAATTTAAAAGCTTCTGCACAGCAAAGAAAACAATTAACAGAGTAAAAAGACAACCTGCAGAATGGGAGAAAACATTAGCAACCTAGTCATCCAATAGATGATTAATATCTAGACTGTACAAAGAACTGAAACATCTCAACAGCAAAATAAAATCCAGTTAAAAATGGACAAATTATCTGAACAGACATTTCTCAAAAGAAGACATACAAATGGCCAAAAAATATATGAAAAAATTCACAATCTCACTAACCATTAGGGAAATGCAAATCAAAACCACAATGAGGTATCCTCTCACCCCAGTTAGGATGGCTATTATAAAACAAAAAGTAGCAAATGCTGGCAAGGATGTAAAGAGAACTCTTATACATGGTTGGTGGAAATGTAAACTAGTACAGCCAATATGGACAATAGTGTGGAAGTTCATCAAAAAACTAAAAATAGAACTACCATATAATCTGGCAATCCCACTACTAGACATTAATTCAAAGGAAAGGAAATCAATATATCAGAGAGATATCTGCACCTCCATGTTTATTGCAGCACTATTTACAATAGCCAAGATATGGAATCAACCTAGGTGTTCAACAAGAGATGAATGGATAAAGAAAATGTTGTATATATACGCAATGGAATACTATTCAGATAAAAAAAGGAAGGAAATCCTGTCACTCACAACAACATAGATGGAACTGGAGGACATTAAATGAAATAAGCCAGGCACAGAAAAATAAACACTGCATTTTCTCATTCATACACAGAAGTTTAAAAAAGTTTATCTCATAGAAGTAAAAAGTAAAATAGAGGTTTACTAGAGGCTGGGAAGTGGGGGAAGGGATGGGGAGAGATATGTTAAAGGATACAAAATTACAAGTAAATAGGAGGAATATATTCTAGTGTTCTACACCTGCAGTCCCCAACCCCCATCCATGGAAAAATTGTCTTCCATGAAACTTAGGAAATGCCGGTGCCACACAGCAGGAGGTGAGCGGTGGGCAAGCAGAAGCTTCATCTGTATTTACGGGCACTCCCCATTGCTTGCATCACCACCTGAGCTCTGCCTCCCTCCACCCTCACCCTCCTGTCCGTGGAAAAATTGTCTTCCATGAAACGAGTCCTTGGTACCAAAAAGGTTGGGGACTGCTGTTCCATACCACTGTAGGATGACTATAGTTAACAATAATATGTATTTTCAAATAGCTAGAAGAGAGCGTATTGAATGTCCCAATACAAAGAAATGATAAGTGTTTGAGATGACGGATGTGCTAATTGCCCTGATCTGATTACTATACATTGTATGTATCAAAACATCACTATGTACCCTATACATTTCTAACCTCCCTGAAGCTCAAAAATCATATATCATTTTTTAAAAAATTCTATTAAGTCACAATTCTAAGATTTAGGGGTTTCAGACTTCAGGATTTTAGGACCAGTGAGTTCTCAGTTGCTAGGATTCTCACACATGAGCCTCTGCTGCTGGGAAAAGGGTCCATCAGGAGCTTCCTTTGGCTGAGAGTAGGTTTTCCCTCTTCCCGCCCACCTCCCCAGTGCCATGTGAATGCAGCTCTTTGTGGCTTAGGGAATGTAAATTTATTCTGCATTTCCAATGTCACACACCCACCTTATCTGCACACTCCAGTTTCCAGAATTGATGCTTAATATCCCAAATTTACTGAGCCCCAACTATGTGCCTAGCACTAAGTTAGTTGCTTTGCACATGTCATCTTTTACATATATTATATTTAGGCAATACTACTCCCATGTTATAGATAAAGAAATAGCCTATGAGGGAACCTGACTTCCAACCCAAATCGGTTTGGCTTTAAAAATACGGCTCACCCTCTACAGTTAGCTGCCTTCCCAAGGACTGCTACAGAGAGATCTGAATAGAGGATATTAAAAAATGAATGAAAGAAAAAAAAATCTGAATTTAAGCCTACGCTGCTCAACTTAACTCGGATTTGTGACTGGTTTTGTCACATACTTTCCAGCTTCTCCACTTCAGTCTTTCCTCTCTCGCTACCCCATGGAGTTGATGGTGTTTATGTCCTGCTTTTCAAGGATAGCATTTGGCTCAGTTACTCCATTAAGAAAATCCTAGCGCAGGCTGCTTAGCAGTCAGTAAGGGTTAATAGCCTAAGGAAGGGCTGAGCTCCCACACCTCAGGTGGTGACAGAAGCCCAGGAATAAGGAGGCTGGGAACTGCCCACCCTCCAGAAGACTTTTCTGTGAATCTAAACAGAACAGAAAATAAACATTGAAACAGGAAACTGTCGGGTAAATTAATGGGAAGAGTTCAGGTTTTGTTTTCTTTTTCTCTGAATAGGTGAGCTTTCAAAGCATAAGGCAGGAGAATGAGTTAAAAATAGTATGACGGTAGCCAACTGACGCTTGCACAATATAAAGGGCATCATGAGTTACGTAAGAGAACTGCAGAAAAATGTAAAAAAGAAACGAGATCTAGCTAGTAGCAGGCCTGGCTAGATCAAACACACTAACGCCATGGGATCTCCAAAGGCTCCAAGTGAAACCATGTTGAGATATTATAAAATAAAAAAAATATAGAGTCCAAAGCATGAAGGTTTTTAAATAAGAATATTTGCCCCTTGGGGTAAAGTCGGAAATCCTTATCTTGGCTTGCATAGCCCCCTGTGGTTTACCTCCCAGGCCTTATCCCTTCTAGCATCATGAACAGCAACAGCTCTGCAGAACCACCTGAACTCCTTTCCTTTGTTGTCATGATCTCTCTGTTTCTTCCAGGCCCTTACTTCCCTTCTCTGACACCTAAATTTAGGTAAGGTCTCCAAGTTATACCTTCTAACAACTCCATGCTAACTTATAATGTTTGTGAATATTATGTAACATCTGTTTTCCTGCTGGAAGATCTACTCTCCAGGTAGGGTCCATGTCTGCTTTGTTTATTACCATATTGCCAACTCTAGCGCAGTTACGAATAAATGAGTATTGGTGGCCGTCTGAGTTTCAAACTGCCTAACTTCATGACATGTAAGGCAACAATTACTTTTTTAGTTTATGTATCAATCAGGGTTCAACATGAGAAGCAAAACCAGTAGGAGTTTTTATTGTTGTTGTTTTTGAATTTTTTTGAAATTGACACAAAATTATTGTACATATTTGTGGGCTACATAGTGATGCTGTGATACATGCAATGTATAGTGATCAGACCAGGGTAATTAGCACACCCGTCATCTCAAATCTTTATCATTTTTTTGTGTTGGGAACATTTAATATCCTCCTTCTAGCTGTTTGAAACTATATATTATCAGAGAAGGTTTTTTTTAATCCATCCATTTATTTATTACAAGGAGTTGTCCTACACAATTGTAGGAGCTGGCTAAGCAGACCTGACATCCACAGGGCAGGCAGTGAGGAAGGGTCACAACCAGGCTAGAATACTGCAAGGATGGACTCAGCGATGAAGGTATCCTGCAGAAGCCAGGGCTTTTTGTCATGGAACTGAATGAACACACTTGGCCCGGGAGTCAGTGAAACTGGAGGCAGATCCAGCTGGAAACGATCGCAACCACAGGCCCAGCTACTGCTTCACACCAACAAGGTGCAACACCTGATCAGCAACATGAGCGCTGCTGTCCCAGAATGTGGAAAGGTTCTACAACTTTCCTTCTGCTCTGCTTCTTGGAGTCTCTGACCTCAAGGACGGTCTAGACCCTCTTTTTAAAAGCCTTTGACTGATTAAATCACCTGGAATAATCCCCCTTTTGACTAATTTAAAGTCAACTAATCAGGGACTTTAATAATTACAGCTGCAAAATCCATTCGCAGCAGCACCTAGATTAGCGTTTGATTGAATAACTGGGAGAAGCTATGAGTATGCTACAAAATAGCTGCTGCCTGGCTTCTATCCTCCAGTTCTTGCAAGAATCTCCCTTTTAGACCACCCTACCCAGAAACATACTAGAAAGGGAATTCTGAGCGCTATAGTTCAGCCAAGTCAAGCAGACACATCACAAAACCATCACAGGTCATATCATAGAAGACAACTATCTCCTTGACCTCCAGTTTGACACTGAATGAAGGAAACTAATAACAGAAACTAGTGATATTCAGAAGTAAGTTATTAGCAGAAGTGGTGCTGACTCTGCAGAGGCAAAGGAAATGACCAAATCCAGATGGGAGGACAGAGTTAGCAACCGTAGAGGAGTATGCTCCGGGAAGCAGAGGAGGTATAGGGGAGTTCTTATCGCCAAAACGGTAGGCAATAAACACAGCTTCCTATCGAAGCTGGGAAAACTCCATTGCAAGACAAGCTGGAATGTTGGTGCTCATCAACGAACATTTGTTAAATGAACCAACAAATCAATGAACGAATGAATGAATGTCTCCTCTTTCTAACTTCTCTATTAAGAAAAGCTTAAAACCCTGTGCTAAACTGTAGGGGTATGATGGTATCTTAATCCATGCAGGCTGCTACAACAAAATACCCTGAACTGGGTAATTTATAAATAATAGAAATTTATTGCTCACAGTTCTGGAACCTAGAGAGTCCAAGATCAAGGCACCACCAGATCTGGTGTCTGGTGAGCACTTGCTCTCCACTTCAAAGCTGGTGCCTCCTTGCTGTGTCCTCACGTGGCAGAAGGGGCAAGGCAGCTCACTCCAACCTTGTTTATAAGGGCACTCATCCCATTCATGAAGACAGAGCCCTCATGACTTAATCACTTCCCCAAAGGCCCCAACCTTTTAATACTATCACATTGGGTATTAGGTTCTAACATATGAATTTGAGGGGGATGCCAACATTCAGACTACAGCATATGGTAAGTAAGATACATTGTCCTCACCTTATGGAGAGTCCCTGGGGATGGAAGGGATGGAAGATATACAAGGGCTGTCCTGAGATTATCTGGACATGTAATATGTTCTCATTATATTAATAATGGCTGGATATGGCCGGGCGCGGTGGCTCACGCCTGTAATGCTAGCACTCCGGGAGGCCGAGGCGGGCGGATTGTTTGAGCTCAGGAGTTCGAGACCAGCCTGAGCAAGAGCAAGATCCCGTCTCTACTAAAAAAAAAAAAAAATAGAAAGAAATTATCTGGACAACTAAAAAATATATAGAAAAAATTTGCCGGGCATGGTGGCGCATGCCTGTAGTCCCAGCTACTTGGGAGGCTGAGGCAGTAGGATCGCTTGAGCCCAGGAGTTTGAGGTTGCTGTGAGCTAGGCTGATGCCACGGCACTCACTCTAGCCAGGGCAACAGAGTGAGACTCTGTCTCAAAAAAAAATAATAATAATAATAATGGCTGGATACTTTCCGGACAGCCCTTGTACGAGGGTCAAACAGTTAAAGCTACAGGCCAAGGATTCTCTTAAGAAAGATGCTTTGACTGAGAGAAAGCACATTGGTGGCCATCAGTCTTTTAGTAGGTGCTAGATACTTCCTTGTTGCCAGAGCCGCACACAGAGAGAACACAAGAGGCTTTGCACAGCTTCCAGCACAAAATTAGGAGCCAGAGCTGAATGTCTAGTGGACAGTGACAATCTGGTGATTATAAAATCCTAAATATGACATGTCTTGAATAATCAATGATTGAATCATATGCCTTTAAGCTCAGCCTGTACCAAATGCCTCCAGGAAAGGTTAAAAAAAAAAAAAAAAAACTCAGAATTTGCTCACTGGCTTACAGTGATTGAGTTATGCTGTGGGCTATGATAAATTCTTTGCAGTGCTAAAAATAGATGAAGGGCAGATCAGTCACCCTGGGGAATTTTATCTGCCTTATTCATGCATCCAGAGACTCTGCTTACATGAAGTCAAAATAAGCACAAACAAAAGGGCAATGAGGAAGATGAACAAAAAGGTGATGATTCAAACAGAAACCAAGACAACAAGCAAGAAGCCAACAACATAGATCAGGCCAAGTCTTGCAAAGATCTGAGCAAGAACTGGGCCTGTAAAGAAGATACAGTATCTTGAACTTTCTGATAGTTTCTAAGAGGCAAATTTAGAAACCTCTTCCTGGAGAAAGCCACAGCCTCCAGCTGTCCTCTCTCTACACATTCAGGCATGGACCCTTGCAGCAGCCGCTCGAGGATTTACACTGCACACTGGCAGAGCACTACCGTCCTCCCTCCTAAGGGTAAGGGCTCCTTCTTGACCTCCAAGCAGAGCACCAGAAAGTCAGTCAAGAGCCCTGTAAAAATGTGACTCAAGCAACTCAGGGATAAGCAAAGATAGCTGAAAAGTTTCATGAGTTCCCCTTGACCAAGTTTACCACCAAATTATTTCATTATATGAGTGGTTTTTAAAGGAAATCATTTATCATAAGGTTACAGGAAAGGTCTGTTCCTTGTCTCCAGCTGTCTGTGGAGATAGTCTAGCTTTGGCTGGAGGTAAGTCTAAGAGGCTGGAAATTCAGTTCATGGTCAAGTGCGTCAGTGTTTTAAAACATTCTAACAAACCCAACAGCACCATCTGTAAGGACTGCATAATTTGCAAAATTTCTTGCTAAATCAGCTGGCCAAATGCAGAGCCAATTGCTTTGGCTTCCATATAACACCACGCTGCAGCCGGGAAGTATTTTAAGTGGATAATGAGTAGTCTCTTCTCTCAATGACTATATTCAAATAACGTAGTCTACTGCCTATAATATGTAAAGTCCCCAGTCAAGGCTGCGTTAGGAACCACTTTTCTTTAGCTTGGGGCTTTAATCTTCCTGAGGAAACATATTAGATCCTTCTTCTTCAGTAACACTTAAGAAAGCAATTGCTTAGCAATGGCCTGATACACTTTCCAGTTCACACATACACATACACATACACAACTGCATACACAGAGAAACACTCCACCACACACAGTCCATACTAGTTAGTTCTGAGATATGCAAGGCTCACACCCACATCCAAGAATGGTTGCCAAGTTTTTCTTTTATTTAGTTATAAACCCTCCTGTAAAGTTATCTGGGGACCCAAAGCAGCCTTTTTATTATGAGGAAATACACATAAGAAATACCTCTCTTCCTTTTTCCCCTGAAAAATATAGTTATCTATGGAAAATGTACTCTCTCTCTCTCTTAGATGAAAGTGGCAAAGCAGATGGAAGCTCCTTCTGTGAAGAAACCAAATGCTATACTTCTTATATGCAACCTCCATTATCCCATTTTTATAATTTAACGTATAGAGTAGACATGCAATAAATGCTTGTTTGATTTCTTAAGCTGGCTTCCCCCCACCACCCCAAGTTACTGTAGAAATTTGCTGTTCAACAGCAGATCCCGGGTCATGACCTTATCAGAAATACAAACCCTAGGGCCCCACCCTAGACTCCCTGAATCAGAATCTTCATTTGAACAAGATTTCCAGGAGATTTGTAAGCACATTAAGGGTTGAGAAGCACTGTTTTAGAATACACCTTGATTTAGACATGTTATTATTAGTCTAGTAAGTTCTGTTGCTTCTCAAAGATCACAATTTGCCATCAGGGACAGTTTTCTAGAGGCTGGTGAGCAAGAGCTGACACTATAGGTCCCTCACTGTGTGCCAGGAGTAGAGAAGGCACATTGTCAACGTGGTAAGACTTACACAGCTGGCAGCAGGCCGAGCTAGATCAATCAACTCACTCTGGCGTCTGGGTCCGCATTTTCCATCACTAGGCTGCTAAGCCAGGTGCTGCTCCTCAGCAGGGGCCCTACTGGCCGTATGGCATTTGGGGCCTGGCAATTCTCCAGGACTGTCCCATGTTCTGCAAGGCATTCGAGGTCCCTGTCTACCACCCACTAAGTGCAAGATATCTCCAGTATCCTGACAACCAAAGAATCCCCCCACCCCCCACCCAATTCCCAGACACCTGTGGGAGTGGCACTGGCCACACTAAACACGCTAAAATCCACGGTGTTTTATATTCATGCAGTAATTTTGAGAAATTTGTTTCCTTGGATTTGCTTCTTTCTTCCAGCATTTAACCTATTAATAAAATCCTTTAACATTTTACATTTCATTTTTCATTTCACCAGAAGGCTGTAACTATCGAGGGCCTGTTCTATGCAGACTAAAAGATAAGACCCATGCCTTCTAGCAGCTGGCAATCCGGTAAGGAAATGAGGGCTTAGCATATGCAATAGCTAACAAATGATTCGAGTCACTAGAAGATTAAGTCCAGAAATAACCAAAAAGATCTAGATTTATATTTTGGCTTTGTGCCACTGACCAGTTGTGAGCTCAATGGCATTCACTAAGCCTCTATTCCTCCATCTGTAAAATGGGGTATTAATAAACAATGCACATAAATTGTCAACAAAATGCCTAAAGCATGACATATGCTTAATAAATGTTGGCCGCCCCCCACCAATCACCGCCTCCTCTGAATCAGTGAAGAGATAGGACAAAAATGAGTTGGAAAGAGGCTGTGCGTAAGGGAAAAGACAGCGTTCTAGGCAAGAAGCACAGCCTAAGCAAATGCCTGGTGTCGGGAATGAGTGTGTACCCGTGGAAGAAACTGTGCAGGACTCCCAAACTGGATGAGGGCTCCAGTCAAGGAGTTAGGAGAGGTAAACGCATTGAAGTAAAAATGAGTTTATATTCGTCATCCAGACACAGAATCTTCCGGGGATTTTTTAATTTCTTCAGTATCATGCCTTTCAAATACAAAGAAATGCAAGTCTACAGAAAAGTCGAAGAAAATAAATGAGTCTCCTAGCCACTCCCCCAGCACTTCCCACACCAGTGAACATAAATACACCTATTATGTTGCAATAGGTGCATAAAGACTAATCAATGTCTTTAAGAAGCCTGAAGAAATAAATGCACGGCATTGCTGTGGGACACATTTTTAATTTTTATTTAAATTCAAACCTGTCATCTAATTTATTTCCAGGTTCATTAAATGCCTTTTAAGCCTAGACTTGAGCTAAGTCACATAGTTGATCAATAGGACAAACATATAGCAATATACTAAGTTCTTCAATCTTATAAAGTCCACAACTTCAACAAAAACGGACCTTAAAATGGCCAAGAAGCTGTTGTTACTACTGCTATGTCCAAATAGCTTGCTGCAGCATTCTTGTTTCTGCTGCTCATTAGTAAAAGCACTATAACACCCAGCAGAAAAGAATAATTAGCAAAGCGATTAATTACGGCCCTGTCGACACTCCTCTTGCCACCCCAATCACATCTTTGTTGTAAATAAGCTTTCTTGCTACATTAAAGTCATTAGCTCTCCCTACGTAAATAATAATGCCCTTGAATTTAAACTGATTAGATATTAGAAAACAAATTTCAGGCCACTCTGATCTAGCCAGGATATGGAAAACAAAGAGCATTGTTGTCTTACTTAACCTAGTAAACTCAACACAACTGTATGCAGCTTCCGAATTCACTAATTTCCAAATTCACCTTCCCTCCTGGGCATTAGGCAGAATCCTATCTTTAGTGATAACCCACACTGTACCGAACAAATACTACAGTAATTAAAGAAACCACCCATTTCCTTCCCCCTAAGTTCCGGGAAGCCATGTTATTTCTGGGGACCAACTTCTGGGGACCAATTGCTGACTGTTCTCCAGAGCTTTTAGAGGCAAAATAAAATGTACCAGAAGCTGTTTTCCAAATGATAACCAAGAACACATCCCCTACTCTCTCCTCCCTCCACAGAAAAAAGAAATAAAAAATGTCTGTGTTTGTGTGTATTTAAAACATATACCGTTAGGATCTTGTTAAGTCCTGAGCGATTTAAAGCCCCACAGTCTCCTGAAAGAAAATGTTTGACGGAACCTCTCAAGTCTCCAAAGTTAGCTGGATCCTTTCTAACATTCACCTCTTATTTTGGCTCCTATAATTATCCCCTTTAACTTAATGCTGTGTGTTTTTATATCGCTTCCCATCTTCCCTCATACCACATTGTTTACAGCTGGTAAGAAAACAGTTTATATTCACATACGTTCTCTCTTCATGCTAACGGCTCAGTGCGTTCCCCTCCCCACCACCCCAGTGGGTTTTTGTTTTTGTTTTTGTTTCTTTTGTCATTTTCTTTCTTTAGTCTAAACAGGATGAATTAGCAATATAATCTCCAACAGACTTAACTATTTCCCACTCCTCAACCTTTGGCCTTATTAAAACACAAAGATTTATATCGACCAAGAGTTACATATAGACGTGGAGGGGAGGAAATGGAACATATTTTCTTCTGATTTGGGTCCAAGGCAGATATCTTATGTCACCCAAAAGGGAGCCGAGGCAAGACAGAGCCCGACAGCAATTATTCACACTGTCGTCTTTCTTCTCTCTGTTGGTGTCCCTCACAAAAACCTCCCAGCATGCCAGATTATTTTGTTAGAGAAGTTCCAAACTGCCTAAAACCCCAAAAAGGATAAAAGCTTTAGCAAGGTTTATGTAACCAGCGCTTATTTTCCTCCTATCTTCCCTTCCTGCTCCTCAGAGGGTGCCTTCACTTCCTGTCCGGGTCAGATTCCTGTGCAGGGGCCGCCCCAGGGCCCACTTCGGGCAGCTTCCAGTGAGCTGCATTTTCTACAACCCCAAGGCCTAGTTGCCCCATGCCTTTCAGCCTGTCGCGGCATTTTTTTTTTACCTCTTGCTTGCTCTTTACTCCTTCTAAACTCTCTCCTAGACCTGCAGTTCTCTCCCAATTCCACTCACCAACTGCACCCTTCCTTAAAACCATTTTTCTCACAGAAATCTCTCAGTAACTGAGGCCAATCAGGACTTTTTGATATCCTGTCAACTCTGGTTGGTTCTATTAGCTTAATAGTGAAAATAACCACCGCCTGTCACGGGATTCTGCCGGTGTCTTTTAAAGGCCTCAAACCTCACACTTAATTAGTAATATATTATATCTGAATTGCACTGCTTCTCAAGTACAAGTCATGCCTTTGGTTTTGGGGTTTTTTGTTTGTTCGGTTAGTTTTGGGGTTTTGGTTTGGTTTGGTTTCTTTTACACAGAATAAGACTATACCTACCAGCTACCTCCTCTGGCCCCTAGATTAGGTGACGTCCTTCAGCTAGTCTTTCTCATAATATCCTGTACTTTTTATTGTTGTATTTATGACCAGCGTAAGAAATAGTTTGTCTAATTATCCGTTTAGCTAACTGATAGCTTTTCCCCCACCAACCTATGAACTTGTGAGAGCAGGGAAAAGCCAGGTGTTTCCTTCTCAAGCTGTCCCTTTGTCCTTCTCTTCTGCCTTCGTCACTGTTCTGTTGCCAGTGCAAACACAGGGCCTGGCACGTATTGTTGATCAATAAATATATATGCGTATATTTTACCACAATTTTAAAAATTGGATAAAATAGTAAATACATGTGTACATACACATGAGACAAATGATACCTCCTCTCCTCTCCCACCCCAGCCCTCTCCTTTCAATGCCACACCTAGTCCTCACCTCCAACATGGCAGCAAGTTGGCCCTGGTAGGACCAGAGGAGCATGTGCCTGCCCCTTGTGGACATCTCTGAGGTCCTTTGTAGAACCGTGTTCAGGGCAGTCATGATGGTAAGACTTGTTTCAACTGCAACAATGCATCTTTCCTTAATATTCCCCATTAAAAATAATCATCCCCCTTTATAAATGCTCTCTACATCAGTACATTACATAACCTGACATCTCTGAGCCCTGTGGTGACAGATTTTAATGTACATACAGGAAGTTTTCCTTCAAAAATGAATAGAAGTTGGTGAAAGATTGCTTTTTCTGCACTACTTTGCAGAAGCCATTAATGTGGGGTGGGCTGCACAATAATAAATTATTCAGATCATAAGTCTAAAGAAATTAGTTCATCATAATCAATACTCTCTAAGTGAATTGGTGTGTGGGATTCAATTCAACTAATTTAATTAGTTTTGAAATATTCAAATTAAGGGAGACTAAGATCATCACGAAAAGCACTGAGTCTCCTGATTTCTAAGCAGGAGAATAGTGCATTTTGGTCTTTACACTAATAAATCTAAATTATGTTCTTTTTCCACTTAGATAAAAATTTGTATAATTTTTTTCATTAAATCATATCTTCCTGGTGTTACTAAAGCTCTGGCTATTAGAAGAATGATGGAAAGTCAGCTAAGAAGCCCATTTGCTGATGACTTTAAGCTATCCTCTCATATGAAAACTTATTTTTTAATAATTAAACCATAAATTGTCAGTTTTGAAAACTGTCACCTCTAAACCACAAAGAATTTTCTTAAACTGATAAAATTTTCTAATATGAAGCTCTAGATTATCATTCTATTTATATGTCCAATATAAGCTATGTCATTTCCTTAAACTTATTTTTGTGTTCTACACTTGCAAAGATAATATATTATCTCCTAGTTACAAATTCTTTAATGCTTGGAGAAGTTATGTTTATACAGCTCATTAAAAGTATATTTCATGAATCCTTGTTGTGGTGGTTGTTGTCATAGCTGTGTTGTTTTTAAGGCTAGTCAAGTGACACCGTGGGAGGGAAAAGGAAGGTCCTTATTGTTTTAATGCAGGGTTTCCCAACCTCAGCACTGTTGACATGTGGGCCAGACAATTCTTTGCTGTAGGGCCTGTCCTGTAGGGAGGTTAGTGTCACCCTTGGCCTCTACCCACTAGACGCCAGTAGCACCTTCCCAGTTGTGACAATCAAAAACGTTTCCAGACATTGCCAAATGTCCCATAGCAGGGAGACGAAATTGCCTCCATTTGAGAACTAGTATTTTAATCTATTGTTTCCTTCCAAATAAGAAGGCATTATTAAGTCATCATCTTTATTTTCTCCTTCATTCTTTTCAATAATACTAGTAATCATTAATTGAGCAGATACTATGTGCTACGTAAGCACCTCATTTTGTAATAATTTCATTTAATCCTCACCACAAAGCTATGAGGTAGGTAGTATATCCCCATTTTATAGAAAAGGAAACTGATGATCGAACAGGTTAAGCAATTTGTAAGGATACAGTTGGGAAACAACCCCAGGTCCTACTGACACTAGAGCCCATTCTCTTAACTGCTATGCATGTCCAGCTCAGAATCTGTAGTCAGAATTCCCAAGTTCAGGTCCCAACTACACCACTGTATCTTGGGAAAATCATATAACCTTCCTGAACCATAATTTCCTCATACCTAAAGTGATATCAATTATAATTTATATTTCACAGGGTGGGGAGTATTTAATGAAATAGCATGTAAGTGTGATCAGCTCAGCAGTTATAATGTATTATTATTACATAAATAAAAGTACATTAATTTTCTGATGTATTCTTATTTCAGCAATTTAGCTATAAAAGAAAATATTGTATAAATTGTATTGTAAAAATGTATAAATTATACATTTAAACAATATTCATAAAGAACCAAAAATGATTGTGTCCACCACTGTAAAACCTTATCTCCCTGCTATGCAGGAATGACAAATTTTAAAGAGCCACATTATTAAGTCTACAGAACATTTTATAATAATATTTAACTCCCATACTTGTTTCTTCTTATAAAATAGTCCCAGTGTATTTTTTTTTAATTTCTAGAACTTGACCACTCAATATCATGTCCATTTTCTTCAATGACTTTTTATGAAAACATGTTTTTAAATGGTACCACCTCCCTTGCCTACCCTAATTAAGTATATTGGCAGTAGATAAGTATTCGCTTTGCTTTCTCAAACGTGGAGTACAGCAATGTGTCCATTTTTCCCTTTGGAATTTGTTTTGCTCTCAAAACAGATGAAATATTTGTAAGAGAAACTTTAAAATAAAAATAAATTTTCGTCAGTTTTTTTAAAGCACAATTTGAATATCCCTAAAGCTCAAAGACAAACTCAGGGAGTCAACTTTGGCATTCCAACAATCCCATTGACCTCCATCCTGTATGGAGCCCCACCAATAATTCCAACGTGGAATTATGACAGCAAATTCCCAAGATTTCTTTGGTGATGGAGGAGCTTTTACTTCCCTGAATATGGCTGCTGTCTCTGTCCAGGTTCACTTTTGCAATGCAGTGTCGAAATGTTAACTCCATGGGGAGCAGGAATTGCCTGTTTTGCCCATTGCTGCCAGGATCTAAAACCAGTGTCTGGCACCTAGTAAGGGCTCTCGAATTGGTTTGGATCTTAGATTTACCACTTATAAACCGTAATTTTAGGCAATTCATTTAGCCTTTCTAATCCTCAGTTTTCTCAACTATAAACTGGAATAGTAATAGTACCTACTCATTGGGTTATCATAAATACTATATTTTTATTTTTTATTGATTAAAAAAAATTTTTTTTTTTAAGACAAGGTCTTCTTCTGTTGCCCTGGGTAGAGTGCAGTGGTGTTATCAGAACTCACTGCAACTTCAAACTCCTGAGCTCAAGTGATCCTCCTGCCTCAGCCTCCTGAGTACCTGGGACTACAGGTATGCACCACAATGTCCAGGTAATTTTTCTATTTTTAGTAGAGATGGGGTCTCACTCGTGCTCAGTCTGGTCTCCAACTCCTGACCTCAAGCGATCCTGCTGCCTCAGCCTGCCAGAGTGCTAGGATTACAGGCGTGAGCCACTGTTCCCAGCCTTATTTAATTTTTTAGAGACAGAGTCTCACTGTGTTGCCTGGTTGGAGTACAGTGGCTTATTGTAGTTCTCTGCAGCCTCTAACTCCTGGGCTCAAGTGATCCTCCTGCTCCAGCCTTCCCATTGTAGTTCTCTGTAGCCTCTAACTCCTGGGCTCAAGTGATCCTCCTGCCCCAGCCTTCCAAGTAGCAAGGAGTACAGGTGTGCGTCACCATGCCTGGCTAATTTTTTTGTGTTTTGTAGACACAGGTCTCTATGTTGCCCAGCCTGGTCTCGGACTCCTGGGCTAAAGCAATCCTCCCGCCTCAGCTTCCCAAAGTGCTGGGATTATAGGCATGAACCATCATGCCTGGCCACAAATATTACTTTAAAAACTACAGTTAAAATATCAGCACTGAGCCAGGCACACAGTAAGCACTCAATATTTGTTTTAAATTAGTTGCCCATATTATTGTCTCTGCCTAAAATCTCTTCTTCCCACCCTCTTCTTTTTACCTGGCCAGTCCATATTCATCTTTCGAGTCTCAACTTGGATATACCTTCTTTCCAGGAAGATGTCTCTGAACCCTCAAGTCTGAGTTAGATGCCCTTCAATGTTTCATAACACCTTGAACATCTCTCCAGATGTTCTCTACCCCTTTGTGGGCCTCAGATAGTCTGATTTTGTCATTATAAAACATACTATAGTACACTTACATCCCATGTGAAATAAAATTTAATATAACCACATGAGTTGATTTGCAGTTGACTAGTTCAAATAATCATACTTTCTGTATCATTACTTCATCAATTAACATTTACTAATTTCAATTTTTTCAGTATTGTATCCATATTTGGGGATCAAGACTTTTTCCAATCTTTTAACATTTTTCTAGACCTTAGAAAGCTCATGGACATTGGCACTATACTCACAATGCCTAATGGGTAAAACTGAATAAGTTGTCCCAGGCCCTTATCCACTCCATTGACTGATGTGTTTACACAGGACCCTGACCGCTCCTCAATCTTCATCTAGATTAATCTGCCTAATCGTTGCCCCTAAGCCATTTCATGTAGGATTTCTCATCATAATCTTGGCCTTTTAAAATTCCACCAAACTAGAGTAAATGGAGAGAACTTATTTGGGGCCCTTTAATGTTGAGGGACACCAGGGGGTCCAGTTGGTCCACCCAACCTTGATACTTCTGAATCAACACCTTTGGTTTCAACACCATCAATGCCTGCCACAGTCATCCCATTTCTCAATAACCATCTACAGACTTGCACCCTGCTGGAACAAGTCCCTTGAGTCTCCCTTCTGTCTCTCCCAGCTTTCTTGTTCATTATTTTAATGATCTTGGTATCAATAAGACCCATATGGGGAAGGTGAGACAGCAAATCAATAAGACTTCTCAGACTGTTTGTCAGTTTTGCATAAGTAAGATCACATGGGGTGCCCATATAAGAGGACTCTCTTACTCACAATGTTTAGCATGACCTGAGTAATGGGCATATTCAGTGGCTGAATCTCCCTGGTCATCCTGAAGCCAGCCCCACGTAGCTTGCATATGACACATATCAGCTGCTTCATCTGGGGTATTCCACCTCCCCTTCTCAGGGTAAACACACCTCATAGTGCCTTTTATCCAGACCAGCAGGCTTCCTGTTCCCTCAGGAATAGCCTCCTGTGTGTCTGGATGATGTACAGCCATCTGCAGTTGTTCTATCATCAGCTGCAGGGCCTGTATTAACCCAAACATGCTCTTGCACTCTGGAGCATTTAAAACCAAAGACACCACCTCTAATGTCGTCAGTCTCACAGTCCATTCAATGAAGGCTCTTCAGGAAGAAGATTCACGAAATGAGACACCACCTTCATACTATATTCCCTGGTTTAAGTGGTTTCTTGATTTTATCTTTCCCCCTTGTGGTCTACCTTCTTGGTGACCAGAGGCCTTAGAGGCTCTTTCTGTTTTCTCGGCATAACTTTCCCCTATGTGGGTGGCTCTGAGGCTAGTGGCTGAACTCAGACTGACCGAAACCCGAGCCTGGTCCACCATCAGGGCTTAACCCAGCATTCACTTTTACTTTCATTTTAGCTGTGACAGATAACAATAACCAAGGGCTTGTATGTTTAGCATGCTTGTTATTATTTTGCGTTTCCTTACATATACAATGTGTCAAATCTCTGGGAGTCAGGTCTATCACCATCTCTAAATTCCACTGGTAACTTTTGCCTTTAGTAACTGATCCCAACACAGCTGCAGTTTCGTACCATGGGTGACTAGATAGTCACCAGGGATCAAAGGTTCCTTAACACCCACCCATTCATTCTTTCTCTTCCCACAAATCCCATGTTGTCTAACACCAAAGGAGTGGAGATTTTTTTCCTCTTGACACCAAATATGTGGTGTCTTTTCCAACAATTAAATTCAATTCTGACACTAACTCCTGGAGTTAGCATCAGACCCCACAGGTTAAGGGCTCAGTCCTGTGACTGCTCCAACTTCAGACGCCAGCCACAAATGGGTTGCCCAGATGACCCACATTTAGGCCGACTACAAATTCAGGGGTTCCCATTATGTCCTTCCTTAGGTTCAATAATTTGCTAAGGTGATTCACAGAACTCAGGAAAGCACTTTACTTAATGTTACTGGTCTAAAGAGTACAACTCAGGAACAGCCAGATGGAAGAAATGCATAGAGCAAAATATGGGGGAAGGGCACAGAGCTCCCATGCCCTCCCTGTGGGCACTACCCTCCCATCACCTCAATGCGTTCACCAGATCCCATTGTTTAGGGGTTTCTATGGGTAGGCATGATTGCAGCCATTGGTGATTAACTCAATCTCCAGCCTCTCTCCCTTCCCTGGAAGTTGGGGGATGGGGCTGAAAGTTCCAAGCTTCTAATCAAGGCTTGGTCTTTCTGGTGATCAGCTACCATCCCAAAACTACCTATGGGCCTCTCAAAGTCACCTCATTAGAACAAAAGATGTTCCTATAACCCCATCACTTGGAAATTTCAATAGCTTTAAGAGCTCACCAAATATCTTTCTTGTTATGCCCCAGTGACGCAGTAAATGATTATATATGTCGGGGATGCTTTTGGCTGCAAGTAAGAGTAGTTCTAACTAATAGTAGCTTTACGAGAAAGGATCTGACTTTTTCACAAGCAAGAAGTTGGAGACAGATTTTTGCTGATGTTGGTTGAGTAGTTCATCAAAGGCAGAGCTCTGAGCAGCGCTATGATTCTCTTAGGCAATTCTTCAGTAGTGAGAGGGTTGCAGCAGCTCAAAATCATGTCCTTACCCAGCAGCTCTCAAGGGCAGAAAATAGGCTACAGAGGGAAGCAGAGAGTTTCTACTTTCTTTCTTCCTCTTATCCAGAAGAAAATATTTTCCAGAATCCTCCAGCATTCATTCATTCATTCACTCAACAAATAGTAATTTTGTGGCTGTTATATGCTATACACTTTTCTAAGTACATCAGATACATCAATGAACAAAATAGACAAAGACCCCTGCCCTCGTAAACTGCACATTCTAGTAGAAATGCAGAGACAACAAATAAACATAATAAATAAGTTAATTATATAGTGTGTCAGAAATTGATAGGTGCTATGGAAAAAAGAAAAAAAAATAAAGCAGAGTAAGACAAACTGGGAATATGGTAGTAGCAACAGGTTGTGAATTTAAATAGGGTGGGCAGGGACCTCATGAGAAGAGGACATCTGAGCAGAGTTTTAAAGGAGGTGGGGAGCTATCTAGAGGGAAAGCTCCAGACAGAGAGACCAGTCAGTGCTAAGCAGTACAGCTCTGGGATATTCAAGGCTCAACAAGGATGCCGCAGCAGCCGGCAGAGTGAACCAGGAAGACAGTGCTAAGAGAGAGGATCAGACAGCAATTGGAGGAGCCTGATCATTTAGGGCCTTGTGGGCCATTGCAAGGACTTTCCCTCCATCTCATTTCCCAGAACAGGGCCCCATGCTCAACGTCTTTGAAAACAAGGGATCGCCACATGGTGCCTGCATATAACCAGGATCTCTTAGCAAAGAAGGGGTTGGGTGTGCAGGTACAGGGCAGGGGCGGATTGCAAGCCAGTGACGAACAGAGTCTGTCTCAGTCATTGGATGAGTGCATGAAACTCTCTCAACATCACAAAGATAGATATAACTTGGAAAGGTTATAATAAATGAGCTCTTTTTTTCTTTTTAACAATATTTAAAACCTGTCAAGAAAAATTCACTCCTTCCCGTTACCCCTTCCCACCAGCATGAGGAATAAAAAAGGAAAAAGAAAAATTCAGATGGCCACCACTAAAACAAATACAGGAACGCGTTTCATGCAGAAATTGATTTTATCCCTTTTCCTGATTATCAGGGTAATCTTGTCTTTTGCCTCAAACCCCAATCTCTTGGTTTGTCAGCATAGATCTGAGACTTGCTGGTACAACAAAGAGGTCTTCTGTAAATTAACGAATAATCTAGAGCAGGGTAGTGCAATGATTAAGGGCATGTCACGCTAGCATCAGACTGCCTGGGTACCTACCTTGGCCTGCCAACTTTGTGCCTCAGTTTCCTCATCTGAGAATGGGAATGATAACAATAACAGTACTTAATCCTTGGGTTTGTGGTACTATATAAAAAGCACTGAAAAGAGTAGTAGACCTATAATGTGTATTTATTTACTAATTAGCTACAATTAAGCCATTTGCCATGTCACCTAAAGATTTGCTGTTTTCCCTGGCTGCTGCAGCAAAAAGCTTCTGATCTATAAGCATAAAAGCATCAGTTCCCTTCTCCCTGAGCTGTGGGGAATTGGTGGGCTCTGCCTTCCAGCAGTGCTCTATAGATGAATTACTCTGCTGCTTTCATACCTCTAGGGACATGCTCACCACATTTTTTTTAAGATGATGGGAATTGATTTTTATCTTTAATTTTTGCTTACAAATAATTCATCTGTTATGAGAAAAATAACAAGGTCCAAAGGGAAAATGCAGACACCAGTCTGTTCCCATTCTGCCTTGAGTCAAAGGATAAGAATTTTCTACCACCAATAAGCTTAATGAGAAACAACTTGCAAGTTGTCATTTCAAGGCAGACTATCAATCGAGTTCTAGCCCTGCCCACTGTGATGTTCTCTTAAAATTCAGAGTTAAATATAGTCTCATTACCCTGTCATATTAGTTGGGGCTCTTTCTAATGCCAATGACTGAGACCCGACTAGAACTAATTTAAGCAAAAAGTTTTTGAAAGATGTTAGAGAAGTTATTGGCTCTTGCAAGTTGGAAGCTGAGGGGCATTCTGGCTTTAGATATAGCTGGACTGGGCTCAGGTCCTGTCCTTAGTTCTCTCCATCTCCAAGCTCTGCCTCCCTCTGTGGTGCTGGCTTTGTTCTCAATGAGTGAGGATTTGTCTCTTATCAAAAGGAAGGATAATAAAGAAAGGACATGTTGAAAAACCCAAGGCAATGGCTACGACAGTAGATAATACCCTGGATTACACATGATTGTGAATATATAAATGAGTCATAGACACACTTCCTACTCTTGTAAAAGCCAGATTCCACCCATTATTTAGAACCCAGGAAAATTGCCACCTCTGCCATGAAGACTTCCCTGATAACCTCAGCCCTTTGTGATTGCTACTCTATCAAAATGCTGAAGCATTTATTTTCTATGTGATCTATTTTACAAAATAGCATGCATTGTTTTGTATTATTAACTTTTCAAATGTACAAAAATATGAACATGTACATTTTTTCATCTTCGAGTGAATTCATTTTTTGTAATCACAAACCACAAATATTTTTTCTTACTATGAAAGTTACACATATTTCAAGTTATACATGGCAGATTGCATGATCATATTTATTGTAGCTTTTTCCCAATCTCCCCTACCTCCTGCCTAAATAACAGTAAAAGAATTTTACTTTATTATTATATTTTTACATTTTTTTAGCACTGTAGCCCAGGCTACAGTACAGTGGTATGATCACAGCTCATTGTAACCTCCAACTCCTGGGCTCAAGCGATCCTCCCACTTCAGCCTCCCAGAGTAGCGGGCACGTGTCACCACACCTGGCTAACTTTTTCATTTTTTTGTAGAGATGGGGTCTTGCTATGTTGCGCAGGCTAGTCTCAAACTCCTGACCTCAAGTGATCCTCCCGCCTTGGCCTCCCAAAGTGTTGGGATTACAAGCACGAGACACCATGCCCGGTAAAAGGATTTTATCTAAGGTGTGTAAACACACAAGGACAAAGAGGAGACAAAAGCAACAAAACACTGGAAGCTGGAAAGTCAGTGGTAACTGACTTAGCACAGCCAAGGAAGCTGAACCAGCTTTGGGAGGAGCTCAGAAGTAAGAATGAGCAGTCCCAGATATCTCGGAAAGTGAGGATTCAGGGGACCTGAAAGCAGAAGGCTCGTTTGCGTGTCCATATAAGAACAGTTTGTTCCCCAGCCAGAGCTCTTTGCTACCCAATGGAGCAAAGCAACTGTCCCTCCTCAGCCCAGAAGAAAAACAGGTTTCCTCCTTGAGGAGGTGAAGCAGAGACCTAGGCATCAACCTCACCAGGCCCAACTGGGGTCAAGGATACTAGCATACTATCAAGATCAAGGACGCCAGGCCCAGCTGGGGTTGGGGAGTGGTCAGTACATACTAATTCACACAACTCCAACTCTAACAACAGCACTACTGACATCACAACTCTCATTTATTGCACATTGATTATGTACTAGCCACTGTGCTAAGCATTTTACGTGCATTATCACACATCTAATCCTCAAATATATCTGATGGGGTAAATACTATTTTGTTGCCACTTTAAAAGGTAAGTAAATGAAGTCTTTCGTGGCCAACTAACTGGCCAAAGAAACCACAGCTAATAAGGGGCAAAGCCCAACTTTGGAGCCTGAATCACTACACTATATCATCCCCATTTATCAATTAATTTGTTCACTTATTCATTCAGCAAACATTTACAACGTGGCAGGTACTATTTCATTAAGATTTATAAAGGTGACTATAATATATTACCTCTATCCCCCAAAAGTTCTCAATATAAAGAGGCAACAAAATAATAAACAAACGTCACTGGGACATTGAACAAGTGGGTCTCCAAACTGAGTTTGGGAGTGAGGGGTGGGGATTCTATTCTTTCTGCTGGTGCTCTAATCTCGTTCTGTGAATTACATCTTCCCTACGAGAAGTGGAGGAAATCTTGGGCAGATTCATAGACTCTTTTGAATACCATTAGTGCAAAGTCCCTCTGTGTCTGTTAGTCACAAGCACAGTCTGATCATTCAAAGTCAAAGCTTCTCAGCTCCCCAGCTCGGGCTGCCTCAGGCTAGAGAAGGCAGAGGAGAGACGGGGCATGGTCAGTTTCTCCTCCGTCTCCCTGTCTTGTGCTTCTCCTCTCCTCTGTTGCCTCCCAACACTCTCTGGCTCCTCCAGGGTTGGAGCCAGGAAAAGATAGAAATAGACATCTTACCTATCAAGTACCCTCGTGGTATTGGTGCTTTCAGCCCACGGAGGGCGTTCAACAGACTCTTCCTGTCATGGGTGCTTTTGTGGGATCCTCAGATGTACCTCCATTGGAGGCTTCTGAACAGCCCCTTTTCATGGGCAAGGCCTCTCTTCTGGCCTCTGACTCCTCTCTTTGTCCCTAGCAGTCCACATTCACACCTCCTCCACTGGAGTCACAGCCCTCTCCCTTCCCGCTGTCTCCTTGGGCAGGGTTCAAAAATGGCTCCAGGCTGTTTTGCTCTGGTGAGTCCCATGTCTGGTCAGTGATAAACACTCATGCACTCTTGCCAGTCTTCATGAATGAAAGTGCAGCATATTTTCAATGAAGACCTGTCTCGCTCTGCTCTGCCAGCACCCAGGTGGCTCCAGCCCTCGATACTCTCAGGCACAGAACCAATGAACCCTCATGGGCCATCTGTTTTTCTCTTGAATGGTCCTGCTAAAGCCCTCTTGCTTAATTTGAGGAGACAGGAAAGTCTCTCCCTCCCTTCCCTCATTGAGGGTAGGTAGAGAGAAACACACAGTGTACACTATCAACACTCTTGGAAGAAATCAGTCCTCTTCCTCTGACTTCAACTCCTTTAAGCCCCAGAAGTAGATAAAGAGCTCACAAACCCAGCCTTCAAGTACCTTTGCAATCCCAGCACTTGTGATCTAGCATTCCGCATTGGAATATGCTAGCACTTGGCACCTATTTTTTCAGTCGCAAACTCTGGAGTCTTAGCAGCAACTGAGATATAAAAAGAAATAGTTCCATTTTGACAAATAATGATGAAGTATTTTGACAAGTGATATCATAGATCCCTTATACAGATAGGGACATCTCCTTGTCCTGAGAAATTAGAAAATATTTCTCAGAAGAGGTGACATTTGAACTGCTTTCCAGGCATAAGGTGTATTCTATGCAAAAGCATAAAGACATATGCATAGCATGCTCCATGAAGGGTACAGTGCAATGAGAATATGGGGGGGGGTGTGCTGGGTAACAGCAGGAGATGAACCTTAAGGGCCAGATTACAGAGGCCTCGAGTGCCATGCTAAAGAGTTTGGCCTTTACTGAGCACTGAAGGGGTCTAGCGTGGGAGAGGTCTGTCCAGTTCAAAAGACCTGGGAGGCTGCGTGCAGGCTGAACTGGAGGGAGGAGAGACAGGACAGTAGAGCAGGTCGGAAGAGACTGCAATGGAAACGTGACGGGAGTGGTGGCTCTCAGGCACCCTTCTGGACTACTTGCATATATTTTGACTTCTAGAGCATTATGCTTATGAGGACAATGCATGTCTTTGCTTAATTTTTCACTGAGGTCATATCCTATTTTTAGAAATGTATTCCATGCAAAAAAATACATATGAAACAAGCTCAGAGAAATGGTTTCAAACACAGGGCTATATAGCCCCTGAGAAAAAGAAAACCTATGGGGTCTTGTTTTTGATTGCATTCATGCTTATCAAAAAGTCACTTTAGAATTATTTTATAAGGCACCAAAGACGGATGAGTCTGCCACACAGTAACAACTTTCCAGACAAACGAATTCATATAATTGTTAACATCTGAATTGCACTCACTAATACTTTGCTTGCGTGTCTCGTTTTTGGACAGATTATTTGAAAATAATCTTATCCCTGATGCTGGTTGTTTCTTCCAGAAAACTACCACGTGGACATATATTACCTTCATAGAAATATGTAACTTGCTGTCTCCTGAAAAAACTCTTAAAAATTCTGAGAGAAAATATTAGTTAAGCCATGTAAATCCGGGCTATGCTCTCTAACCTTGTTCCCCTTTGAACAATTACTCAGTATGTTCCACACGTCAAGACTAAGGGGCTCATTTCCTCATTAATGTCTCACTGTTGTACTTCCTTAACTGGATTCCCTATTGCCTATTATATCAGCCTTTACCCAATATTAGGATAATATTATTTGTGTTTTCAGTGGGATTATGAGATTTTTCTTAATTAAATATGAAGCAAATTCCAACGCTCAAATCTCAGTAGGAAGCACAGAGGCTTACTGTATAACAGCTTCTAAATGTCCTTCCTCTTACCAGACAGGATTATAGATCAGTATCCATCACAAACCTGGTGGTCACATGACCAAAATGCCCCAGAGTATGTCACCCAAGTCTGCTACTGTCCCGTAGAAATTTCCCACGACTAGAGTTTGGTGTGTTTCCTCAACACCCACACCTTGCAGGGGCTCCTGGAAAGGCGAGTGACGGCACTGGTGCCTCAGCGTCTCCTGAGCCCCTTCAGGGTGTGTCGACTGAATCGTTACGTTGAATTTTGTGCAAGATCGGCCAGAACTCTTAGAAATAGTGTCACAGATGTTTGAGGCTTTTTTTTTTTTTTTTTGGAGTTTGCTCACAATCAGCAATTCTTTTATTGCTTCTACAATAAAAATTAAATCAAGGACGAATCATTCACAGACAGAAGTGGAGCCTGCATGATATGAGGCATTTCACGTCTTTCTTTAGCTCTGGTCTGGTCTTCTGTTGAGTAGCTATGCTTCTAGCTGTAGGGTTTTTGTTTGTTTGTTTGTTTTTGGTTTGGGGATTTTTTTGAGACAGGGTCTCGCTCTGTCACCTGGGCTAGACTGTAGTGGCACCATCACAGCTCACAGCAACCTCGAACTCCCGTGCTCAAGTGATCCTTCTGCCTCAGCCTTCTGGGTAGCTGGGAATACAGGCCCGCACCACCCTTCCCAGCTAATTTTTACTTTTTTTATTTTTTATTTTTTGTAGAGATGGGGTCTCACTATGTTGCTCAGGCTGGTCTCTAATTCCTGGCCTCAATCAATCCTCCCATCTCCACCTCCCAAAGCATTAGGATCACAGGTGTGAGCCACCGTGCCTGGCCTATGCCTTTAGCTTTAAAGAAAGAAAGAAAAGGAGAGGGGGAAGATTAGAAATACCGGGCCAGTTTTTCAGAGGAGGAAAGAAACATCGTCATCGTCATGAATGACGGGAAACATTTCTTGAGCCTTGGGTGCAACCATGGGATCAGTTGAATCACTTGGAAAGCCTCTGCTTTGGAGAGGACAACCTACAAAGAACAGAAGGAGCATAACTTCAAATGTTCTTGGACTGACTTTTTTAAAAAAGAGATCTAAACTACCTAGTCTTCCAATACTCCATTTATAATTTAAAAACAAGAGAAATTATTGCTCATTAATGTGTTGAAAATATTTATCTTAATGTGTATATTAGTTTTAGGAAACTTATGATAAAGGAGGACATAATTTTATGTTTTTACATACATTTCACATAATACTATGTATCCTTGTAGAATCGACATGTGTTTAGGAATTTTTTGTAAGACTTGGGTGTGACGTTACTATTTTAAATTGTTTTAGAGGATTGTAGTTGCAGCTTTGTCTTTTTGACATGCTATTGATCATGATTACATTTTATATGATACTGAGTCCTTGGTCAGCCCTTAATTTTAATTACAACACTGTTGCTAGAGGAGAAAATGTTCCAGCTTATAAAAGATGTGATTTCTAAGAACATGATGTGGCCAAAAGAGGGGATTGACTGTAAAATCTAAGAACATGTACTTACAGCTGTAGTCACAGTGATAACAGGAAATGTCTTAGGAAGAAGGGGACAGGCTGACAGATTGTAAGATGGATAATCAGCAAAGGCTTTCTGGAGAAAATAGGGCTCAATCTGTTATTTAAAGGAAAAGAAATAGAGAGGAGAAGACACACTGTAGATGGTTACAGTTATTGTTATTTAAAATCTGATGGATGGAAAATGTTTCATTGCCTAGGCCACGCCACTCTCCTTACTGTAGTTACTCCAGTGACTCACATCAGGTGACAGGGCGCTCATGGCACAGACAGTGAATGTGTTTGTTTCCCTTTATAAAGTAGCAAATAATTATTGCTTGCCTACCATGATCCGGGCACCACCCTGGGGTGGTACACAAAGACAACTGTAACTCGATCTTTGTTCTCAAAATGCTCACAGTTTAGTAGAGGAGACAGCCTAGTGGATACTGCAGTAAGATATTTCCCATAATACACATAGTATTGAAGCACAAAGAAGCGGGTACTAAAGCTACATTTGTGGCCAAAAGAAGACTCCTTCCAAAAAAGTACAAAAGGATGAAGACACACAAAAGAAGGCTCAGCTGATCCTGCTCTGTCTGCCAAGGGCAGCGGCCTCTCCCAAGCAGGGCAGCCTTAGTCCATCCTACTACCTGCCACACGGAAGGAGAGAGAGAAAAGTCTGCCTCCTAAATACGGTGCTCCACAGAAAGGGCTCCAAACCACCGTGTTTCCAAAACCCCCACTCCCTCCCTAGCACAATGGCCCAGCTGGACATCCTGGTGGTTCCACTGGGGACAGAATTATCCTAGAGCCTCCCTGAAACTGAGCCCTGAAACAAGGAGCTCCTTCTAGAACTTAGAGGATGAGGCTTGAGCGTATGTGCTGTTTGGAGAAATCACATTCACCACACTTACATCTTCAGAAATACTGGGGTCGGGGTGCAGGGCAGGGTCATCTCAGCACCCCATCAGAGTCTCAGCCTCTCCAGCTATCCCCTATGACCCAGCCCAGAAAGGCCCTAACTCTCTGCTATTATTCTTTTACATCTCTGTCTTTTGCAAAGATCAAGACTTTTCAAACTTAACCAAGATTTTGATATCTTTGTTCTCTGACCCTGCTTCCCCTTGGGAACCAGAGACCTACCTTTATCTGGCCAAAATTGGGCTGAAACAGTGGGGGGAAGGAAGGTGTATAAGGGTCCACAGGATAAAAGGAGAATAGGCTTTTTAAAAATCTGTTAATATTTCACCCCTCTTACACATATGGCTTTGATTGTCTGTCTATCAGACAAGGTGGTTGTGCAGTCCAGAATTGCATTTGAAGAAAACTCTTAACAACGTAGTTGACAATTGAAAAACTGAAAAAATTGAAATATATTACAGGTTAAATAAACTTACTATGGGGTGACCTAGAAAACTAAACACCAATTGCAATGAGAAAAAAATAGGAATTCAAAGTCCAAACTTTATTTATATGTATTATATAGATGATTCTGTCAATGTGCATTCAGACATATGTCTTATCTTGTGAATTTATAAATGCATATACTAATGACTTGCATATCTGTGGTCTCAAGAGTTTCTGGAACTTTGTTTCTATCACTTGCTTATATTACCAGGTATATATAATCCCCTTGCTTTCTGTTCAGTTAAGCAAATTTCCCTAATCTGAGCTAATTCAACCTAATTTTCTTTCTTTCTTTCTTTTTTTTTTTTTTTTTGTTTGAGACAGGGTCTCACTCTGTCACCCTGGCTAGAGGTCCAGTGGCATCATCAGAGCTCACTGCAACCTCAAACTCCTGGGCTCAAGTGATCCTCCTGCCTCGGCCTCCCAAGTAGCTGGGACGACAGGTGCGCACCACACCCAGCTAATTTTTCTGTCTTTTGCAGAGATGGTGTCTTGGTCTTGCTCAGGCTGGTCTCGAACTCCTGACCTTGAGCTATCCGCCCGCCTCGGCCTCCCAGTGTGCTAGGATTACAGGAGTGAGCCAAGGTGCCTGGCCTCAACCTCAACCTAATTTTCTATCTTGGCACTGACTGGCCTATCCCCTGCAGATTTTTTAATGATAAGAAAGGAGTCTCTTTTTTGTGTGTGTGCTTTTTCACAATGACCCTGTTTGGTGGCCACACACCAGAATAAATATTCCCTGTGGCCCCTACTTTGGAAGCAGACCTCCAACATAGGCCAGGTATTTGCTGAAGCTACTGCCACACAACCACCAAAACACCTTTCTAAGTGACTACGCTTCTTTATTGGTTCCATGTACCTCCCCCAAGCTCTAAATGGTATGCTGTAGTGCTCCAAGTTTCAGTCCTCTGACCTTTTTTAAATCCATTTATCTAATTAGGTGATCTGATTTAGCCCCAGGACTTTTAAGATCCCAGATACATAACTCCAGCCCCAATATCTCCCCTGAATACTTCATACTCATACCTAGCTTCCTTCTTGATATTCATACTTTGCTATATATCAGACTTAAAATATGTATTAATAAAATAGAGCTCCTGATTCCCTGCCACTACACACAAACATACACACACACACGCACACACACACACACAATGTGCCTACCACAGTACTCCTCATCTTTATAAAAGGCAATTCCATTCTCCAATTCTTCCGATTTCTCAAGCTGAAAACCTTGCGGTCATCATTGACACGTCCCTTTCTGTCATATCCAGTCTATATCCCAGGTCCAGTGACATTTTGCCTTCACCTGGGCCGTCACCCTGATCCAGCCTCATCACCTCTCACCTAGATTATCGCAATAGCTGTCTCAGTGGCCTCCCTGCCGCCACCACTCCTTCCCTACAGCCTACTCTCCACAGAGCAGAGTGAATCCTTAAAATGTTAAGTCCGCTCGCGCCAGTTCTTTGCTCATAATACTACAATGGCTTCCTATTTTGCACAGAATGAAACCCAAAGTCCTAAGCATGACTTACATGGCCACACATGATCTGCCTCTTCTCAACCTTGAAGCGCTAACGTTACTTCTCACCTCCTCTCCCCCAAGCCCCTCCACTCTCACTTTGCTCCAACTACACCAGCGTACCTCAAACATGGCAAGTAGCTTCCCCAATACCTTTGTTCTTGCTGTTCTCTCTGCCTGGAATGTTCTTCCCTCAGATAAGCTTTGCTGCCTTCAAGTTTCTGCTCAAATATCACCTTATTAGGGATGTTTCTAGCCATCCAACGTAGAGCGGCAAGTCCTCTGCCCAGTCTTCCTTTATTCCCCTTACCCAGCTCTATTTTTCCATATAGCACTTGCCATCTGACATATACATTTTTGTATTTATCAACTGTTTCTCTGAACTTCCCAATACACTCTATGAAAACAGGGATGTGGAGTGTTTAATTCTGCCCTACCCACAGCAACTAGAATAGAAATCGGCCCAATCTTCAAACTGTTTTCATTGACTTAATCTCCTTTGACCTTCACAAACTATCTTGGGAGGTAAGAAACATAAATATAATGAAACCCATTTTACAGATGAGAAAACTGAGGGCAGGGATTTTTTTTTTTTTTTAAGTCTCCTTAAAACAAGTTCAGTGATCTTCCCACTACTCTACAGGGAACTCTTTATAGAACTTAAATCACTTCTCAGAAAAAGCTTGGTAACTTAGGAGAGACCTACTGTGGGTGATTAACAAGGATGTCTGAGGAGTCAGTCTGTAAGTGGAGCAAAGAACAACCAAGCTCTTTCTCAGCACACCTCTTAGGCCTGTTATGAAAATATTCGCCTGGGTGAGCCCTGGATCTGACTCTCTGGAGCAGATCTCTCAGTCCACTGCTTGCTGTCCTCAACCGGGCATGAATGCAGCACATCAGTGAGGCATGCCCACGGGGATTTTCTCTCTGCCTCTGGTTTTGGAGGGCATGCTTTTAAGCATTCCCAGGGGTGGAGGGCAGACTCGGGAAGCCTGGGTCTTCCCTCACAATAAGCCCAGTTACCAGAAACAGCTAAACCAAATTTATAACATATGTTTCCACAGCCTCAAATATCCACCGTGTGCCCCATGACCTCCTGTCTTTAAACAAATGCCAAACAAGGAGATTGAATTATTCAGTCAGTCTAATAAGGAATCAGTTTATGCTGAAGCTCAGTGCTGAGTTTATATAATTTTACACTATGGGTCATGCTGAAAGCTTTATGCAAGCTTGTAGCTGAAGCCGAGAAAGATTCCTACCTTTCCTTATTGTTAAATTATTATCTAGGTAGAATTAATCCTCAAAGGAGAAAAAGCCAATCACATCATAACAGTTTTGGGAATGAAAAGCAACAGAGAAATGGCATTTATTCATCCATTCGATAAATATTTATTGTGATCTTTTAAAGTGGCAGGCATCATATAAGGTATTGGGAATACAAAATGAAAAGAGAAACAGGCCTTGGTCTCAGGAGTTCAGGGTTTTATGTGCAAATAGACACAAAACAGTCTGAGTCATTTACAACACAATGTGATAAATATTATGATGGAAAGAATTACAAGGTGCAGTGGTAATCTAGGCTGCATAATTCCTAAATGTTGCTAGGAGATATCACCCCAGCAATTAGAGTGACCAACTCGTCTCAGTTTGCCTGGGACTTTCCTGGTTTTACCACTGATAGTCCCATGTCCTGGGAAATCCCTCAGTCCTGAGCAAACCAGGATGGTTGGTCACCCTCTCTGCAATGCTAAACCAAAACAAAAGTTATGTTGCTCTCTTTGCAAAAGACCAAGTTCATTCCCAGAGGCACATGGGATCAGAATGACTCATTAGAATGAAGATTCTGTAATTGATAGAAAAACTGATATTTCATGGCTCTGCCAGACACACATGAGGAGTCAGTCTGACATGTTAGATAGAAGCCATGCATGGTTTCCCTGGCCCTTGACTAGAGAGTCTTGGGCTAGCTATTTAACCCGTGTGTGCATTTGTCTGTTAGACTGTAAAACTGCACTAGATATTGTATTAGTCCAGATAAGCCAGGTTATATTGCTAAATCTCACTGGCCTGTACTAACAAAAGTTTATTTGCATTGCAGGTCAGCTGGGTGAACTGCTCATCTCACCCTGGAAGCTCAGCAAATGGAGCAGCCACCATCTCAAACATTGTCTGTCCCCAGGGCAGAAGGAAAGAGCAACATTCTTTCTGCCTCAACTAATGGTTTTCCATCCTCCACCAGCCATCCCTAATACAATGCCAGTTGATTTTAGACTTTTTTGTTGCAGCAGCATAACCTGGCCTATTCTGACTGATGGGGATAATTTAGGGTGCAGATGTGAGACTTAGAGGAAATAAGAGAGGTGAAGAGTGCTTGGTACCCCCTTAAAGAGCGATATAAATGCTTGAAAACATGCCTTTAACACTTATCTGTCTCCTAAGATTACTCATATAAACAACCTTGTTTAAAAACCAAACTTGGTGTTAAGGTTAAGGTTAAGGTTAGGGTTAGGGTTAGACTGCTAAGGAGTCAGCATTCCTGATTTGACCTTTATACAAACTAGTAAGTTTCTCACAGAGAAATACTTTTTCCACAGCCAAAGACTGCAGCCTTGGTCCCACCTCGCTGCTCTTCTGACAAATAACCAGCAGCTGGTCACAGGGCCAGGAAGTGTAGTTGGCACAGCAATGCCCCTCCCGGCTACCAAAAAAATAACTCTATGCGGCATCACTCTCCTGTTTTAAAAATGGACTTGTTAAAGCCACTGGATCATTTGGAACATATTTCCCATGAGTTTTATACATTTTAACTCTTTTCCTCTCCATTTCATCATAAGCTTCCTGTTCATGCTAAAGATAGTCATAAACAAATTCTGTGGTCTGTATCTCAAAAAAAGAAACATATGTAAAGTCCAATTATCTGCACTTTTTTCTGAGAATAGAAGAGCTCTCCTTCCTAGACTGTAATGTTTGTTTGCAAATCGCCCTTTGACAGGCAAAAATGGCACATCTGAACTAATGGCCTCTCCTTTTCAGAAATCATTCCAAAGAATGGGGTGGCTACATGTAACATCTGATTATGGAGTGAGTAGCACGAATGGTTTTCCACTAGGAATCATTGAGCAAGAGTTTCAACATGGCTAAAGTTTTTTACAACTGAAGTCATCCATTAAATTCTGATGAGCATGTGCATAACACATTTCCTGAGTAATTGAGACATTGAAAAGTTCCACCCTTTTAGTTAAGTGAAATGAAATGTTCTCTTTGTCTGATGAATAAATAGGTCCTTATTAAAAATCCATACAAGTTTAATTCTGTTTAGGCAAGTCCTATTAGGATTTTGCTTAGAAATGAGTTGTCCTACAGCATGAGTTTTATAGTGAATGATTTCCTCCTCTGATCAACATAGCAATTACTTAGCTCTATATTCTTATATATTAAAGCACATTCTCTAGAGTTCAATTTGGTTAGTTTCACTCCTGATGACACTGGGAATGAAATTTCAGCATAATCTCATGAGTATCCATGGACAGGAAATTGTCCAACGGCAAAACTCCAGGGAGGCAACAGGACACCAGCTTGCATCTGAAGTTGAAGATGTCGGATGGTAAGAGCTTAGAAATGAGCATGGAGGAAAGGACTCCTGAGGACAGAGGAAGAGTCTCCCAGGCAGCACTCAACTTAGGCAATAATGACTTTTTCCTACTGAAATCCTTGGAGGCCTATTAAGCTCCCCCTTTGTTCATGGGCAGAGGGCTTGCACAGGCTTCAGACAGCGGGAATTCTAGAGGAGACATTTTACAGACGGTATTCTCGAAATGCACTGCCCATTAAAGGACTACAGCACTGCCTCGCCTGCATTGCACAACTCTGTGCAGTCCTAAACAAGAACAGAAAAGGAACTCACATTTCCCAACATGGGAGTTTCAAATCCCTAAGATTCCATGAAAAGACTTAGGGGAATCAGAAACTATGCTCAAGATTCCCAAAAATATCTCCTTCACCTAGAGGCCTTGACTTGTTTTGGGGGGAATGGGGATTAAAAAAATATCAAAGATGACAGTGCATGCCAAAAACAAAGAAGAACACACAAAAAACTTACAGCTGGGGTAAGATGGTAAAATCAGTATTGTTGTAGGAGGAAAGAGGACAAAAGCAACACACCATCTGCCTGCTGTCTGGTGTTATTATCACCCAAGGTGACAACAGGTGGGCATGAATCAACTGTTCTTTCTCTTGCTAGCCACAAAAGCTGCTCCCTGTGGCTAGTCTGAGCTGGTCAGAAGTCATGCATGTGTGCTCTTAATAAGCACTAACCATTTAATAAACAAGTCTGCACACACCCCTAGGAGCCCCATGCAAAGAAAAGGCATTCCCAGAGAGAGATCTTCACAAGAATGCAAAAACTCAGGATTTTACCAAAACAGATTCTGCTGCCTCCTAAATTCCCAACTGTTTCTCAAAAATTTACTGAAAAAAGGACATTATAACAAGAATTCTTAGCGAGAGGGAAGAAAAAGCTACTTTTCCTAGTCATTAGTACAATGTGCCTTGTTAATTAGGTATCTCTATATATTAGAAAAAGTGCTTTACTCACATGCTTCAATAAAATGAATACAGAGTATACAGTAGTGTCATGTTAGATCTGTATAGATACAAATTTTTTGCATGTATATAAAAGAGTCTATGTAAGATGGGCTTTTGCCATTTTAAACATGATTTTTTTCATTAGGAAAATAAAGATTATATGTGATTTGTATATAGCTGATTATTATGCCAATAATTTGAATCTTTAACACACTTTTTATTCATCAGGAATAGGTGGGGGATACCCAAGATCTCATATTAGGGACTTTCTATCCTGAATTTTACTTGAGCCAAATCTGGAAAATATGAAAGCATATTTAGATTTTATATACTCTCTGAAATGTGATTTGCTAAGATTCTTAAATTTGGTCTTCTTGTAATAATTTTAAATGAGATCTACCAACTCACCTATGAGAATATTTTTCACAGATATCTTTAGGCCTTAATTAGAAAGCCATTTTCCCCCTGTTGGTACATTTGGTTACCTCATTTTGCTATTTGTTTCAGATTATGAAAGCTCACAGGGATGTTTTTGGAACCACTTGCTGAGTCATTTCCTCAGACCATATTCTATTATATCAGTTAACATATATTTTTAAATTTACATATTACAAATATCTGTAACCAAATTGTTTGAAGGTTGGATAAATTTTCAACAAAGTTTGTCCACTTTATAATGAAAGTTACTACCACTACTAGTAACTTTTCTTTTTAATCCCTGTGCCCAGTTTTGGAGTTGGGGAGGAGAGGGTTGTGGGTAATAAAAGTGCGATGTATGCTTAAAGAAAACCTCATTCCCTTATCTGTTGATTCCTTCCTTAAGTGTTTATCAAAGGCTTATCATGTACAAGGGGCTCTGCCAGGCCCTGAAACTAATTAGCAAATGAGACAGCCATAGTGCCCGGTCAAATGAACCTCACATCTGGGACTATACAGCTACTTTCAAAATTCATTATTTAGTTAAAACTGTGGCAAAAGTCACAAAAGAGAAATATAAGATATTAGCAGAGCATAGAGCAGGGGATATGACCTGGCTTGAAATTCAGGGAAGGCTGCTCTGAGGACATGTTGTAGAAATTGAAAGCCACCCAAGGATAAGTTAACACTGACAAGGCAAAAAGGTGAAGAACATTATAGAGACAGAGAACAAGAAATGCAAAGGCCATCAGGGGAAAAGGAGAATGGAGCTCTCAAGGCACAAAGACAGCTCAAAGACAGCCAGGAGGCTGGAGCATAGGTAATGAGCAGGTTAAAAGAGGGCAAGGCCATGAACACTGTCAAGGTTTGGGAGCCTGAGCTAGGGGAGGAAAGTGGTTGGCTGTCAAATTTTATGCATAATTTAAGTTTTATTACTTGTAATCAAATAACACATCAAACAATACAAAATCCTATGAAAAACTCCATGAGAGGCTCCTTTCTCCATCTGCCTTCCATTCCAATCTCATTTTAGAGGTAAGCATTTTGAACAGCTCCTGCAAGAAGCTGGGAACTTCAAATAGCCATCAAGGAAAAAGGGATGAGACACATGCAGTCTGCCAGTCCAGGGTAGCCACGAGTAAGTTTGCCATAACCCAGGACCACTCTTGGAAGAAAATATGTCATCTTGTGAAGCTGAAACTTCAAACCTGCACCACATGTAGGTGTGTGGAAATCCTGAGCTAAGAAATTAGCATAAAAACCTTCACAGAGAAAACTATTAATATAGAACATCACTGAAAGAATATAAAGAAGATCTGTATAAATAAGGGATGTGCCATATTCAAGGACTGGAAGATTCAATATTGTAAAATGTTAATCTCCCCAAATTGATCTATTTATTCAGTGCGATTTCAATTCAAAAATTTTATATGGAAATTAACAAGCCAATTCTAAAATTATGTAGAAAAGAAAAAAGCCAGAAATAGCCAAAACACTCTTGAAGAACAAGATGGGAAAACTTTATTCTATCAGATATCAAGACTTAGCATTAAGACAGGGTGGTATTTACATAAGCATAGCAAAGTGACCAATGGAACAAAAAGGAGAGTCCAGAAATAGATTCATTGACATATGATCAAGGTGGCATCACAGAGCAATGAGGAAAGAACAGGGTTTTCAAGAAATGGTTCTAGGTCAGTTGGACATCTATATGGAAAAAAATTAAAACTTTACTCCTAACCTCCATCAAAAATCATCTCCAGGTGAATTATAGGTTTAATTGTGAAAGACAAGACAATAAAACTTCCACGATTTAACACATAGGAGAATATCTTTGTGACTTTGAAGCAGGAAAAATTTCTTAAACTAGACATAAGACCAACATCCATAAAAGGAAAAACTTGATAAATTTGACCTCATTAAAATTTAGAATTTCTCTATGTCAAAAGGTACCATTAAGACAATAAAAAGGCAAACCACAAACTGGGAGAAGGTGTTTGTAATAGATGTTTCAAGCAAAGAATTCATATCCAGAATACATAAAGGGCTCCTATAAATTGAAGAGAAAAGAAAAAAATAATCCAATTTTTAAAATATGGACAAAAGACTTGAATAGACATTTCACAAGAGAGGATACCCCATAGCCAAAAAGCATTTGAAAAAGTGTTCAATGTCAACAGAGAAATACAAAGTAAAACTACAATGAAATAATACTACATACTCAACAGAATTGCTAAAAGTAATAAGACTGACAATATCAAATGTTGTCAAGAATATGGAGCAACCAGAACTCCCATACCTCACTGGAAGGAGTGTAAAATAATAAACATATATCCTATGTGCAGTTCTATTGTCAGATATATATCCAACAGAAATACATGCACGCATGCATCAAAAGACATGTACAAGGCTGTTAGTGGCAACATTATTAGTAATACCCCAACACTAAGAATAACCCAAATTTCCAACAGTAGTAGAAAGGGTAAATACAGCAATGAATAACAAGAATATAGCTACATACATAACCTGACAGAATATCACAAACATAATGTTTAGGAAAAGAATACAGAAACAAACAAAAAATACACACTGCATTTATATATAATTTATATTAAGTCCAAAAGCAGGCAAAGGTAATGTAGGGTGTTAAAAACCAATTACCTTTGAGGAGAAGGGAGGGCTCAGTTATTAGGACGGGACACACGGGGGAGCTTCTAGGGTGCTAGCAATGGTCTGTTTCTTGACTGGGATAGCACCACACTTACTGTACGCTTTTCTATGTATGTTACAGTACAACTAAAAGGTAATAGATAAAGAAGGAAGAAATCAAGGGAAAGAAAGAGAGATGAGGCCAGCAAAATACCATGCAAAAGCAAAGGCAAAACCCAAAACGAAACACCTCTGTTGTGAGACATCTGCAACTCAGAGCACACATGACTCCTAAAACATGAAACGAAAAACAATCTCTTCTAAAGACGAACTCTCAAAATTATAATCACACACAGAAACAAATGTTCACCTGGGATTGCATTAGGTGCATAGATTATTTTAACTATAATTGGCATCTTCACGATCATAGATAACTCATTAAGTATTTACTATGTGCCTGGCGCTGGGCAGCATATCTTAAATAGATCATTTTATTTAACTCTCATATGTGCTACATGAGTTAACTAATGGTATAACTCATTTTACAAACAAAAAAGCTAACCCTTAGGGGACTAAAGAGTTTTCCCAGGATGACATGGGAAGGAATGAGTAGAGATGGCTTTTAAACTCAGGCAGTCAAAACTTAGGCTCATAACCATCACGTTAAACTCTCTATGCAGAAACTTGTCATGGATTCAGGTGTCCTTTTTCTATCTTTGAGTAACATTTTAGAAAGTTGTGAAATATGGATTTACATATTTTTATTGTTTGTTTCTGATATTTTATCATTTTTGATGCTCTTATGAATAATATCCTTTTTCCATTACATGTTCTGATTGGTTACTGCTGGTGATTAGGAGACCTACTGATTTTTTTAAATCTTCTGTCTGACTATTAGGCTGTCTCAGTTTTTCAGTTGATCCCCTTGGATATTCTAGGTAGTCAAGGTGAGGTATGTAAATAATGACAGCTTCCTCTCTTTTCTTTCCCCTGACTACCTCATTTGCCAATATTTGTGCATTTTATGGCATGGGGAAAAGTTCATAATGCAATGCTGGGGTTGAGGGTGCGGGAAGTCTTTAGTACATCCAGGCAGAGGAAACTCTATATTGTGAAACAGCTTGACAGATCCCAGAAATTGGGAGTAGTTTGGCATGCTGTAAAGTGGGCACAGATGAGGGAAGCAAAAGATGATAACTAGAAAGAGAAGACAAGGGATCTTGAAGGATGACAAGCCATTAGAAGACTCCAAGCAGGGACGTGGTATGATAAGATTTACATTTAAGAAAAAACACCCATGTGAGCAATGCAGAGGACTGATTGAGGAAGGGAGTCCTGAAGAAAAGGAGAAAGGTTAGGAGGCCGCAGCAGTAAGACAAGTGATGAGCCATCCATGGAGTAACAGAGAAAGGCATAAACTGGTGAGGGAGGAATCCCTACTTATTCAGCCTCCTTCTAGTTGTGATTTTGAACCAGTTACTTAATCTCCCAAGCTGCAATTCTTCTAATCTGTAAAATGAGAACAATAGCACCAACCTAGCATGACTATGAAGTTTAAGTAAAATAATGTGTGTGCTGTGCACTCAAGAATAGTAGCTGTTTATGACTGAGCTAGACTTTGGTGGTGAGAATGAAGCTGAAATCACAGATTCTAGGAAGACATATCTAACAAAGTGCCATGCCAGAGTTATCACTTCCCCTTCTGAGTGATGAGGGAAGGTAAACCTTGATGCTGCACCCTTTCAGCCACACCCCAAGTTCTACTTTCCTGTGCTCTCTGCTTTAAATCTTCTCCTGCCCACACCTCACAAACATGCCCACTGCTAACTCTGCTGTGGGTGTTGGGTTTGTAACATAACATAGTTAAACTACATGCCTCAGTAACTATTATTTACTACTCAACAACAATCAAAAACCAAACAACTCAATTTTAAAAATGGGCCAAGGACTTGAATAGGTATTTCTCCAAAGAAGATACACGAATGGCCAATGAGCACATAAGATGCTCATCATTAGTCATTAGGGAAAGGTAAATCAAAAACCACCATGAAGTACTCCTTCACACCCACTAGGATGGCTATAATCAGAAAAATAAAAAATAACAAGTGTTGGTGAGTGTTGAAGAAATTGGAACCCTCATACATTGTTCTGAGAATGTGAAGTAGTTCAGCCACTGTAGAAAAACAGCATGGTGCTCCTAAAAATGTTAAACATGGAATTATCTTATGACTTAGCAATTCTGCTACTAGATATATAACCCGAAAAAATTAAAAACAGGTGTTCAGACAAGGGCGTGTACTGTACACACATGTTCATAGCAACACTATTCACAATAGCAAAAGGGAGAAACAGTCCAAATGTCTACCAGTGGATGAACAGATGAACAAAATGTGGTAT
>NW_012141858.1:2439921-2459273 GCF_000956105.1 Propithecus coquereli
CAACCTCAAACTCCTGGGCTCAAGCGATCCTCCTGCCTCAGCCTCCCGAGTAGCTGGGACTACAGGCATGTACCACCATGCCCAGCTAATTTTTTTATTTTTTGTAGAGACGGGGTCTTGCTCTTGCTGAGGCTGGTCTCAAACTCCTGGCCTCAAGCATTCCCCCTGCCTTGGCCTCCCAAAGTGCTAGGATTACAGGCATGAGAGCCACAGTGCCCAGCCAGCCAACTATTCTTTACTGTTTAACAACACCAGTAGCCCTAATCAGGAAGCAGTGCAATTTCCTACTAATGTCGATACTTTTAATTAGTTGAAAATTGCACGGGACCCCTTATTTTTTCTTCATTATCTTGTCTTCCCACAGTCCCTCTGAATGTGCCCAGCCTTGAGTTGGCTCCAGGGGCCTTTTGGAGGCAAATTTTCTCCCTCTGAGTTGCTGGATTTTCTTTGACTTTGATGTCTCTTTAAAAATCCTCACCTAATGTTATGTGAAAATATTATGTCTTTTCATGTCTCAGCTATAAGCTCCATGAGGTCAGGAATTGTGCTTCTTTTGTTCACCACTACACCTGGCACATAGTACAACAAAGAAATGTAGGTGTTTAGATCTCAGCAGACTTGAGTTTCTTTGTCTGCTATTTAAACTGCTTCTGAGCATAACAGCATCTGAACAAAAAAGTCAGATAGGTAAATTATATCTTTTAATTTTAACTTTATAATTATCCTGTGCACATAAGAAAGGAGATTGACTAGAAACTAGCTAATGCTTCTCTTATATTGCCATTCTCCTCCCCAGACCAAACACTACCTTGGCTCCTGTATCAGCTGATGAAACAGAGAATCTTTGTCAACTTCTCCCACTTGCAGCTCTTCCACAGGGTTCTTCATTGCTGCCTGAAGGTAACACTTTTAGGCTATTAATTCAATAGTTTAAAAAGTGAAATAACATTTTCATGTATTTCCTTCTACTTAGAATTCAAATTGCTTAATTAGCTGTATGAAGAAAAGACAAAGGATTAAACGCCCTCACTTCGCTTTTTTTCTTTTATTCAAGGTGACTCACTTTTGTCCAATTACTGACTTCTCAAGAAATGTTGCCAGTATTGAAAGCCAAGATTGGACTATTTTATTGCTCTACATAAGCAAAGCCTTAATCTGGCCTTAAGGCTCAAAGAAAGATTCTACAGGTAATAATTACAGACAAGTGATGTCCCAAAAGAAAAAGATGTTTTGACACTGCTAAGAATCACCACGCATAGGCATCTCCTCTGTGTCAAGTACAATATGTGGGATGAATACCAGTTTACTAGTCAGAGAGTTTGGGGTTTGAATCGCAGTTCTGCCACTCACTATGAGAGCTTGAGCAAATTGTTAAATATCTTTAACATCAGCTTATTAATCTTAAAGAATGCAAATAACAATGACCTCATAGGACAGTTGTATGCATTAAATATTCTAATGTATTTAAGGATTGCTTGGCACATATTAATCTCTCAATTAATGGTCATTACCATCATTCTAAGCTGCGTTTATCTTATTGAGGTGAAATTTCACTTACTTCTTGTTTACACACACACACACACACACACACACACACACACACACACACACAAATGGATAAGCATCCCATCACCTGATTTTCTGGCTTACTTAATAACGAAACTGTCAAAAGAGAAAAGTAAGACAAATAGTATAATGTACAATAACCATACAAGCAGTTTCCAAAAATTCTTACTCTATATGAATTCTGTTAGGTCAGATAAGTCTGCATTAATTTTACCCATATTTACCAAATGTTGCCCAGTTTTTGCTGCTGCTTTTCTTGTCACATCCACATTTTCCTATCACAAAGATATTCCATGTTTGGATGACATACGTGGGTCCCCATGGGAAACTAAACCATAGGTAATAATAAGCATGGAGAAATATATTTTTCAAACACTATCTGATTCCTAGGAGGCCCAGAAATTATTTTTATTAAAAAAAATGAATTTATTGAAGTCACCTTACAGTGCAGGAAAAAAAAATGAATTTAAATCAATTTGATAACTATTTAAAGAATGCCTACTATGTTCAAGACACCCTGGAGATTCAAAGAAAAATAAGCTACAGTTTGTGCCCTCAAGTAGTTACAGTTTAGTAAAAGCCTGATATGATCAGCTGTGTGGCAGATCTTACTATTCTAACAAATTCTCCTCATCCCAATGCAGCCTGTTCAATGGATCGCACTGAATAGTTCAGGCAAAATACATTGAAAACAGTATAGATAATTTCCCAGATTCTTTAGACAGATAATCTTGCTCTAGAAGATAACACAAAATAAAGGCTTTCTGAATTATCTCTTGCGGCTGACTCCGTTACTGAAATTCACCACGTAATTACTCAATTATCCTTTTCTGTGAAGATGCCTCTGATATATACGAGACCATTGCAGAGAAACTCAGGCAAGATTATTTGCAAAATGAGATATTTCCTATTTTGTACCAAACATGATGACATTTAAGCAACTCAAGGGAAATATATTTTTACACTGTGGTAGATACTCTGTGTTAAGAATTTTTATGTGGTGCACTAGGTAAATTCCATGTAAAGTAATTTTCCCTGAGAAACAAAATGTTCACAAAGACATCCTTGTCTGATTTTTTTAATCTCAAAAAGTTAACCCAAAATTTGACCTTATAAACAATACTGGCACACAGTGAGCCAACATTTGCAAGCGAATGTTGTTCTCTGGTGTGCTAAGCACTCTGGGGTGGGAAGGGATGGTGCATCATTTCCGTCACACCACTACTATTTGTAGTCCAGCATTCTAATGAAAACCCTGGCAACCTGGAAAAGTAAATGTGCCTTTCAAAGTGTCTTATTTATACCCAGGGAATAACTCAGGATCAAATCCAAGATGTATACATGTGTTCTCTCTCTCTCTCTCTCATTCTCTCTCCACCCCCTCAGATCATGCACTTATCTCATTCAATATGAAAGCAAGAAAGAGTTCCACAGTCTGCATTTATTTTGATTCTCACATTACACAGTTGATGATTGAAGACATTGCAGAATACTGATGTTGTACTGGGGACATGTTTAGGAAAATGATCACCAAATTTTGGAGACAATCACAATCTATAAAAAAAAACAAAAAGCTCAGCATTCCTCTCCTTAAAAACTTAATTTCAAAGGTTCTATCTGAAAGTGAAACCAGTAAAATGGGAAATGTAATCTGATATATGTTTAAATGTCAGTTATATATACTTACGTTAGTAAAATGATAGTGTCATTATTATTGACATACATGTGCATCGTAGTTTACAAGGCCCTTTTCTTTTTTAGGTGCCCACTTGGGCTTCACTCCCTTCTAGGAGATGCTCCTGACTCTTAGACCAGGGGCAGTGCCCTTTCCGTATCTTGGCACTGTCAAGGAGGCCTGGCAAGAATTCTGTAAGACAGGTATAGTGTTGATCACCATTTTACCAATAAGGAAACTGGGTCCGGAGGAACTAACCAACATGTCTGGCCAAGATCACAAAGCAGAACCAGCAACCAAATTCCTATCGAATGATTCCAAACCCCATACTCTAGCTACAGGTTACAGGGAAAGGTTCATTCAGTGGATTGCTCTTCCATTTTAACGTTGCATCTGCTAAACATTAAGAAATTAGGAAGATGAGCAATGATCTGTTGACTTTGGGTAGTAAACATAGAGCATTTGGATAACTATGATAATGATATGTTGAGCATTTATGTGTGCCAAAGCACTCCGCTAAGTACTTACATGCATCTCTCATTTTATTCTAGCAATATCCTATCAGATGCAAACAATGATTATTCTCTTCCACCCATGTTTACAGTTTAAGAACCTGAGGCTCAAGGAGATCAAATAATTTGCTCAAGTTCACACAACTAGAAAGACGGACCAGGCTCTGCACCCAGGTCACCTGACTCGGAGTCCATTTGCTTACCCACCACACACACTGCCTAATTCAAGCCCCTCTCCCCACTGACCCTTCTCCTTAGATATTTATTTAAGAGGGGAGGTGTAGGCTATTAGACGAGCACTGCCCCTCAGTTATCATCTTAATAACTGCTGGATTCTCCCTTTTTTTCTAACACATATAGATATACACTAAGAATTTTTTTCAGACTTTAGTTGGAATTCTGGTTCAGCCACTTACTAGATGAATGACTTTGTTCACAGTACTGAACCTCTCTGAAACTCAGTTTCCCCATTTGACAAAAGGGACTGATAGAACGCAACCAGCCCCTAAAGGCTGACGGTTGCCCCTAAAGTTAAACCGTGTAATGGAAATTTCCTAATACAAAGTCTAGTAGGCAGAAGTCATTCAACAAACATCAAAGCCATCCCCTTCTCTCCCCTGAGTTCTAGCTTTAAATATAGCTATAAATCAAGCATCCATTAGGTACAGAAAAATCTTCATTCATTCACTAACTCACTCATTTACCTCAAAATATTGTTGACCTTTCTGGAATCTCTCCAGTTAAAGGAGATTTTAAGATGACAACATCCCCAAATTTCTTTTTCAGTTCTACATCTGGATGGTAACAGTTCCTTGAACATTTTTTTTTATCTATTTCATAGAATGCACATAAGTGCTTAGTAGAGTGCTTTGGCACTAACATTTGTTAGTTTGTATAATTATACAAATTTATCCATAGTTTAAATGTAGTTTCTACTAATGACAGATACATTCTTTAATTCCACACACATCTATTAAGTACCTCCAGTGCCAAGACCATCCCTACCCCTAAGGAGTTTATAGTTTATTGGGTAAACAAACACATGAATACCTAGGATGCTATGTGATAATGGTGCCGTAACAAAGACACTTACCTGGTTCCATGGGACCAATTAATCTTGCTCAAAGTGGTGGGGACTAGTTCACAGAAGAGGTGACATTTGAGTTCAGCCACAAAGAATGAGTCGGCTTGTCCAAGAATTGATGAGCGTTCCAACATCAGAGTCAGATTTCAAGAAGGATACCTTGTTAAAACTATGACCACAAGAATGTCACATCAGAGAACCCTTCTCCTTTTGCTTGGTCCAGATTATAAAAGACAAAACAGTCATGATGACTTTCAGGGTTAATTTGCTAAAGTCACTTAGTGATGGTTTTACAAAGCAAATGTGCAGTATTTAACTATCCCAAAGTTGCCATTGTATAGCACTTAGGATTCTGAACAATGCAAGTTTCTCCTTTGAGAGCTCATATATAATGAATGTGTGTTACATTAAAGATTACTGAAGATTGTAAGCCGTTTTTGCATGTGCAAGATCGGTAGCTTTTAAAATATTGATGCATTTGTGCAAGTTACTCCAGTTGAATTTCACAGCAAACTCAGAAAAGAAAATGTCAAAGTTGGACAAATTTTAAATGAACTCTCTTTCTTAAAATAGATAAAACTTTGAGATGAATTAGTCTACAGAGCTCATCCTGGATTTCAACATATACATAGCTCAAGGGTGCACAAACAAAATGGGAATGAAGACTTGGGGAAAAGTTCCAAAGTTTAACTATTTTTGCCTTTTTCTGTGTGTAACCCATGTTTTCCCACTTTTTGCCCCAAATCACTCTATGAACATTTTCCATAAATAGATCTTATCGTCATCCACAGAGCACCTGCTATTATTCTCTCTTCTTCCATGACCTCCATCCATTTGTTGCCACTATGTCCAGAAGGTGTTGCCATCTCCTGCCACAGCTGATGCCATGGAGCCCTCAGAGTGACAAGACTTTTCAGTGATGGATTGTACAGTTGAAAAGGATTTCTCTCTTCCCTTTTTTCTTGGCTTAACCTATCTTAGAGAGAGAGGACCAAGGCAGATGTCCCAGGGATGAACATTGTCAGTGCAAGTTTTACTCACAACCTTCTCGTCCCCTCTCCACAGGATGCAGATGTCAGTCCTTGAGCAAGAGACAACCTGAGTGACAGCCCCAAATCCATCTCCTCCAATGACCAAAGCTATGTTTTGGGGTCCAGCTTCTTGTGCCTCGCTGTCTTGTCCCTTAGGACAAGTCTTCACCCAAGAGACTGGGACCATTGCATAGAGACAGCCTGGCATGCCATTTCCCTAGATAAGGCTGAACTAGTTTAGACTCCAGAGACACATCTGGATTGAGATTATAGGATTCTTGATCTTATTCCTACTTACTTCAGTTACTTGGGGAAAATAGACTAAACCTCATAACAAATTTGGAGAAAGTTAATGTCCCTTTTTATTTGGTTAAAGATGAATGAACTAATGAATGAATGGATTAATTATTAATTAGAGTCCTATCAAAGCTGTAAACTTTCCCCAACTGAAGGTTTGGTAGAAATGTTCCATCTTTGTAACCACTATGCCTTGTTCACTTTTATGATTTCAAATATTTTGTCCATTTTCCTCAAGAGTAGTAACAGCTAAAATTGATATCACATCTTGCAAAACCTTTTCCACGTACATTCCTTTATTTCATTTTTAAGTATCCTATGAAATAGATATTACTGTGATCTCCATTTTCCAGATAAGAAAATTAAGCAGACTCTCCCCCCGTCCTGCCACTGCCACACCGTTTTCATGCCCTAGTTTTGCTACTAAATTTTACTAATCCTTCAAGCTATACCTAAGACATCATGTCCTCCAGGAGGACTTACCTGACACCATGTGCTTGGAAAGGCAGGCCCTATTCTCTGTTCCAGTGCAGCCAGAGCTGATCAGAAGAGGCCCGGGGTAGCTGGAGCCCCCTAGATCAGTCACCACAAGCCTTGGTCTACCCCATCCATTCTACCCAATGCTGTATATGAACATTACCATCTTCCACGTGTGCCAGGTTGTGAAAAGGGCTAAGAAATGCCACTGGGGAGGAATGGCTATGAGCATGGGTTTTAGAGGCACGTATTAGCTGTGTGACCTTCAGCAGTTACTGAACCTATCTGGGTGTTAGTGTCCTTATCTGGAAAATGGAGATAACAGTAGCAAACACTTACAGAGCATAGACTACCATGTAGGTTATCTCATTTGATTTTCGTAACAATATAACTATTATTCTTTCTATCACACAGAGAGGAAACCAACACAAGGAGGGGAAAGTTGCACAGATAACAAGTGGTCCTGTTTGAACTTCACCTCAACATCATAAGAGCCATAATTAAAAAGCCCGCATTTGCAAATACACTACATAATAGAAACTTCCTCACAGTTGTTATAAGAATTAAATTTGATAATCCGTGTGCAAAGGATGCTCTTGTTGCCCCAGAATTTTAACTGAAGACCAAAACCTCCAAGTACCCCTGCCATGGCCCTGCAGGGTTTCCTAAGAGGTGCCAGTTCAGAAAACTCTCCTTAGTACCCACTATCATCCTCTCCACTACCTCCACTGCCCCAGCCAACATAAAGGGATTTGCACGCCTGCCTTTATATAACCAGAGCAGAGGAAAGTGCTCGGGGAGACAGATGTTTCTGTCCTGCTAAGGGAGGGAATATCAGTTCCACTGTCTCCTCTCCTAGTAACATGGTTAAGATGGATTCTGCACGTGACCACAGTCTCACGAATTGGCTGGCTGCAGAGGGTGGTTGGAAATAGGAAATACATTCTCCCATAACTGGCATCAGATGATGAGCAAACAGGCACTCGAATCAAAGTATTGCAGCATGATGCCACCGCAGGGATGAGGAAGGTCAGCTGGAGAGGACAGCTAAATCTTGCAAGGAGTCACCAGGGCTTAAGGAAACTGCACCAGAGTAAGACTCTCTCTGATGGGGTGTGTTGAAGCTCCCTCATGTCCTCACTTATGAAATAAGGGAACTATGATGCTTTCCTCAAGGGATCGCCATGAAAATTAAATGAGATAATGTGCATGAGATTCTGCAAAGTGGTCCCATGATTAATGTTAGCTCCCTCGCCACACGCTTGCTACTCTGTGTTTAAAGCTTGGGTAAATACTTGGAGAGTGGGAAGAGAGGGGGTAGCTTTTCATAATGTCAGGTTCAACCTAAAAAGAAAATTCTGTGTTTGCAGAGTTCTATCTCCCTGGATTACCAAGCAGATCTGAAATTGATTAACCTTTTTACTCATTTGTGAACACCACTATAAGAGAGTGTTTTTGAATAATCAAGAAACCTTCTCATTCTGGCAGGCAAACAAAAGAAGTCCAGGTGTTAAGGATTAAAAATGCATTACCCCCACCCCTGACTTTCTGGGGATGGTGTCAAGTATTTGATCTTTCATAATATGTACCATTTCTAGAGTAGAAAAGGAAGAAGGAAAAATGAACGGAGACGATAAGGAGACTTCAGGGAAAGTGGGGATCATCAGAAACATGCAGGGTGAAAGTGGCAGAGAGAGGGTGGAGGAGAATCCTATTTTTAACCAGTTATGGTCTTCTTCCCTCTCCTTAAAAATAGGTCTTCCTGCCCACAGTGAATTGAGTAGACAATATCTGGGGCTCTGTAACACCATCTGTGTATCTATTTGGGGCCACTGATACATGTGTCTTTGTGGTAAAGTTGGGCTGGCCTTTTAACACTGGATACACAGCCGCCAAATTCTCCAGAACTGTTTCTAAGAAAAACATCCACAAACACATTATCACTGTTTTTTTTTTTATTAGCACAATAAGGATATTTTACAATAACAATGTGAATAAGCAATTCTTAGTTTGAAATGCATAAAAAAAGCAAAGGAGGCTGACTATTTTTTTGAAGTAAAACTAAGATAATTTTTGTTAACAACACAAATTACATTTTGATGTGTGTCCTCTGTGCCAGGCACCATGCAAGCCTCTTAACATTCATGGGACTCTTTTTACGGATGAAGAAATTGAGGCTTAGTAGCTTAAATAACTGAATCAGAGCCACAGAACCAAGGGTAGAATTAGGAATCAAACCCAGGTCTACCTGCAAACCCTGAACTCTTAACCTCTCCCCTATTATCTGCTTTAGAAATTTTCATTGGCTGTCACATCATCACCCCAGTTGAGCTCTTACACTGAGCAAAGAAGGAAAACTAGCCCATGGGAAAGGCAAGAACTAAGATATAGTACCAGTTGTTACAGAGAGAAGGATGGAATTGTATTGCGTTGAAAGGCTTGTTGTATTGCAAATACTCCCTTCAAACTTTATAGGCAACAAGCTCATGGTGCACCATGAGGCCATTCTGAGGTTCAAGTATTACTTTGGAAAAGGCTTATGTAATTTCAGAGCCTAATAATATGAAATTAGACCCAAAATCCTCAAACAACCTCATTTCAAAACTACAATACCTCTGGAAATGAGCACTTCCATTAGATTTGAGACCATTACGTATCCATCTCTGTGTTAGGGAAACAGATGCTTTTACATGGAAACAAATACAAAACATCAGTATATTTTCATCCGGTACAATTTCCTAAACTCCTTTTATCTAATTTCCCAATTTTTTCAGATATTTGAAACTAAAATAAAGCTCTCCTTTTAGCCCAGTTTCTTGTTCACCTTAACTCTGCAACAAAATTATGCTTAGATTTTATCTCTCAATCTATTTCTTAGAGACTGGGTTTTGTTATTTCACCATGGGAACCAAAAATACAAAGAAATGTTCCAGAAACAGACTTTTGTTATTTTCTCCATAAGGATTACATCTTTATGCCACTTTTGCTCAAAATCTGAGTGTACACAAGAGTGATCATTAAACAAGTACAAATCTACTACAAAGAATAACTGCTAATACTCAGGTAATGAGAAATGTCTCTAGAAATCATAAACAAAAGATATTTATGCCTGTTTAAGACATCATGTATCTAAACATAAGGTGCATAAACAAAAATAGTCCCCCAATCTTATGTGAATCAAGATTGCGTACACCACAATTTTCATATTTTTTAAGCGCAATGAAGTGCTTTCAAGCCTTGGGACAGTATTAAAAAATCCTCAGTTAAACATATTTATTGTGGCCAGGCACGGTGGCTCACACCTATAATCCTAGAAGTCTGGGAGGCCGAGGCAGGAGGATTGCTTGAGGTCAGGAGTTCGAGACTAGTCTGAGCAAGAGTGAGACACCGTCTCTAGCTGGGAATGGTGGCACGTGCCTATAGTCCTAGCTACTCAGGAGGCTGAGACAGGAGAATCACTAGAGCTCAGGAGTTTGAGGTTGCTGTGAGCTAGGCTGATGCCACGGCACTCTAGCCCAGGTGACAAAGCAAGACTATCTCAAAAAATATATATATTTATTGTGTATATATGCAGTTACTACTTACAAGACATTCTCTAAGATGCCATTGGGGTGCTAGGGTAAATAATAAATATATGAGTCATTGCCTTCAAGAATCTTTCAGCTTGTAGGGGAGATAAGAAACGTGTTTGCAGGCTGTAATATGAAGTATGTGATGAGTACTATAAAGAAAGATGCAAAGCATTATGGGGCTTCAGAGGCAGGATCATCTCTGTGTGAGCGAATCTGAAGATGGAGGGCAGGTCATGTCAGGCTAATGAAATGTACAAGGAAAGGTAACAACTGTTCAGAAAACAGTCCCCTTTAACTGGAATTCAAGATGTCACTGGGAGATACAACTGGAATGTTAGCCTGAGACCAGGTCATGAAGTGCAAATGCCAGGCCCAAGGGTTTGGAAGTTATCAGTTGGAAAAACACAGATTCACTAGGTGTAACCAATATTTCATACTTTACTAATGTTTACCTATTTACAATATTTCTTTTTTAAATAGCTTTATTGAGGTAGAATTCACATGCAATAATTAACTGGGTATATTTAAAGTGTAAAATTTGATAAGTTGTGACATGAATATACACCTAATAAACCATCACTACAATTAAGATAATGAATATATCTCCTACCCTCCAAAATTTCCTCGTGCCCCTTGGTAATCGGTGCCTCCTGCCCCATCCCCAGGCAACTGTTGATCTGCTTTCTGTCACTACAGATTAGTCTGCATTTGCTAGAATTTTATATAAATGGAATCATACAGTATAGGCTCTTTTTAGGCTGGCTTCTTTCACTCAGCATAATTTTTTGAGATTCATCTACGTCATTGGGTGTATTAATAGTTTGTTCCTTTTTACTATTGAGTAGTATTCAATTGTAGAGCTATACCATGATTTGTTTATTCATTCACCTTTTTGATGGACATTTGCATTGTTTCTAGTTTTGAGCTCTTACAAATAGTTGCTATAAATATTCACATATAAGTCTTTGTACAACACTTGCTTTCATTTCTCTTGGATAATGGCTAGGTCATATGGGTTAATATTATACTTTTAAAATAACTACCAAACTATTTGCCAAAGTTGTTTATCATTTTACATTTCCACCAGCAGCATGTGAGAATTCCAGTTGTTCCACATCCTTGCAAACACTTGGTATAGTCAATGTTTTTTTTTTTTTTTAATTTTAGACATTCTAATAGGTGTGTAGTGATGTTTTGTTGTGGCTTTAATTTGTATTTCCAAAATGAATAATAATGTTGAACATCTTTTCATGTTTTTATTTGTCATTCTTATAGCTTCTCTCATAAAGTGTCAAAGTTGAAGTATTCTAATATTTTACCCAAATTTAAATTTTTTACCAAGATTTTAGAGTTCTTTATACATTCTAGATACAAGTCCTCTATCAGACACACAATTTGAAAATATGTTCTCCCAGTATTGGCTTGTCTTTTCATTCTCTTAATGTCTTTCAAAAATCAGAAGTTCTTATTTTAATGAAGTCTAATTTATCCATTTTTTTGTGGATCATGCTTTTGATGTTGCATCTAAGAAATATTTGTCTAACTCAAGGGCACAAAGATTTTCTTCTATGTTTTCTTCTAGTTTTATTTAGGTCTATGATCCATTTTGAGTTAATTTTTTGTATATGGTATAAGACATGTATTGAATTTTTTGTGTGTTTTTTTGCACATGAATATCCCATTGTTCCAATGCCATTTGTTTAAAACAATTATCCTTTTTATACTGAATTGCCCTTATACTTTTGTCAAAAATCAATTTTCCATATATGTGTGGGTCTATACCTGGACTCTTTATTCAGTTTCATTGATCTATTTGTCTATTTTGATGCCAAAACCACCTTGTCTTGATTACTATAGTGTTATAATAAGCCTTGAGTTCAGGTCATTTAAGTCTTCCAATTTTATTCTTTTATTTCAAATTATTTGGGCTATTCTAAGCACTTTTCATTTCCATATAAATTTTAGAATCAGCTTGTCAATTTCTTAAAAAAAAAACCTTTCCAGCCCTTAGGGAAATTGATTCTTTTAAAAAGCCAGCTAGAATTTTGATTGGGATTGCATTAAATCTATACATTAAACTTAGGAAGAACTGCTATCTTAACAATATTAAGTCTTCCAATCTGAAAACACAGTATAGCTCTCTATTTTAGCCTTCTTTAATTTCTCTTCTCAATATTTTATAGCTTTCCATGTACAGGTCTTTTATATATTTTCTCAGATTAATCCTCAATTATTTTATGTTTTTGATGGTGTCATAAATGGTTAGTTCAATGTCTGGTTATTCATTGCTAATATATACAAACATAATTGATTTTTATATATGATCTTGTATCCTACAGTCTTGCTTAAGTCACTTACACATGTCTATATACACACAGTATTTTTCTAAAGCCTTCCCACTAAGCTCAGCTAGCATTATCTAGAGATGTTTCCATTATAGTTCACTTGCTATGCCAAACCCATCCAGAAACCAACCCTTCCCAATCCCATTCTAGTTTCTACGGGAATATGGTGTGAGTCATCACTCCAAAATCTCTTCTTTTATGATAAGTTTCTCCTCAAAAACACCTGATAGATTTTATTAAATGACCTCAGTTGAGCCCATCTTAACTCATCTGATACTTTACTAATAATGTTAAACTTCAAAAAGGAAAGTGGGATTTTTTTTGGACTTGTTTGTTTCTTTCTTTCTTTAAAGCCAAATAGTTCAAGAAAAAAAAGGAAAGTGTTTTAACCACTATTTCCCAGAAGGCTCCTTAGAACTTATGCAAATATACCCAACTCATTTTTTTTTTGCAATCTCCCAGAAGGACAATATTTGTCAATATAAAAAACAAAAGTTCCAGGCCAGGCACAGTGGCTCACACCTGTAATCCCAGCACTTTGGGAGACCAAGGTAGGAAGATTGCTTGAGGCCAGGAGTTTGAGACCAGCCTGAGCAACATAGTGAGACCTCATCTCTACTAAAAATAGAAAAATTAGCTGGGTGTGGTGGCACATGCCTGCAGTCCCAGCTACTCAGAAGGCTAAGGCAAGAGGATTGCTTGAGCCCAGAAGTTTGAGGTTGCAGTGAGCTATGATGACACCATTGTGCTCTAGCCTGGGCAACAGAGTGAGACCCTGTCTCAAAAAAAAAAAGTTCCCGTGAATGATGGTAGCTTTGGCCTTACATCTACCTAAAAGAGACCATTCAAGATATTCTTCTCAGGTAAAAACATACCTACTCTTTATAAATTCTGACACTAGAAATAGAATCTACTGACAACTTTGAATTAACAATTTATACTAAATTTTTTAAATTATCACAGCTTAGTTTCACCTCCAAGAAAGTCTTTCCAAAGGTGAGAAGAATGTTTTAGGAAGATGAATAATATACCAGTGATTTGAAGAGTAAACAAGAGTTAAAAAGAAAATCAAGTCAGGAAGATCAGTTATTTGGCTATTACAACAATCCAAGTCATATATAATAAAGGTGTGACCTAGAGATAATAGCAATAACAGAAAGAAAAGAATGAATATGTGAGTTTTTTTAATCAAGAAATTAAATAAGATTTGGGGAGTGAATTGTTGTGGAGAACAAATGAGAGGAGGTAGTCAAAGATGGCTAAATAAGGGAGAAAATTGTAGCACACATTTTAGAAGAAAATAGTCAGTACTTAAGAGAGTATGATATGGGCCAAGTCTGGGTAGAACGGTGGTCAGTTAGACAGTGGCCATGTTGAGTCTGGTCCAAATATTGAGAGGCAATAGAACTACTGAAACAAGGTTGGGCCATGGGTTCTAGTTGTAGCAGCACCACTAACTCACTGAGAGAAAGCAGCAGACACTGCTGGAGCCTCCCCAACATCCATTTTCCACTGCACCTTTCTCCTGATGAGTCTAAGAGAAACAAGATTTAGTTTCTGCCTCCACCTAACTTGGTAGTACCAAATGCTTCAGAAGAGATGGGACTTGGAGTCAAAGGGTAAATTCTGATTGGTCTAAGCCAATCACGTGTCCCATTCCCGGGGCATGTCATAGTCTGGCCAATGAGACATAAAGGAAGGTCGGCTGCATGCTTTAGAGTAGCATATGCTCACTCTTGAAAGGAGCCACATGGGAAGAGATGGCCTCTCCTTTCATTGAACATTGTCAGGTCTGGACGGGACGCCAGGAGCTCCTGAGGCCATCTGACCACCAGGGATGGCCTGTGGACAGACCCATGTGCTGAGGATGACAGGGCCGGTAAAAGAACCTGGGCCCTTGATGCTGCATTGAACTGCTACATTAGCCAATCCTAGCATGCCTTAGTCTTGTGGTTCTTGTTATGAAAGATCATACATTTGAGCCAATGGCATTGAGATTTCTATTACTGAATCTGAAGCCATCCTTCAGATGGCTCCCTAAGAATACTTCCAGCTCTAACTTGCCATAATTTGTTTATTACAGGTAGAAACAGACATGCAGCAGTCTGTTAAAAAAAGGAAGAATGAACATCTAGAGAAAGGTCAAAACAAAAATATAGATATAGGAGTCATCTGTGTAGTCTGAGACTTAAACAGTCTTGGGGGTTAATGAAATTGCCAAGTAAATCTTGCTGATTGCTAAATATGTTAATGATACCAGCTTGTTTTACCCTTACAACATCCTGCGAAGTTGGCATCGTTGCCATTTTCTATGAACAATGTTAACAAATGTTAAGAAAGTTACAAACGATGTCCCAGAAGCTAAGAGACTGTCAAGATTTCAACCATGTCCCAGGTTTCAGACAGGCCGAGAAGAATGGAGACTAAGAAAAGGTCAAAGGCCTTGATGATTAGGAGGTTCTTAATGCTTTCAAGGTAGCAGTTTCTGGAAAGCCATAGGGGTGAAAGAAGCAGGTAAAAGCGTGGGAGATGTTAAGGATGTGAAGCCCGCTTTTAGCAGAAGATTAGCAGTCAAAGAGAAGGGAAAGACAAAACAGCATTTCAAGGGAGCAACAAGTTTGAGGGGAAAGTAGTTTGCATTATTTCTTGTTCATAAGGTGGAAAAGCCTAGAGCATATTGGTGGGAGGAGGGAAGGGGGTCAGTGGAGGAGCAGAGCTGCGTGTACAGGAGAAGGAGGGCCTCACTGAGGGAGACACTCTGGAGGCCCCAGGAGAAGATGTGCCCTCAGCCTGGCTCCCCTGTCGCCTGCTCCCTGAGCTCCGGTTGAAGCGAGGGCCCACCCTCAGCCAGACTGAACTGATGTAATCACTGCTACGAGCTATTAATAATAAATGAATGTTATTTTTATGCCTTATTTTTAATAGCTCTTTATAAAAGGACCATTGGAAAAACACCAACTTGTCTTTCCAAAGTTTCTTTTTTAAATGCATAATTAATACAGAAAAGGATAACTGTACAGTAAAAACCAATATTTATCTCTTTCTCCTAATAGAGTATGATCTACAAAGAAGAAAAAGATGAAAAATATTATTAAAAATAAAAAGGTTTTATACCGAGCCCCAAATTTTACTGTGTAATTACATACACCTACAGTAGAAAAAATTCAAATAGAATGATATTAATTACCATTTACTAAGAACTTAACTATATTGCAGGCCCCATGCTAAGTAAGCACTTCTTATGGTAATATGTTATTTAATCCTTATAACGCCCTGTGAGATAGGTGTTATTAACTTATGCTGAAGAAACTGAGGCTCAGAGAAGTTAAACTCTCCAAGATCTGTCTATTCTATACCAGTTTCCATAAATCAAATAATTATTCATATGTACTGATGTTAACTAAGTTCTAGAAAGTGCTAGATACTTCCAGTCTCATGGTAGCCATGTAAGATATCTGTTTTTATTACCCCTATTACAAATGCAGACGTAAGGGCTAGAAAATCAGCTGTTGGATTCCAGAGCCCTGCTCTGGTGCCTACAGAGATTTTTAAAAATAAAGTAGAGAGAAGTCTCTTGAATGTAAAAATGGCTTTACAAGACCATGTAACATATCCAGCCCAAGTATGAGCCAAATCCTCAATTCCCTGAAAGGAATAAAGTATAGTATAAATTTCTAAGGATGAACATGTTGCCTCTACCATGTAAGCTTAGTACTGTAGTTAAAAATCTCTGCAGTGAAATCGAATGCCAGTCATGTAGTCATCTCTGAATTTAATACCACTTGTGGTAGCTGTGTTTTCAGTTTACTCTTGCCTGGCTAGGTAAATAAAAATTATAACTCTTTCTTCAAGGCATGTTTTCAGGATTGTCTTGGAGTACTCTCGCAGAGAAAATCCTCTTTGGAAGCCTTTTTCCAACTCTCTTACCATCAGGGCTGGCTACATCATTTGCAAGGCCCAGTGAAAAATGAAAATGTGGGACCCCTTGTTCAAAAAAAAAAAAAGATAAAAGGAATTTCCAGATGGCAACAGCCACATATTAAACCAAGTATGGAGCCCTCTCCGTGCAGAACTCTGTGCTACTATTATACACAGGTCACATGCCCCTGAAGCTAGACTTGCTTGGCATTGTTTCTCTTTGGAAACTTTAGTCAGTTATTAATATTTACTCTTTAACTTTACTCATTTATTTCTCGAAATGTGTGTTTTATTTGTTTTTATTTTTGTTTTGTTTTTTTGAGACAGGGTCTGGCTTTCATTGCCCAGGCTAGAGTGCAGTGGCATCATCACAGCTCACTGCAACCTCAAATTTCTGAGCTCAAGGGATCCTCCTGCCTCAGCCTCCTGAGTAGCTAGGACTGCAGACATGCGCCACCGTACCAGACTAATTTTTTGTAGAGATGGGGTCTCTTTATGTTGCTCAGGCTGGTCTTAAACTCCTGGCTCCAAGCAATCCTCCCAGGAATATCTGTTTTTAACCCTACCATGTTCAGGAAAAGATTTAAGGTAATTCCCTTTCTATGGAAAGCATCTGAGAATCAGAATGTTCTTAGGAAAACCAACTTCTTGTTCCAGAAGATATTTTTACTATGTCATTGAACACAACTGCTCCCCGGTGTGTGGAAAGATCAGATAATCTTCAAGTTCGTAAGTATTCATTCTGTTCAGTGATAAGCACAGAAACTTTTTCCTGGAGTGGGGATTGCCCCATCCACCTCTTAGCAGGGACAGAACACCAATGAAGCCTGAGACGCAGGGGCAGTTCTTTACCTCCAACCAAGAGCATGAGTCCTAAACTAGCAACTAAAGTTTTTCATTCACATGGAGGGAACCAATTGAATTTTTTAAATGCTTTTTCCCTTATGGCTTTTCTCAAGTCGATTCTTAGATCATTCAAGGATAGTCAAGCCTGAAATCTATTAACATCAGTTGTGTATCTATAATATGTTGGCATTCGGATGTCTTACTTAGGTTATCAATGTTAATACCTATTGAACATGAAGAGAAATGCTGAGCCTCCTTTTTTAATGAAGACCCTTGATTTTGTAAGGGTTAAAATAACAAATAAACTATACATAAGTATAGTGTCTTTTGTTTCAAAAACGTGTAGTGCTTAGCATAGATTTAGCCCATTTGTCCTTCTATGAGGCTATAGCAAGGAGAAAGTCAATCCATAAAAGACCCATGTGTTCACTTAATCTCCTCTGAATCCTCTTCAGACGGACAGCTAGGAGAGAACCAACATTTATTTAATTCATTTGTGCCATTATTTTAACCTAGGCATTCTCCAAAGCTCTCAGCAATCTTGAATCCCCAAGAATTGTTTAGAAATAAGACAACCATGGTCTTTGATTATTGGTAGGTATCGATAACACTAAAATGTTTCTAATAGTAACATCTACTTAAATCAGCTCATTTTTTCATGTTGCTATTTAAAATTCAGCATTTGGATTTGAGTTGTGATTGGCTAGGCCAAAGCCAGGAAGTCAGGCAGCCCTGCAACCAGATCATGGACTAAGGCCAAGTGTCAGTTACCGAAGCAAAAGGAATACAGAATCTTAAATCCAAAGGTAGATACAATACTAAAAGGGTAAGCAGGATGGAAGAGCCATGCACTAGAGTCAAAGGAAGTCCAAACGCCAGGGCACATGTTCAAGCAGCAGTGAGGCAGGTAAGCAATAGAAAGCAACGTAGCACGTGGTAGTCCAAGCAAACAGTCCCCCATATATGAATGGTGCCTCTTGTGCAGTGCAGAACTTGTACAACTCCATCAACCCTGGCTCAAAAAGGTGTCAAAAGGAAACTAGTATTCAGGATAAAAAGGAGTCTCTCCAAGGATGGTGGTTTCGGTAGGAAATGTTCTGCAAAACAAGGCAGCAACATGAGTACTGAGGAACTAGAACACAAAGATTAGAGCAGATAATGAGATCTAATGTCACCTTGATAGGTTACTGACCCAGAGCTTCTTATAGTCACCTGCTTAGGACTAAGAGTGGTCCCAAGGGTTGAGCTAGAATGAATCTGCAGGTAAAAGGATGAGTGACAGTGGTGTGCTGGAGCCAACTCCGTATCAGCTCACGAGAGCCAATTGTTAAAGTTTAAGGAATTTTAAATTAGTACAGCCATTTTGGAAAGCAGTATGGAGGGTTCTCAAAAAACTAAAAATAGAACTACCATATGATCCAGCAAGCCCCCTTCTTGGTATGTATCTAAAAAAAAGGAAATCACTGTATTGAAGAGATACCTGCACCCCATGTTTATCACAGCACTATTCACAATAGCCAAGATCTAGGATCAACTTAAGTGTTCACCAACAAACGAATGGATAAAGAAAATGCATATACACAATGGAATATTATTCAACCATAAAAAGAAAGAAATCTTGTCATTTGCAGCAACATGGATGAGCCTGGAGGACATTATGTTACATGAAATAAACCAGGCACAGAAACACAAATATAACATGTTCTCACTCATCTGTGGGAACTAAAAAAGTTGATTTCGTGGAGGTAGAGAATAGAATGGCAGTTGCCAGAGGATGGAAACAGAAGAGAAGAGTGATAAAAAGAGGTTGATTAATAGGTGCAAAAATATAGTTAGATAGAAGGAATAAGTTCTAGTGCTCAATAGCACAGTAGGGTGACTATAGTTATCAATAATTTATCATATCTTTCAAAATAGCTAGAAGAGAAAATTTGGAATATTTGAGGTTCCAGATATCCCCATTACCCTGATTTGATCATTACATATTGTATTATATATAAAAATATGACGTACCCTATAAATATGTACA
>NW_012141858.1:2459323-2461811 GCF_000956105.1 Propithecus coquereli
TGCCAGATGGTCAGAGGTGCGAGTGGCCTGGGAGTGCCCCCACCAACCCCGAGCTTGTGGCTGGTATGGAGTGCGGTCAGCTTTGTTGGGGGGCTGTGCCTTGAATCTGTGAAATCTGACCTAATTCCAGGTAGTGTCAGAATTGCCTTGCAGACTGCTGGAGTTTAAACCCCGGCTCTGGGAAATTCTAGTTGTGCTATCTATTGGGGCAAGTTCTTATCTCTTCCAATCTTCAGTGTCTGCACCGAAAACAATTAAGGAAGAGAACGCATGGAAATGTTCAGAGCAGTGCTGACATCAGTAAGCACTCATCAATGTCACCCGTCACTATTGACACCCTATTTATCCAAAGGAAAAAGAAATCAGTGTATCAAAAAGATACCCACACCCCCATGTTCACTGTAGCTCTATTCCCAATAGCCAAGGTATGGAATCAAGCTAAGTGTCCATCGATGGATGAATAGATAAAGAAAATGTGGTATGTATACACAATGGAATACTATACAGCCATAAAATAATGAAATAATATAATCTGCAGCAACACAGATGGAACTGGAGATCACGACGTTACGTGCAATAAGCCTGGCACAGAAAGGCAAATTCTGCATGTTCTGACACACGTGGGAGCTAAAAGAGTGGATCTCATGTAGGTGGAGAGTAGAATGACAGAAACTAGAGGCTGGGAAGGGTGTGTGGGGAGGACAAAAAGAGGTTGGTTAATGGGCACAAACATACAGTTAGACCGAAGGAATAAGTTCCAATGTTTGATAGCAGAGCAGGGTGACTATAGTCAACAAGAATGTGTTCTATATTTCAAAATAGCTACAAGAGAGAAATGCTGGGAACAAGAAATGTTCCCAACACACAGGAATGATAAATACTCGAGGTGATGGACACCCTAAATGCCCTGACTTGAGCATTACACATTCTCTGCATGTGATATCACATGTACCCCATAAATATGTACAATTATATACCAATTAAAAACAAAATTAAGGAATTTTATAAGATAGCTATCAAACATAGCCATTATTAAAAATTAAATTATATCAACTTACAATTAAGGATTTATATTAAAAACAAAGGTAATATACACTCAAAACTCATCATTTCCTAACTCTTTCACTACATTTTACTATTATTTGTGCTCTTGAGGTCTATTATTTGTTCACTGTGTGGTGAAAATACTTTATAATGGCTTGCTACTATGCATCTCTTCCTATTTCCGTGTTCAGTAATGTCACGTTGGTATATTTTGATTGGCCATGATAGAAACACATACACCATGGAAATCAAAAACACTACACACCAGGGCTTTGGAAGGGGTGTTGTTAAACTTATATACCAGCACAACACTGGTTAGTTACCCACATAACAGAGTTATAGCATTGATAAGTATAATATTCATGGATGTGGAAGTATTTTTAAAGGATCCTGCAACTGCCACTTGCAAATTCCTAAACTAGCATATGTCTTCATGATCTGACCCCAATCTACCTCTGTAGGTTTAGCCCATACAGTCTATATTCTGGCCTCAGCTAATTTCCCATCAATAATAGGCCATCCTTTTGCATGCCTCCTTTTATTCAACAAACATTGACCAAGATGCTATGGAAGACTGGACACTGTGCTCTGGATTGAGGAATCAGAGACGTACAGAATCCCTCCTGCCCTCAAGGAGCTCATAGTCCAGGAATGAAAGGGAAGAAAATGAATAGAAAGGGAGCAGCAAATGCTTCCAACAGAGTGTGGCAAGTGCCTTGATGGATATATGCACATGTGCTTTGTGGAAATAAGCAGATGCGCCCATAAGCCCATAAGTGAGGTCAACAGGAAAGACTTCCTGGGAGAGGAGACAGCTGAACTGAGTGTTGACAAGGCACTACGTCATTGTAATTAAGGACATGAGCTCTTCAGTTGCATTTCTTGGGTTCAAAGCTCAGCTTTATCGACTTACTAGTTGGGTAACCTTGAGCAAGTTACTTAACCTCTCTGAACGTCAGTTTTCTCATCTACAAAATGAGATCCCTCCTTCACAGAGCTATTGTGAGAACTGGATGAAATAATGCATGTAAAGCATTCAGCACAACTTTGATACATAAATGCTTTCACATTTGCCTTTATAATACGTATTAGCCAAGTGAAGAAGAGGGCAGGGGACATTTCCAGCAGACAAAATGGTGCACACAAAAATGCAGAGGCATAAAAACTCATGACATGTTTCCCTAAATGCATTTTTTTAGTATAAGTGCAGCCCAAAACAATAGGGGAGTAGGAATTTACCATCTTTCAATTTAAAAAAAGTTGCTTCTATAACTTTCTGTAACTACCACACCCAGTTGTGAGCAACCCAAATGTCATCTTAGACTCCTTCCTTCTACCCACTCCCATGTTCACTTAATAAACACCAAGTCCAGCAGATGATTGTTTCTCAATCAACTGTGATGAGGTCCAGTTTATATTTCCTATCCATATAGCACAATACTTT
>NW_012141858.1:2469861-2471069 GCF_000956105.1 Propithecus coquereli
TATTTATTAGAATCCTTAAAAATTACTTTTACTAATCTGAGAGCAGAGGTGACAGTTTATGTTGTTTTAATTTGCATTTCTTTGGTGACTAGTAAGGTTTAGCATCTTTTCACATATGTCGTTCGTCTGTGAATTTTCTATTTTTCTCCTTTTGCCTATTTTTCAATTGAGTTATTCTGTTTTTTTTAATTGTTTTATAAACAGAAAAGTAGACTAAAGGACAAAATGCTGGAGCCAGTCAATGCGGGTTCAAATCCCATCTCTGACACTTAAATAGATACATAAATTTAGAGAAGTTACTTAAACTTTCTGTGTTTTAGTTCCCTCACCTATGGACAATAACAATACTATAGTACCTACTTCATAGGGTTGTTGTAGGATTTTTTTAATGGCTTAAAATTAAAAAATACTTGGAACAGTGCCAGACACATAGAAAAGTGGCTGATAAATGTTAGCAATTTATAGGAGCTTATTGAACAGGACAGAGAGAAATCCCTTATCCCTGCCGTGATTATTTTCTTCCATCCCGTTGTTTGTTTTTTATTTTATTTTTGTGTGTCTTTCACTGTACTGACATTTTTCATTTTTGTAGTTAAATCTGTCAGTTAAACGTATATGGTTTGTAGGTTCTAATATGCTCAGAAAGGCCTTTCTCATTCCAAGATTTTAAAGTATTTTTCTATATGTTCTTCCAATTATTTTACAATTTTGTTTTTCACATTTGGATCTTTAATCTATTTGAAATTTATTTTTATAAATTAGGTAAGATAGACCAACTTTATTCTTTTCCTAACGGATAACCAATTGTCCTGCTTCCCTTTCCCCTTGTTAATTTGAAATACTCCAAACACTGAAGTTCCAGTTGGAATTATATTGTTTCCACATCACCTTGAAGAAGACTGATAATTTTACAATATGATTTGTCCTTCGTTGGAATATGGTAGTTTCTCTACTTGTTCAGGTTTATGTTGTGTCTTTAATTAGCTCTGTGGTTTTTCCTTATATAAATCATACATATTGCTTGCTCATTATATTCTTAAACATTTTCCCTTTAATTTACTAATTCAGTTTACTAATGTGATAGATTACAGTATTTCCCAATGTTGAACCATCCTCATTGATTATAGGGTTCATTCTATGATTTCTTATGAAATATGTCAAACGTATAAAAAAGTATAATATACAGTATATTTATATGTGTATTTATT
>NW_012141858.1:2471119-2473640 GCF_000956105.1 Propithecus coquereli
AGAGTCTCAGTCTGTTTCCCAGACTAGAGCGCAGTGGCGTCAGCCTAGCTCACAGCAACCTCAAACACCTGGGCTCAAGCAATCCTACTGCCTCAACCTCCCGAGTAGCTGGGACTACAGGTCTGCATCATCACTCGCAGCTAATTTTTCTATTTTTTGTAAAGACCAGGTCTCACTATGTTGCTCAGGCTGTTCTCAAAATCCTGGCCTCAAGCGATTTTCCCACCTCAGTCTCCCAAAGTGCTAGGATTACAGGCGTGAGCCACCAATCCGCCACACCTGGCCCTAAAGGTTTTGGTACATATTCCCAAATTGCTTCCCAGAAAGCTTGTACCAAAATACATTCCTATTCACTGTACCTTTGCCAGGTTTATTATCAATTAAGGAAGGAAGGAAGGAGAAAAGAAAGAAAAGAAAAACTTTTCATCTAGTGATCAAAAATAGTATTTAATATTTGATTGTTTTGTTCTGCATTTCTTTGATTAAAAGTGAAGTTGGCATTTTTATATGTATTAGTCATTTCTATTTCTTTCTGGTGAATTATGTATTCAAGTCCTTTGTCCAGTTAACTATTGGGCTCTTAATATTTTTCTTATTGACGTTTATGAGTTCTTTATATATTGAAGATGTTAAATCTCTTGCTATCAAGTTTTTTGAACGTATTTTCCCCTATTCGTTTTGTCACTGAAGTTGGTTTATGGGCTTGGACATAGATGGAGGAGGGGAGTAGTGTAGAGACATTTTTTACTTTTGGGAATTCAAATCTTACAATAATTTCCTTTGGGATTTCTTGGATTGCTATTATACTAGCCAATGAGAAAGACAGGCATATGCACAGATAAACATATATGCATAATGAATGGCTGAAGGAAAACTGTTCATCCTGGTTATAAAGGTTCTTGACTAGGTTGGGAGCCAGATCTGCCTAAAGCAGTTCATCTGGTTTTATCATCATTTATTAATTTTGGACCATTTAACACATGTACAAAACTGTGCTGTTTCTAGAAATATATGAAATAGGAATATGATAGCCCATCCCAGCTAATCAGCCCCTTCTTCCTGGCTCTGGAGGTTTTAAAAACAATGACTCATGAAATATTTCCTAGGCAACCATCCATCCAGTCTTCCCACAAGTCTGAGTTTGTCGGCCTGTCTCAATTTCGTCGAAGAAATTAAATCTCAATTTTTGTTTTATCAGCACGTTTACTGGTTGGCTGTATTTTAGAAAACACTTTAACAAGAAACATGTAAATTATAATGCATATAAACAAAAAATGAAAAGCCTCAAGTATGATGGCAATGATTGTTAATGAATGACCATTAACAAAAGTTTTGAGAAATTAATTGGCACAGATGATGTGGCAATCACTGATGAAAAAAGTCTTCATAGAACTGCTTTGCATCCAGGGTGCTGGGAAATGCTGACTCTCGTACACTACTAACGGGAGTATAAAATTGGTACAACCTTTCTATAGGATAATTTTTCAATATGAGTTAAGAAGCTTAAAGATGTTTATACTTTTCGCTTTACTGGTTTCCCTTGGGCTGGGGAAAAGAGGTTTGGTATATCTCCCAGCTTTTCTAGGAATTGCAGAATCGATGGCCAGTTTCAGAGTGCTGTCAGTGTTTACCATTATGATTGAATCTCACTGGAAATTTTATGAAAGTTCAAATTACATTAGTTTGGTTCTTACGTGAAAAAACTTACTAGTGTTCAAAAATATCACCATGTATTAATTTGCCCCTATAGCTGTTAAATGCATCATATTTTACAAAACTGATGTGAAAGATTTTATATATGAGAACTAGCCTTACTTAACTCATTTAACCACTTTAACCTGTAGTTTCCTCATCTGCATAACAGGGATAATAATACACCATCCACCTCACCTGGGTTGTTGTGAAGATTCTATGAGAAAATATATGTGGACGCACATTACAAATGATGTTGAAATACACAAATATACACTTGATGTTTAGAAATTCATAGCTCTGCATATGCTAATCCAGTTATGATTTTTAATATCTCTAATTATTTACAAAGCTAATAGATATGCTACCTATTAATGAGTAATGGTCCCTTGTCTGCATAGGGACCATTTCAATCTCCACTTCCTGTGGACCTTATTGAATGATAATCACTGCACATCACAGCTCTATAAGAAACAGATCTATTTCAGTCACTGGTACCACAGTCTGATCCTTTTGTTCCTCTAGTACAGACTGTCCCCTCAAGTACAGTAAAAGACATATATACAATGAAAATCATTGCACAGTCTTAAATGTACAGATAAAGTCCATTCTAACTATGCAAAATAAACTATTAATATGTTCCTTAAACAAGTTTTCATTAGCTTTTATCATATTCTATCACTTCTATCAAAATTCTTCTTTTTTAATTGGTTCTGGCAAAATTCCCAAATACACACTCTTACAAGTAATCAGTTATTTGACATTAGAACTCCCAAAATATTTCTAAGTAAGTAGAGAAAATGGAAAGAAAATTATTTAAAATAAGATA
>NW_012141858.1:2473690-2474435 GCF_000956105.1 Propithecus coquereli
TTTAATTTTATCTATTTATTAGAATCCTTAAAAATTACTTTTACTAATCTGAGAGCAGAGGTGACAGTTTATGTTGTTTTAATTTGCATTTCTTTGGTGACTAGTGAGGTTTAGTATCTTTTCACATATGTCGTTCTTCTGTGAATTTTCTATTTTTCTCCTTTTGCCTATTTTTCAATTGAGTTATTCTGGTTTTTTTTAATTGTTTTATAAACAGAAAAGTAGACTAAAGAACAAAATGCTGGAGCCAGTCAATGCGGGTTCAAATCCCATCATCTCTGACACTTAAGTAGATACATAAATTTAGAGAAGTTACTTAAACTTTCTGTGCTTTAGTTCCCTCACCTATGGACAATAACAATACTATAGTACCTACTTCATAGGGTTGTTGTAGGACTTTTTTAATGGCTTAAAATTAAAAAGTACTTAGAACAGTGCCAGGCACATAGAAAAGTGGCTGATAAATGTTAGCAATTTATAGGAGCTTATTGAACAGGACAGAGAGAAATCCCTTATCTGCCGTGATTATTTTCTTCCATCCCGTTGTTTGTTTTTTATTTTATTTTTGTGTGTCTTTCACCGTACTGACATTTTTCATTTTTGTAGTTAAATCTGTCAGTTAAACCTACATGGTTTGTAGGTTCTAATACGCTCAGAAAGGCCTTTCTCATTCCAAGATTTTAAAGTATTTTTCTATATGTTCTTCCAATTATTTTACAATTTTGTTTTTCACATTTGGATCTTT
>NW_012141858.1:2478375-2479528 GCF_000956105.1 Propithecus coquereli
TGGTGTACCCATCACCTGAGTAGTATGCATTGTATACCACACATAATTTTTCATCTCTCACCCCCACCCTACTTCCCCCCGTTTTGAGTCTCCAATGTCCATTATACCACTCTGTGTGCCCTTGTATAGCCATAGTTTAGCTCCCATTTAAAAGCAAGAACATGCAGCATTTATTTTTCTGTTCCTGAGATATTTCACTTAGGAAAATGGCCTCCAGTTCTATCCAAGATGCTGCAAAAGACATTATTTCATTCCTTCCTGTCACTGAGTAGTACTCTTTGGAATATATATACCATATTTTCTAATGAATTTTATATTCAGCCTGACAAGTTCCACAAAAGCACTGAATTTGTAGATTAATTTGGAGAATGGACATCTTTATAATATTGAATCTTCTCTTTCATAAAAACGATATATATTTCCATTTATTTAGAACTTCTTTTGTTATTAATTTTTTTAACAGAGACGGGGTCTCACTATGTTGCCCAGGCTGGTCTTGAACTCCTGGCCTCAAGCAATCTTCTCTCCTCGGCCTCCCAAAATGCTGGAATTACAGGTGTGAGCCACCATGCCTGGCCTATTTGGAACTTCTCTAATGTCATTCAGTAATGTTCTATTTTCTCCATAAATTATTACAGATATTTCATTAGAGTTATTCCAAGATATCTTATAGGATTCTTGCTATTATGAATTATATATTTTTTCATTAATTTTCTAAACAATAATTACCAATATAGAAATGCTGTGTGGCTAGCAAACTTGCTGAATTCTTATTGGTTCTAATAGGTGGTCTTTATAGTCTCTATAGATAATCATATCATTTGAGTTAATACTATATAAATTTAAAAGCTATGTATTCACTGTTGATATTTCTCAAATATTAACATTTTGCTATATTTATGTAATTGGAGGGGGGATGGAAATTTATTGATACAGCCAAAGCCCCTTATATACCTCTTCCAGATTCCATTCTCCTTGCTCCCTACTCAGGGATAACCACTATCCTGAACTAAAGGTTTATCATTACCATGGATATGTTTATACTATTAATCTCTATAAAGAACTCATAATATACTATATAGTATTTTTCAAAGTATATATAGATTGCATCATATTGCTGTATTATGCTGCAGCTTGCTTTTTTGGACTGAAA
>NW_012141858.1:2479578-2481335 GCF_000956105.1 Propithecus coquereli
TTTGCAAATAAGAAAAGGGTTTTATCTTCCTCTCCAATGTCTAGTATCTTTTCCTTATCTTATTGCATTTGCTAGGGCTACCAGTACAATGTTGAATAGACATGGTGACAGAGGCCTTTTAGATAGATCACCTGCTGAGATATGGTGATCAGGAAGACAGGAATAACAGGGAGATGTTTTACTATATACCCTTTGCACCTGTTAAATTTTGTATCAGGATTTCTATTTCCAGTAATAGAATAGGCTAGATAACTGAAACAACCCTCCAGCTGAAAATGTATCATAAAATATTAGTAAATTGTAAATGCATCAAAGAAGTATCTGGAAGGAATTATTAGGCCAAAATCTTAGTGAAGATGGGAACCCAGAAGTGAATGGGATGCTGAGGGCATTTGCCAAACCTGGCCTATCTCAGCCTGGACTTCCATGGCCTCAGGAGATGTGGGGGGACAGAAGGCAAAGCCCAGAACTGCTTGGGGAACCTAATAGGATACTCAGATCCCAAAGGACTAGTATGAGGATGAACACTTGGTGGAAGGATGAATCAAAAATAAGCCTACAACTCCTGTGCCAGGGGACTACGAGTAAAGACACTTAAGAGAATAAAGGAAGGAAGTCCCCTAATAAGTCATAATGACAAGCTAAATATACCTCATGGGAATTTATAGTCCAAATTTACATAAACTGGATGATCCAAGAAAAAATCAAGAACTGGTAGTGTTCCTGGGAAACAAACATAAATCCCCACTGGAAGAACCCACATCATCCAGGGCTTCGAAGAATGTAACAAATAATTTTCCAAAGAAAATGAGTGTCTCACAGTCACTGAAGAAACAAAGTACTAGAGCAAGAATAGAAATAACAGAAAGCAAAAACACAACTGAAAAAAATCTGATACAGGAATTATCAGACACGGATTATAAAATAGCTATAATTACTCTATTCAGTAAAGTCAAGATTGAAAATAAATATAGATAATAAGAAACTGTAGAATGACCAAGCAGATTTTTTTAAATGAATCAAATAGAACCTCAAGAACTGACAACTATGATAATTATAATTAAAACCTTAGCTGGGTGCATGCCTGTAGTCCCAACTACTTGGGAGGCTGAGGCAGGAGGATGGCTTGAGCCCAGGAATTGAAGGCTACAGTGTGATATGATCATGCCTATGAATAGCCAGTACACTCCAACCTGGGCAACATAGAGAGACCCTAGCTCTAAAAAAACAAACTAACTAACTATCTAAATGGATGGTTTTAACAGCATGTTAGACACAGCTGGAGAAAAAATTATTGAAGTGGAGGAGAGGCCAGAGGAACTTGTCTGGAAGGAAGTACAGAGAGGCAAAGAGATACAAAACATAAAAGAAAGGTTAAAAGGCATGGAGGACAAATTGAGAAAGCAATGTGCCTCTCAGTAGAGTTCCAGAAGGAAAAAGGAGTGAAAATGAGGCAATATTTAAAGAGATAATAGCTGAGAGTTTTCCCAAATGATGAAGGATATTAATCACAAATTAGAGTCCAGTGAATCCCAAGCAGGAAGAATTCTGAACTTTGTAAGTGTATTACTTATTTGAATTTTTTAATTTAAATGGCTATTTTTTAAAATAAGCCAGATTGGGGAGAGGAGGCAGGAGATGTTCTAAAGAGAAGGTTGCATATTATGTGAGCTGCTTTGATTAAATTTACCTTCGTTGAGTTAACTAGTACATCAGAAAATACACTAAAAATATATTTAAAAGATATGATCTTGTTA
>NW_012141858.1:2482584-2531890 GCF_000956105.1 Propithecus coquereli
CTTTACTTTTTCTCCATCTTTTCTTTTCAATTATCTGATCTCATCTCTCACCCAAAACAGAAGATATTTATAATCTTATGAAACAGATTTGACAATATCTACTTATTTTCTTTATCCAATGTGATGATATACATCGTTCATAATATTTGGGGAGGAGGGCATTGTTATTCATACACTTATCAGGACTTTTTATGAAATGCCATTTTCAGTTTTCCACCATGACCACCCCATAATTTGCAAAGCACTTTCCTAGTGAACACTGGTAATCAATTCAAAATTCATAACAGTGGTAGATTTTTAAGATAACCCTAATCTTCCCCACTGTGTTAGTCAGCTTCCAAGATGATCCCAGTGATTCTTACCTCCTGTTATTTATGCCCTCAGGTAAGTCCCTTCTGACGTTGTATCAGGATTGGTTTGTGTGACTAGTAGAACATGATAGAAGTGATGATATGTGACTTCTGAGGTGAAATCATAAAAAAAAGCAAACATTGTAACTTCCACATTGCTTACTTGGTCACTTGCTCTGAGGAAAGTCAACCACTATGTTGTAAAGACACTCAAGCAACCCTGTGAAGAGGTTTACATTGTGAGGACCAGATGCTTCTTGTCAACAACCAGCACCTGCTTGCCAGCCATGTGAGTGCACCATCTTGGAAGTAAATATCCCAGCCCCTGTCAAGCCTTCAGATGACTGCAGCCCTGGTCAGCACCTTGACTGGAACCTCATGAGAGACCTCCAACCAGAATCATCCAGCTAAGGTGCTCCCTAATTGCTCACAGAAATAATAAATAATGTTTATTTACTTATAATCATGTAATTATGTTTATTATTATGTTAATAATAAATGTTTGTTATTATTTTAAGCTACTAAATTTTGCAGTAGTTTGTTATGTAGAAATAATAATGGATACACTTATTATTCTTTTTTTGGAGGAAAAAAACCAAAACAATTTGTGATTAGGTAAACATCTGAAAACACTTCTTTCTTTACTCCACAGTAATAAATATACACTCACCAATTCCAGAAAGGAAATTTTTAAAAATTTCTGGAACTTCCTTTTATGCACTCAGTTTAATTCAGCAGTGCTTTTGTTGTTTTTCTCACATAAGGATGAAGAAAATAATATACATATGACAAATTAATAATTTTTATGTCTAATGAGTATAAGTACATTATAAAACAAAGCCCCTATGACAACATATCACAGACAAATAATATCATCCAAAAAAATAAAAATCAAAGCAGTAAGGTATGAAGTAGAAAAGAAGTTCCACTCTCCCAAAATAATGCATTTATATTAATGCTCAAATTACTTCTCTTAATTATCCATAATATAGTGCTAAAAAGCATTTGTCTTATTTGTTCTCATTTTGAATACATTTATTCATATAGTCTCCATTCATAATCATGCTGTCAAATAAATTTTAAATCAAAAGTAATATTAAATCTTGCTAAATCTTTTTTTAATTACTTATATTTTATTTTATTTTTTTTTAGAGATAGGATCTTGCTCTGTCACCCAGGCTGGAGTGCAGTGGCTAGATCATAGCTCACTGCAGCCTTGAACTCCTGGACTCGAATGATCCTCCTGCCTTGGCCTCCTAAGTAGCTTGGACTACAGGCATATCACCATGCCTGGATAATTTTTTTTTTTATTTTTTGTAGAGTTGGGGTCTTGCTGTATTGCCCAGGTTGGTCTCAAATTCCTGGCCTCAAGCCATCCTCCCACCATCGCCTCCCAAAGTGCTGGGATTATACCCATGAGCCACCATGTCTGGCTCTTGGATATTACTATTATATATAGCTTCCACCACTCTGTCTCACAACAACTCAGTACGAAGTAGGTACTACACTATCGTTACTGTCTATAGGCTCAGTGGTGTGTAACTGTTGTCCCAGCCACTCAGGAGGCTGAGGTGGGAGGATTACTTGAGCCTAGGAGTTCAAGGCTATAGTGTGCCATGATTGCGCCTGTGAATAGCCACTGTACTCCAGCCTGGGCAACATAGAGGAGACTGCATCTCTAAAAAAAACAATGTGAACTCATCCTTATAATGACTCTAGAATGTAATCTAATAATACTATTAACCTGAAACTAAAATTCAACATCAAAACATTTCTCCATATCAAAATGGAACTCTATTTTTATATCATTTAATTGAATCTCTAGACTTACTTTGAGCACAGAGAGACTGTAATAGTGAATTTTTTCTTGCAAAGTATTCTGACGGGTATAACGTGATCATCATTTACATGATCCAAGATTAGGCTGATAATAAAAAGGAATTAGATCAAAATACCAGCCATAGAATCCCTCAGTACATGTTTCCTTTATAAAAGTAACCACACTATATTTGTAGTGGCCTATGAGGATTTTGATAATCTCTACAGATTAGTTGCTGAATGAAATTCATTAAGTGATTCAACAAATATTTATTGAGCTCTGATTATGTGCCAGGCATTATTCTACAGCTTGAGAAACAGTGAAGAACAAGGCACATCAGGTTCCTGTTTTCATGGTCCTCATACTACAATGGTTGGCAGACAGACCACAAACAAGTAAAAACTAAATAAACAGGGTCACTGCAGATAATAAATGAACATTGCAAAGAAAATCCAAAGGGCGATGTGTGGAGAAAACTCTGTAAGGAGTGACCAGGGAAGACATCTGGTGTCGGGAGTGGGGAGGGAGATGCAATCTAAAACTTTGGGTCAGAGAATTCCAGTTGAAGGAAATACTTAGTACACATTGAATCATTTTTTAGGTCATATACCATTATTATTTTTATACCCCAAAACCCCAGAGACACATTGTGAACCACAGTCAAATATATTTCTACCCTTTGTCCATTGCCTTCAACTGTGGTCCTCTAGATTTGATCCTAGAATAGATGTGACGATTGTGTGTAAAGGGTTCAACAGTTGGGTCCATCTTCATTTGCACCTTAGCAACCTTGGCTAATGAAGAATCATTTGGGAAATATTAGATACCATTTTGGTTCCGAATTTATCCCTCATTCTCAAGGATTTTGAATTTAATTTCCAAAAACTGGTATAGAAATATAAGGTTAGGATCTGACAGTTCTTTGTTATTCTACTAAAGAATCATTATTTTCCATCAGTCAGCCTCTTAAATTAACATTATATAGAAGTCTGGCCAGTTCAAAGACTAGACTACAAAAGCAACTATAATACCTTATGTTTATAGTCCTGTTTCCAAGTCATGTCCACAAGTCATGTCAGCTAGCCACAGTAGCTTCCCACCATGACAATGGTGATCTGTCCTCAAAGTAGTTGGTTTAACCAAGATGCCATCGGCAGCTCTCTAGCCCCCTCAAAGATTTCAATAAACCCATCTAGATCTGTGAGCACCTAGAGGCCTCCTCACAATTTCTTTAAAAATTCCTAAAAGCTTATGTTCAGAGTCTATTTGCCTCCACTGTTAACGTCCATGCAGGTTAACTCTATTCTACTCAGTTGATCTAGACACGAGCCCAGCCCTTACTCAAGTTTCTATCAAAAAAAAAAAAAAAATTTCTTGCACAAAGTATTTAGTCAGTTCAGTCATTTCTGCAAAGATTTGTGCGGGAGCAGGGAGAGGAAGAGTCCCATTGAGCAGATGCGAGCCGCTTTGCCGCGCTCTGATTGGCTCCCGTCCCTCTCGCCTCCCCTCCCCTGGCTCTCCTGACACTTGCAAGTTACTGCCAAATTGCTCCCTTTGTCTCCGAAACATTCCGCCCACACCCTAACCCCTCTGGGGCTCTTTTCTGCTCTCCAAGCTCTTATCAGGGTATTTTTCAAAGTAAATACATTTCCCTTTCTGGTGCCAGCTGTTAATAAAATAGCATTTCTCCGCCTTGTTACACGTGGTGCACCAATTTTTATATTGGAGCGGCTTCCAGTGTTGGAATAGACAGCAGGAGATTTCGTGTATTTTAGAGCTTGGTAAGCCTCACTTTTACCAAAAATAAAATAGTTTAAAAACAAAGTGGAGCCACAGGGAGGAGTGCTTAAGAGGGAAGGAACTAACAAGTGGTTTTCCACATCAGCTCAAAGGGGGGACTGTTGATCTGTGTGGTTTGTCACCGCGGGCCTTCGAGAGCTGAGTTACATAAAGGAGCAGTCCTTCTCACTTTCTAAGGGATTGTATTTTGCTGCGAATTGTGACCATGCATAATGAGCTTTTGATACATAAATTGCACGGTATAACCCCAGGGTTTTGCATTTATTACCCCTCCCCTCTTAATTGAGGGATTGCCACATACAAGATGACATCATGAATTCCTTAGTTTCATTAGAAACAGCCACTACTCAATCCACTTAGGTTAGGTTGTGAGAATTGCTTTTCTAAAGGAAATACACGTATCTGGGAGCCATAGAAATTTTCTAAATATAGGGTAGCTTTCCTGAATCCGTAGGAGCTAGTGCCTTCGGGATATTTTATTTATATAACATAATGAAATTTGATTCCTCTGAAATTGACAAGTAAATACAAGTATAGGAAAAGCTGACTGTCATTTTTTATGGAAACATTTCAAGGAGATCGTAGATTACACATCATTACATGTTCCTTGGCTCAGTTGATAATGCCTATGTAAACTGTTTTATGCAATCGAAAGGAGTATAATTTTAACATAATTTGGGGGTGTGATTATTATTCAAATATTTATGCATAATTATTACAAACATTATTAGAATTAATTCATCTGGGTCTGTGTTTCCATTATCAAGCCCCTTTTCTATCCTTTCTTGACCCCTGCTTGTTAATTTCTTCTGATAAAATCACGTTTTATCATAACAGTGCTTCTTAAGACAATCGATGCTTGCAGTCTCCTTGCAATGAAATGCTGCTCCAGAGGTATGATCTGCACGACCTAGGTGACTTCTACAGTCAGTACGTCAGAGTGGTTTGTCCCAGGTGGACGTTAAAAGATTGTCCTGTTTTTAAAGCAGTTCTCCTTAGCAAATGCCCAATTTATGAGGCCTTTCTAAGATAATAATAGAAATGACCTGCTGAATCAATTTTTTCTGTATCTGTTTGACCATTGCATGGAAAAGCAGGTGACAAGAATGTGACACAGAGAAAACGGGACTGGCTGTTTTTTCACCAAGGCTGTTCAGAACTTCAATCATCTGATTTCCATGACTGTGAATCTCTTCATGTACCCAGGACCCCTACCAGCTTCATAAAAATCAGGTTCCCAGGGAAGACCGCAGAAGAGTAGGAGCCAATCTAACTAGTGTGTGTTCAATAAAATAAGGTGACATTTGGATGTGTAGAATATGCTTTTGAGAAACACACCATGGGTTTATTTTTAGGGCAGTGGAGCATTCAAACGTGCAACCTGACACCTGACAATATCTGCAAAGAGAATATGTGGATTATAATAGGCAGATTGTCTAGAAACCTGGGGGCCAATTGCAATGCACTGAGTATTGTTTAAATGTGAATTTTATTCCATTAGACAGTTATTAAACACCTACTCTGTACAGGTATCAAGAGGAGCACAGAGGAGTAAAGTATTCCTTTCCCTCAAGAAGCATACATCCTCGTGGAGGAAGGAGAGGATGGCAGTAGTAAAAAGAAGCCTGACTAATATTTGCTGAGTGTTTACCATATGCTAGATGCTCGACGTGCATTATCTTCATGATAACCACAAGAAGTAAGGACTGTTATGGTCCCCATTTGCAGATGAGGAAACTGGGACAGAAAGATTAAATAATGTGCCAAGGCCAGAAGAAAGACAAAGTAGTGAAACCAAGATTCAAATTCCAAGAGTCTGACACCAGAGTCCGCACCCCAAGCATTCTACTGTACTGCACTCATCATCAGGATGCTAACACAGAAATATGCCTGGGGACCGACAGCAGTAGAGAACAGATGAGTTGACAGAGCTAGGAGAGCTAGGAGAGAAATTTTGAAAAGCTTGGAATACCATGATAAATGACACAAGTGGCAATGCTTGAAGATTTCTTTCATCATCACATTCTCCTCTTCTAAGTGTCTATTCTATATTTTATTCTTGCTCTTCAAACTTCCAACTTCTTTGCTATTCTCCTTAGCTGTTGAGAGTCTTATTGTTTTGCTGAGAAAATAGAAAAAATCGGAAAAGAACTTCCAACCCTTCCAAGACTACATCAACCAACATCCCTCAGGTGTCTCCGTATACTCTGCCCATACTCTTGTTACAGTGGGTGAACTCTCCATGCTCGTATCTAGGGCTAGCCCCTCCACCATACACTGGGTCCCAGGCTTTCTCACCTATTTAAGGACACTAATGACACTGCTTCAACAAATGTTCCCTCTCTCCTAGGTCATCATTCATCATTCCCATCATCATCAAATATTCCATAATATCTCCTATCTTACTAAAAACAAACCTCCCTTTACCACATTATCCCCTTAAGATACTCCTGTATTTCAGTTTCTCATGACAGCAAAGTTCTTCTGAACTAAAAAGCTATCTTGACTCACTGCCTATACTTCCTCACTTCTCTCTCTTGAACACTCTCCAATCAGACTTTCACCCCTCCACCACCACAACGTGGAAAACCGTGCTTCTCAACCTTCCCACCATCCAAAGGCCAAATCCAAACATCAGTTACTCAATTGATCATTTTCTCCTCATTGACGTCCTTTCTTCACTCAGCAGCCAGTCACCCCTGCGCCCTCACTGACCAGCCCTTCTCAGTCTCCTGGGCTGATCCCTCCTCATCATCCCACTTCTGACCATTGGAGCCACAAGCGTTGTTCTTCTCTACCTATGCTTATTCTCCTGGTGATCTCATCCAGTTCTGTGGTTTCAAATACTATTTATATGGTGACAACTCCCAAATTCATGTCTCTGCTCAGACACTTCCTGAATTCCAGAATCATATATCCAGTTGTTTAAACTCAACACCTCTACTCAGATGTCTCATAGGCATCTGAAAGATAAATTCTAAAGCATGATTCCCCTCGTTCCAAACCACTTTCTCTGGCTCTCTTCCCCTACTCTTGTCACTAATAATTTCATTTCTCCAGCTGCTTAGGTCAAAATGGTTGAAGTCTTATTATTATTATTATTATTATTATTATATTTTTAGAGACAGGGTCTCCCTGTGTCACCCAGGCTAAAAGTGCAGTGGCATCACCATAGATCACTGTAACCTCAAATTCCTGGGCTCAAGCGATCCTCCTGCCTCAGCCTCCCAAGTAACTAGGATTACAGGCACATACCACCACACCTGGTTGATTTTTGTATTTTTTTTGTAGAGATGGGGGTCTCACTATATTGCCCAGGCTGATCTCAAACTCTTAGCCTCAAGTGATCCTCCCACCTAAGCTTCCCAAAGTGCTAGGATTACAGACATGAGCCACTGCACCCAACCCGAAGTCATTTTTGACTCCTTTCTTTTCATTGATCAAATCCTGTTAATACCAGCTGCGAGGTGTAGTCAAGGGTCCAGCTCTTCTCTACACCCTCATCACTACCACGCTTGTCCGAACCACCAGGCATATCTCACCTTCATCATTCCTGTTGCTTCCTCAACTGATCTCACTGTTTTCACCTTTGCCCCCCTAGAGTCTTTCTCCAGCCAGCAGCCAGCAATCCTTTTAAAATCTCAATCAGATCATGATACTCCCTTGTTCAAATCCTTCCAACAGCTTCTTTTCTCATTCCAAACAAATCCAAAGTCCTTAGGATGGGGGACAAGGCACAACGTGATACAGGTGCCGGGCACCACCCACTCACCCACCTCAAGCTCACCTTCTGTTGTTCTCCCACTTACTCACTGTGCTCCGGCCACACTGACCACCCCTCATTCCTTGAACACAACAAGCACACTCCTTCTTCGAGGCCTTTGCCCTTGCTATTCATTCCTTTAGCCTCGAAAGCTCTCCTTCCAATCAAGTCTCTACTCAAATTTCATCATATTAGACAGGTCAGCCCTCCAAACCTTAACCCCTCCGACCCCCAGCCAAAAAAAAAAAAAAAGAAACCACCTCTGTTATTTTCTGTTACCTTACTCTATTTTGAGTCTTAAAACTTACCACCAACTGAAAGATGGATAGATCGGGGGGGAGAGGGAGAGAGAGAGAGAGAGAGAGTGTGCGTGCAGGATCCTTAACAAACACTTAATGAATTAATGAAAAGGAATTCATTGAAAGTTTCTGAGTCAGGTGAGAACCTTGGCGTTGTTTCATGAATATGCCATAGCAGCAGTGTCTCGGCTAGATTTAAGTGGACAAGAAGCTGGAATCAGGGAGAACAACTGAGAGGCATCTGCAACTCAGAACTGTTAAGCCAGGATAGTGGCACCGATGATGGAAAAAGAATTCAGAAATTGGCCTGTTCTCCAGTCGGCTTGGGTCACTACCCTATGCCTAAAAGAGCTGCTCTTTCTCCTATTACAATCCTTCTATCACATTAGCCAGAAAATGTACTTCTATAAAAAAGTCAGTGACTTCAAATCTGAAATGTAATAACTCCCAAGACATCGGTCAAAACATAGCTGGCCCCACTGTATCTCTTCAGTCACGTTTCCCGCTACTCCCAAGTTCAAGCCTCTGCTTCATTTAGACAGGTCACCTCCTAATGCTGTAAGTATGCCTCGCTGTACCAGACTGCGTCCAGATTATCTTCATTATTGGGTCCCTAGCACCTAAAGTGGTGACTTCTTGTCTTACACTTAATTGAAACTTTTACTTGGGATGCCCTCTTCCCTTCTCCCGTCACAACCCTATAAAATTTCTATTCATCGATTGGGCAAGGGCTAATTTAAACCAAACCTTCTCTCTGAAGACCTATCTGATTATATCAGCCCACATTTGAACACAACATATTTATGGTTCCTACCTCCCACTTTAACATCATCCACAACATACTGGTATTGTTCAGTAATTATCTCATGTATGTTATTCGTATCTTCTTAACTTAATCACTTTTTTTTAAGAAGCCTTCCTTGGGCTCTAAGACTAAAATAATGCCTCCATTGCACCCTATCTTACCATCATGTGGCATTTATCACCATGTAATCAAAATATTATAATTGCCTTTTTAAAAAAAACCTCAATTCCCCCGCTAACTATAAGCTAATTAAGAGAAAAGACTGGGTCTTGTTCAAGGTTATAACCCCAACACTTGGAACAGCACATAGCATATAAAAACAAATACTAATAATAACGACTGACTAAATGAATAAAGCTCCTAAGACATAAAGCCTATAGCACTTTGCCCTCAAATCCTCTAGCATCTAAGCCATCCATTTTCTTCATTTCTAAAATATATTTTAGAATTAAGGCAAGTGGCCCCTACTGTAACTGTGATGATAAAAACTTTCATGAGTTTTTCTCAAAAGTATTTTTTCAACCATCCCTTATGATTCAATCAACAAACATTTATTGAGTGTCTACACTCAGCCAAAAGTTACGTGAAATAGGAAGGTGGGTAATGCAGGGAGTCTGCTTTCAAAGCATAGGTAAGATAAAGCATATACACAAGTATATACAAGGCAATAAATTATTGTAGGACTCCAAAAGATGGAAAGATTCATTATGGCTGATACAATTACACAAAGCACCGAAAGATCCAAGCAGAACCCTTTGAAAGATAAACAGATCACAATAGGTGACCATTAGGATCATTCAAAGTACAGAGAACGGCTTGAGAAAATATACAACACTAGCTTTGAATCTACGTGTTTGACTTAAAATCTTTAACCATTATTTGACACAGTCCCTTACAGGGAGCAAAACCCCCATCCAACTATTCAATTATCCCAGCATTTTATGTTGAAGACACTGCCTGTCCTTCCCTCCCCCTTTCTCCTCTCCCCTGCCTCTCTCTCTGACACACACACACACACACATGCACATGCACAAACACACAATGTCCATTCACTTGAACTGAAAAAATTGTAAGCATTATTCAAAAAAAAGAGAGAGAGAGAAAAACATTTCCCCACTCCCATTCTTACCTCTGAATATCAGTTTATTTCTAGTAAAAGGTCTTGGTGGCTGAAATACCCTAATAATTGCTTAAATTTGCCACTTTACATATATAGTCAAAGCCTCCCTCCAGATTCACTCCCTGACAACTTCTGGGAGGAAAATGAGCTCTGTGGAGTAGAAATGATATTAGTCATGCCTATTTTATTCCAGAGATTTCAACTATGCCATATTCTAAAATTGTTAAGATTTGATTTTCAGCCACGATTTCCTATTTTATGGGTGAAGTTCCTGGTGTCTTCAGTGGGGGCAAATTTCACACCTCAGGATTTGTGGGAGGCCTTTGTTGAATTTAATACTCAAATAAATTAAGGTTTTCCAAGTTGATTTAAATCCTCACTGGGCAAACATTGGTAACGTACAGAAGAATCTTAGATCTCATTCAGTTGATTCAATTCCCAGATTTGTTACTGAAGTCATTTATAATTTTCAGATTGATTCAGATGGAGACACACAGATAATTAGTTCGTGCAAACAAAAATACAGACACATTGATTAAAAAATAAAGAGAAACAAGATATGAGAAGAAATAAGCCCTAGCAACAGAAAATAACACAAGTAAACAAGGCTAACAGCAGTCTCCGTGCACCCTAGCCTCAACGACTTTCATTTTCGGAACATTTGCACATTTCCTCAAATAACAAAGTCAAAACCATTGCTGTATCTTACAACTTCCTCCTTTCCTCTTTCCTTCCCCTGTCCCCTCCCCTAAAATGCAACCCAGTGGATGGTGCTATGCATCAGCTAGGTTTGTGGCACCTTTGTAGGTTTATGGTTCACACTCTTTTTTCATAGAGAGTTGAGGAAGATGCAGTTCCCTGGTTAACCTCATCCTCACTCTTGCAGTGCCTTCTCCAAACAGGATGAGGAGCAGGCCCATTTGGGCTCTGTGGCAGCCAAGACTTCCATGTCAGATCTGGGCTGTCACTCCTGTGTGGCCTTGGGTACAGTACAATATTGAAATTCCCTCTGCCTCAGTTTCCTTGCAAATAAAACCTAAACAATACTTACCCCATAGGGCTGTCATATGGATTAAATGAACTTTATTTAAAAATCAAAGTGTCAGAGACAAAGTAGCATCCAAGAAGCAATAACTACTAGATTACCCCAACAACCCCTACTGGTGAATCTTTCTCCCTCCTCTTAAGTATTTCTCCCTTTTCCTGCGGTTAAGGGCAATATCAAGGGGTCTTTCCTTTCCAAGTCACAATGCCTCTTCTGGGTTTTTCCCACTCTATCCTTTCCTTCTGTCAAAAATGACCTATCCTCATACTCCTGGCTAATCTGATCTCACCATGGGAGTTAACTCCCTTTCTGTTTTGCATTTTATCTTTAATAACATATTTTTATTTACATAATAAACATATATTTAATAGTATATAAACAACCTAGATTTGTTTAGCCCCTGACAGTTTGCGAGTACCATCACAGCCCAGCTCTCATTTGGCCCTCCTCATGCTCCCATGAGATAGTCAGACGGGTACTGTTTCTCCTCATATTACATAAAGAAATCGAGGGTCCAAGTGACGAAGGGATTTGCCTAAGGTCGTGCTGAGAGGGAAAGAGCCAGAGTTGGGGTCTGATACCATGTCCTCTGCTTTGAGATTCTTTGCTCTTCTCCAGGGTCCAATGGTTCGTGTGACAACTACCTGACAGGTGCCAACTTTGCACCATGTGTTGTTCTAGAGCTGAGGCCACTTCTGAGAGCAAAACAATACCTCTGCCCTCAGGGAGTTTCCATTTTAATGACAACAGATTTATGAAAAATAAGTGAATCATTACATAATAAATAAATGATTTATAATGCCAGGGAGTTATAACTGCTATGAAAAAAATAACAAAGCAGGGTAAGGAGATAAATAGAAAGTGACCAGATTAGAGTGAAAGGGGAGGCTCTTGTAGACAGGATGATCAGTGGAGACATCTCTTAAGCCAAGACCTGAATAAATTGAGGGAGGAAGGTGTGTGAATATCTGTGGAAAGGGTGTTCCAGGCAGAGGGACCAGCAAGGACAAAGGCCCTGAGGTAGGTGTGCGCTTGGTGGGTTTCAAGAACAGTATGTCCATTAAACATTAATTTTACTGCTTATATTAAGTGTTACTCGAAAGAAGCATTCTGTGCTCCAGTAACTTTCAGAGCTTCTGGGTAAAGCACAACTTCCTGGAGCGAATATTCTAATGTACAAATGTACTCAGAATCTTCTTGAATGAGCTATAATGTGCAGCATTTCACAATGTTATTCAGCTATGGAAACCTTTCCTCAAGGAGCATCTCAGGGGATCCATGCTGCGCAGAACACTCTGGAAAATGCTGCACCACACCCTACTTTTACTGGAAAGAAGAAGTTGGGCTAGGAGCTAGAACTTGAGGCATTGTGCAAAGCCAGTGGAAGACACCCTCAGAGGCACAAAAATCACATCAGGCAGTGGCCAGCTCCACTTATCCACAGGAGTGGGTGTTCGACCAATCCTGTTTTCTGTCATATGAAACTACTCATGGCCCCTATTTCCTGTCTGGATGTCTGGTGTTTTCCATGATTTAACCCTGGTTAGCTGCTTCCAAGTTCTGCTGACTTTTCGTAGTATCTCATTTAGGAACATGGCAGCAGCGCAGGACAGGCACGTTTAGAGAAATCTGGTGGGGTGATGCTTCCCCTCTCACTGGCGGTGGGAGGCAGGGCAGGGGAGGAGGGGATTTCCATCACCCTGAATAAAGTGTGAAGTTGGTGACCTCCCCTGCAGCCTTGAGCAGAAATTCTGCTCGGGTTGTGTCACACATGCTCTGAGCTCCGGCTGCCATGGACATGTCCAGAAGTGACACAGCTGCAGACAGGTGGGGGACGTTGCAATAGGAAGACTCCCATTTGGCAGGAAAACTGCCAGCTGGGAAGAATAATTCCCAAGCCCTCTGCAAGCTATGAGGCCAGGAAATGAATGGGAAGCAGCTGGAGTGGGCCAAGCAAGGCGAGGCAGACAGCCCCGAAGCCGGCAAGCGGGGGTCAGGTCACAGCCTGGGTCAGGAACCCAGCAGAGGTCAACTGGGCTGTGACACTGGAAGAGGCCGTGAGGGGAGAGCAGCCAGTCCTGGGGTTATCCCCCTGCAGATTTGGACAGAGTGCCAAAAGGAGTTGGCTTTCTAAACCAATTAACTGTGTAAATAGGGGTTAATTCCAGATGTTGCTTAATCCTAAAATACATAAAATTTAAGTGATCAAGTATAAATACTAAATGAATTATTTCTTTCAGGACTTTCAAAGGAATCCTACAAAAGATCTGTCTAAGAGCTTGACCACAGATTAACAAATACATTCTGGATAGAGTTAAATTTTTTTCATCGTGATGGGGTTAAAAACATCACTTCAGGACTGCAATCTATACACAACTGAGAAATTCTGCTGAAAGCATTAAATGCCCAATGCCCCAGGCCAGAATTGGTGAGTATTTTCTCTTCATATGACATAATAGATAAAATTAACAATAAAAGAACTATTATAACTTTTATTAAGTGTTGTGTGCTTCCTGGGTCCGGACATTTTACACACAGCATTTTTAATGCTAGCAATGAGCTAGCATCACTATGCCTGTTTAATAGATGAAGAAACTGAGGCTCAGAAAGGTTAAGCAACTTGTCCAATGCCACAAGGTTAATTAAGAGATTGGTCTGGGATGCAGACCCAGATATCTCTGACTCGAAAGTCAAACTCTATTTTTCCTATTGCACGCTGTTATCACATAGATAGCACCATGGGGTAATTAGGACTGAGGAGTTAAAGTATAAGAGATCATTGAATTCCTTCCTACCACACACATCCACCTACTAGTGATTAATTAAAAACATTTTTTGGCATCCCCTTTATCAGATGTTGGGGAGATCAATAAATATCTGCATGGTGTTTTGAGAGAATTAGAAGGCAAATGCTAGATTAAAAAAAAGAAGAAGAATGATTATGCCATGAGATAGATCGGACATAAACCTGGAGTAGTTCAGTTACTCTAAGTCACCTGAGTTGTCAGTAGCTTTGGACCCCTATGTGAAGAAGCTGGATTAGAGCATCCTATGTAATATAGTCACATCGGCAATCACAGTCATCGTCAGTATGGTCAGCTTCTGGAAAACTCGGTGTTCTTCTCATTCTTCTCTACCCCTCAAAACTGCTCTTTAACTCTGAAGATGCTTTCAGAAGCATGTAAAAATGCAATCAAGGAACTATCAAATTGGACTTTGCAGGGTCCATGTGAGATCCTCATGAATCTTTACAGACTTAATCACTTTTCTCTGCTCTCTCCAACATATCTTCCCAGAGCCAAACGTCACTCCCATTCTTAACTAAAGATGAACTAAATTCTTTGTGTTTAATTTGCTTGTATTTTAATAAAGTATTCAATTGTTCAAGTTATAAGCCTACTAGTGTGTGCCAGCCACATATTCCCACAAAAAAGGGAGGGGAGACTTGGTTCCCACAGAACAATCAGCCATTGGTGTTGCCTATACATTTTGTTCTTATTGACAAGATCTTGCATTTATGCATTTTTCATCTGCATACCATTGCAATACACAACCAGGGCTGAAAATAGTGCCTAAACTCTTGACTACAATGAAAGCTTGAATAGTATGTAATTCATATAATTCCTCACAGTTGCCTAGGTAATCTCACTTTAGTTAACAAGAGGTATCTATGTAAAAATACCAAAAAGAAAATATGTTTTAGTTACATCAGTACAATATACACACTGATATTCATCATCGTATCTTAGAAAGAGTAAAGTATTATAAAAACATTTTCCAATAGTTTTATTAATAGTCTCCATATAACTATACCCGTAGATTAAAAATGTTGCCTATACAATTGAAAGAGAAATTGAGACAAATTAATTCATTTGCATAAAACAACCAAAAAAGTTAAAAGTATGCAGTCTGTAATCTAGATCAATGTAAGCGCAACATTAAAGCTACTGCATAAAAATTCCTTTGTAGTAAGATGACTCTTAATTTTTAAAGGCTTTGTAGCCATTCTTGTGATCATTCAAGGTCAAATGCAAAAAGATAAAGTGAAAACAAACAAAGCTTGCCCATGTTTGCAATATAGTGACAAATTTCCTTTTAATCTTTTCCGTACCCCAGTCCAGCGAAACCAAGCTTCTTCCAACCTAGTTCTATGTAACTAAATCCACTCTTACTTGTCTACCATTAAGTTTTTTGTAGTTTCAAATTATTTGTTTTAGCATTTGGACCAAAAACAGTGTGAATTTTATACACAGGTGAAGCTATTTAGTGGTATAATCTGAGGGACACTAGAATAATTTCCCTTTGTCACTGATAACCTGAAATTCCACTACCAAAAAATGCATTTCTTCGAGTAAAAATATTATCCTCTATTAAAACATAAATATTCACTTTATATCATGCATCAGAACCACCTCGAGGGCTATAATCTATCAAAACACAAATTGCTGGACCCCATGCCAGAGTTTCTGATTCTGCTAGGGGAGAACCCAAAACTCTGCAATTCTAACAATTTCCCAGGTGTCCCTGATGCTCTGTCTGGGGATCACACCTTAAGACCTTCGTATGTATTAGTCCTGCAGATCTGGTGAGACACCACAGCTGACTTAACCATGCCAGCCGTATCGATGGCAGAGCATGGAAACATGTTCCCATGATTCCTTCATCTAATGTTGCAATAGTAGCAACACAAAGATTTAATTTAATAACTTAACTGATCATCTTTTTTAAATTATTAATATGCTATACAAGAATGGCTCAAACTATGAGCCAATTTCTAAGAGGAAAAAATTTGGCAAATTTTTATGGCACTGGATGATTTCTCATCTAGCTCTAATATTGTCAGAGTTAACCCATCACCACATTTCTTTGTCTGTTTACAAAATGTATGGTTCATTTTTCTTCCACATTTCAGCTTTGCTAGAAATGCCGGGGAACAGGAAAGAATGAGGTCATGACTCACCGGCTTAATAGGCGACTCTTCTCAGTGACTATAAATGCTGCCATCACTCTCATTTTTATGGTGCTGATAAAGGAGGACGACCTGTGTAAAGGAGTTAGTTAAATGATCCAAAATGTCATTGCTCAACATTGGAGATGCATTAATTTGTAGTCCTATAATTGGAAAACAGGATATGAAGTCTTCAGGGGCCAGCTGGCCAGCTGGTCAACCAAATACTATACCATTATAACAGCAAAAGGAAATGTCACACAGTTCTTCCCTAAGTGCATCATAGAATTTATTTCACGAATGCTTTTCTTTTTCTTTTTAATTGGTTCATTTGCAGCTCTTATTTGCTTTCACTTCTAGCTAAAATATGCTTTGTAATGACTGTGTCCTTTCTGAAAATTATCTGTACTCCTTTCCAGAGGACAGTTTCTCTGCTTAGCAGAAAAAGTAATGTTTGTGGACACTTTGAGAAGCAACACAGTTAATGAGATTACCGTTAACTCAGTAACACAATGAAATGCAAGAAGACTCTAGTTCTATGCATTTTCTTCTTGTGACATTGTTTGACATTCTATGATCTCATTGTTTCAAATAGTTATGTAAGCTACACGATATAAAGAAACTATAACAATTGAGATAAATAAGTGTAGAAAACAAAATGTGTTGGGGCATCAGAATCTATCTTTAGGGATGAAGGTAGAGAAAAATTTTGGTAAAATTACAAAGAATGATGTTAAGACATGATTTAAGAGAGGTACTGGCAGGTGAGGCATTATTCTGTATTTAGTGATCATACCAACCACAAAAATGCCATAGGAAGTACAGTTGATAGAGTGAAGATTCATTAGAGACTCTAATAAAAGGAGTAAAAGGATGTACATATAACAGCATCCAGACTTAAAAAGAAATAAACATATATTATTACATAGAAAACCATAGGATTAAAGAATAAATTTGATTATCCTTTAAAATAAGAGAAACTGTGTTTTCAAAAAGCCTGGAATAAAAGTAAGTATTTAATACGGGGAAAAAAAAAAACTAGCTTTGAGTAAGATAGCGTATTCAGCTTAGTAAAGGTGTGGGCAAAATATTGTGAGACTCTTCTAATGATACTCTTTCAGAACATACACCCACTTTATAAATTTCGTGAGTCTCCAAGAAGCTCTCCCAAATGTGGCTCCCGCAACATCAATCCATTCCTGGTGGAATCCTTGATTCTGCCTCTTAACATCTACATCCTAGAAAATCTAGGATGAAAATAATCCTACAGCCTGTTTCTAATAATCATGAGTGCCTTGATCTCTAGGAGAGTGTGATCAAAAGGCCTTTCCAGATATGCAAGCAGAAGGGACTCTTTTCACCCTTCTGGACTTACCCTCTCTCTAGAATTCAGTTTACTGGCAAAATTCGCCCTGCCCAAACCCTACCCTACCCAACCTGCCTCGAGTCACCGGAAACTACAACACCAGGAGCACTTTGGCCCAGGCCCATAGAAAAGGGAAACCCTTATGCAAGGATAAGGGATTTTCTTACTGACGCCACCCCAGCTCAAGAGCCCTTTATTATCCATTTTGTGATGCTGCTTCTACAAAGGAGGGAGGTAGATGAAACCAATTGAAACCCAATCAAATCCAGAAAAGAACTGTGAAATTATATTGTATAAAAATGTAGTATTATTCCACCATAATTCTTTAATTATGCTGATGTACAATCCTATCAACACCTCTCTTCTAAAATGTAAAGACTTAAAAATGTTTATTCTTTTTTAAAAAAATTATTTTACCCAATTTAATTCCTTCTATTTTTTTAAAAAATTTCTGTATGTATCCAACATTGTCATAGACACTGGGGAAAGAGACGAACATTACAAGACAGACTCTGTATTAAAAGGTTAAGTGTCCTGGGGACCACAAAGCAAATCTACGATAAGCATAGAGTGTAGTAAGTACTACACTAGATATAAGTGCAAGGAGTTCTGGGATATATAGGAGGACACAGACTGAAGGGTGGGGATGTGTGTGCTGAGTACTTAAGCTGAATACTGAAGGACAGGAGTGCTACAACTAGGAATGAAAGGGAAAGGATGTTGATGCAGAGGGAACCACATGCGCAAAACCGCCAAGGTGGGAAAGAACATGGTACTTTGAAGGAGCTGTAAGAAGAATGTTGTGGCTGTGAGAACAGAGGGTATAGTGGAAAATAAGGCTCGAAAGAGACAAGGGTGGACACTAAAGGATCCTGTGTGCCGTGCTGAGTTTTTCTTTGATCCCAAAGGTGCCAACTAAGGATTTTTAGCAAAGAAGATATATATACTCATTTTTGGCTTTAGGAAAAAAACATACCAGGATATGTAAGAAGGGATGGACTTAAGCAGGGCAAATCGAAAACAAAGAGACCAGTTAGGATACTAGAGGCAGTTTTTCACCCAGAAATTCAAAATGGAGCAGCATTTTCAGGTGAGGAGTAATTTGGTGGAAAAAAACAAAATGGTGCAGCAGGATAGCAGGATGATTCAAAAGATAGAAAACTAAGTCAGCATGACCTAAGACCCAATTAGTCTTGGCTTAGAAATGGGGATAAAAGGGTCTGGAATTTAGTTGCAAGTGTCTGGCTTAGGCACCTGAGAGAGAATAGAGAAGGGGACACTTTGGATTTGAGGTGCCTATAAGGCACCCAAGGGAAAGTGGGTGTCTTCCAACCAGGGAAGTGGTTGAAAACGCTGGCTCAGAGCTCAGAGGAATCTCTTGGTGGGAGGGACAGGACAGGAGTGGACTGTGTACAAAATGATGGACACTAAGCCAGGGGTGTGGGTAAGATGCCCCAGAGTGTATAACATCAGAAGGTGGCCAAGGAGAAAACTTTGGCAGCACTAACAAAATTAAGATTTTTTTCCAGCTAATGAGTTTTGTTGGGAGTAGTGTTCCTCGGGTAGCCATTTATGATTAATGTTAATGATATACAACTATTATCTTAGATTCCTTTGATATTTCATGTACTGGAGCTAGCACAAGATGGCGGCTTCCTCACTGCAAACCAAATGTCCCCTTCCTCACTGCAAAGCCAAAGGACAATTACCACAGGCCAATATGGGACCTGCCCAGGGACCACCTATTCAAACACCACTGCTACAATATTTCCGGGAGTCTATGAGATCAAATTTATTTCGATGACAAAATAAATTAATGTCTTTGCAAATTTTATCTTTTTAAAATTTGTCCTTTAAAAATTGCATTATTTTTTTTTCACTCTGCTGATATTTGCATTGATCACAGACAAAACTGGCACCTTAGCACAAATTAAGGAAGTGGCATTAATGTATTAGTAGTCATCACCACGATTAGTAGTCTCCAACAGGAATTCATAGGAAAAAAAATACTGGTTTCACTTAAGAAATGTCCTTGATGAAGCAGTAAAAAGTATTTGTTTTTTACATCTCAACCTCTGAGATATATTTTGTGTGATGAAATGAGAAGCATTTTTTTTTAAGAGAATGGGAATTGCTCTGCTGCCCAGGCTGGAGTGCAGTGGTGTGATTATAGCTTACTGCAGCGTCGAACTCCTGGGCTCTGACGATCCTCCTGCCTCAGCCTCCCGGGTACCTAGGACTATAGACACAAGCTACCATGCCCAACTAATTTTTTTAAATTTTTTGTAGAGACAGAGTCTCACTATGTTGCCTATGCTGGTCTCGAACCCCTGGCCTCAAGTGATCCTCCTGCCTTGGCCTTGCAAAGTACTGGGATTATAGGCATGAGCCACCACACTGGGACAAAAGCAGTTCTTTATGCCTAAGTACAATTGGTGTCTCTAGAAAAGGCACTTGTGCAATTGTTTTAGTTGCAAGCTGAACTAGCCACTTTTTTTCATGGACCATGATTTTTATTTAAAAGAACAACAGACAGAAAAACCGATGATTCAGACTTGGGTATTTGGCAGACAGTTTTTCAAAAAGTGAACAAAGTCAGCCTGTCACTTCAAGAAAAACAACAAACAGTATTTGTTGCCAATAATAGAAATAAAGATTTAAGTGAAAATTGGAATGGTAGAAAATTTATATCCACCACATTAAGCTTGACAACTTCCTGATGCTTAAGACTTTTCCAATGATGTCAATGGTGACATTAACAAATGTGATTTTTTTAATATTGTATAATACAATGTGCCAATCTTTGGGATATTTCTGTAAATCAGTGAACTAACATTTTCTCAATGACCAATGAGCAATGCTACATAATCAAACCTTGTAAAAGTTTCATTCAAAGTACAAGATATTTCAATTGGTTTTAGTGTAACAGAGTACAAAAAAACTCACTGATGTAGATTCAGATTGTAACTAACCTTACATTAACATGTAATAGGTTTATTATTGTTCTTTTAAATAGCTTTAAATTTCTCAGTTTTAATTTTGAATACAATAAATATTGATAGATAGGTACATATAATCTATATAAACAAAAGCTCTTTGGGGGCCACAGTTATTTTTAAGAATTTAAAGGATACTGAGACCAAAATTTGAGAACAATTCTCCTAGGAAAAAACAAACCCGGTTTCAGAAAGAGGGATATTCTCACTGCTGCATTTCCCTCCAGTTTTCCCTTCTCTGCTCCCTTCTCCATAAGCCCTGCCTAAGCAGTTTTTAGAAAACTTCCGTTCAGTTCATTGACCGTCTTCATCTACTTCCCCAATACACCAATCAGTGAGAAGTCCTCGTTCTATTGCCAGAGGAAATTCTGCATTATCAGATTGGAAGTCTGCCCTTTTCAGAAACTGGTCTGACCTGCAACAAAAAAACTATCTTCTTACCCTAATGAATACATTTTATTTTCCACAATATTTTTAGAATCATTAAGAACTCGGGTTATTTTTCTATGACTCTAATCAGTTTTTATTTTCAAATGCCTTGTGTTTTATTAGCTAAGCTGTTCAAGCAGAAAGATGAATATTGGGAACTCTCCTAGTCAATAAAGTTTCATTAGATCATCTCTATGCACATGTTGAACTTTAATTATTGTGGTTTTGTCATGATGTGTAAATATATTAAAATGAATAAATTGTTCTGGTTCCAATCAATGGAAGTAAACAGAAATTTATACATACGAGCAAATAATATTCTTAATTAAACATCGCATGCCTAACTTGGCATGCTGTTGCAAATGTGATAAGTTAAGAATAACGTGCTACAGATACATGTACATGAATGTTTCCTATGTTTTCTAACTCTTTAGTCAATCTAAATTTAAGTTAAATGAATTTCCTCTGCTATGATTATATTATGCCATATTGAAATCATTTCATTTCTAAGACATATTGCCAATGTTTTGGGACTTCAAATAGCACTTTCCATTCAGGTACACTTAAAATTCATTCTGGCAGATACTGTAGATTGATGCATACATCATCTGTTCCAACACGCTTCTAGCAGAAGTTGTAAAGACAAAACCTGTGTTTCTTAGACTCCCTGGAAGCTAGGGTTCTGGGTTGATTGAGGTTTCAACAATCAGATGCAATCAGATGGAGTTAAGTGGGATGGGTAGGGGCGGGAGGCATTGTTTTGCTGGTGTGGATCAGGCTGGATCTGATTGAGGCTCCAGCAGTGTGACTCGGGAGCCAAGACCTAGAGCAAGACTCCTGCTTTAACAGATGGCTTCTTGATCACGGCGGGAGCTGCAGTGCAATTCTGTGGGGCCTTTGGGAGTTATCTGTGGAAGCTCAGCCTAGGGGCTGTTCCCTTAGCTCCTGGACCCCAGTGATTCTGTATGCCATTTTAAGTCCTAAAATGCATCCCTTTCTGCTTCTGCTAGCTAAAGTTAATTCTGTCCTCTCAACAGTGACCAAGACTTCCATTTAAGACATTGGCCATCAGACATGATACTATTAATATATTTAAAATTTCTTTCTTTACCCATATCACAGTTATAGTATTATACATATAGCTGGCATCATTTAATGATGTGGTGACATAATAGTTTAATTTCCATCTAAACTTAGAAAATACGTTATCAGAAGTTGATAAGTCAATATAGAGATGGGGATTGTTTCTTGGCTTAGGGTTTTATGTGTGACTGGTTTACCAGATCTACTGAACAGACCCTTTTCTGATTACAGCCACCATATATCTGGAGGAAACAAAATATTTTGTGTTTATGCAATGCTTGTATCGTTTTAAAGGTGCTTTCACATACCTTGCCTCAGTTACAATTCATAACAATTGAAAAGTAGAAAGGAAAAGAATTATCATATCACATTAAAAATGAAAGGATAAAACTTCAAAGAGGTTACATAATTTGTTTAAGATGTAGTAGATAAAAGGTAGAGGCAGGATTAGAACCTAGGGCATCAGTCTGCTAGTTGTGTGCTCTTTCTTGAGTACTTCTCTGAAACATAGGTATGTTTAATTAAAAGTACCCATGTATATACTGTCACAGGGACTATAAGTTGCTACCCAATATCCATTCTGTTTTCTTTAGAAACAGAACTCTAGTTTTATTGGAGGCAATAATATACCCAATTATGAGAATACATTTCCCATTCTCCCTTAAGCCTAAGTGGAGCCGTGTGACTAAGTTCTGGTCAAGGAAATAAAAGCAGAAGTGTTGAATGGGACCTACTGAGAAGTCTGCCAAAAAGAAGCTAACTCAGCTGGGAGAAGAACTCTTTTATCCTTCTGGGTTTCCTCCTTCCTGCTACTTGGAATGCAGATGTGATGGCAAGAGCTCAATCTGCCATCCTGAATCATGAGGGAACTTAGACACTAGATGTCACTTGCTAAAGATAGGAATCACAAAAAGACAGAGGGAACAAGGGTCAGCAACTTTACAGAGATACCAAGCTACTCCTGGACTCCTTACCGCCAGACTTTTTTTTTCACATGAGAGAAAATAAATATTTATCTGTTTAAGCTACTGTGATTTGGGGTTTTCAATTATATGCAGCAGATCTTAATCCTAACTGATACACATAATTTTCCCAAATTATTTCTATTTTAAGGTTATGCTTTTTAAAATAAATGCTTTCACCAATGAGTAATCAGAGAATGCAGTGATTAGCTCAAGATAATAGCAGTCTCAAGTCACAGTCAACCTCTGGATATACTGTTAGATCCGTATTAAATTCCAAAGAGTAAAAGCTACATTTTCCCGTATACATTTTTATGAACAAGGACTTAAGTTGTGTCTGTGTGTTTTACATATTATATATCCCCCTAAAACTGGGCACAGAAGTACTTAGCAACATAGGTAACCTTGTGTAGAAATCATATGGGTAGTTCCTTGGCATGGTCCATAGAAACACCACAGTCTACCTGGGCACATACCTGATATATTGTGGATAGAAGCACCATTGGCCATTGGCCCCTGGGACGTGCTCACATCCCTGGCTATGGGCTGGTTGGTTTTCTTTATGTTCCAAGATTTCTGATTCAGATCTGTTAAATTGAGGATTAGTCATCTTGCTGAAAGCAGGAGGGATAAATGAGGCTCTCCCTTTCTTTCATAAGATTCTCTGGATATCACACAGAGAGTTTGGCTTAGAGTCTACATTTGATCAGAGTTCCTCAATCCATACACCTTAGTACCAATTCTTTAGGGGTTCTTAACCTACTTTGTGCCATGTATCCATTTGGCAGTCTGGTGGACCCCTTTCAGAAAAATGTTATTACTTTTATTTAATTTGTTTATTTTTTATTTGTTTTTATAGGAACAGACCCTGGATAATGAAAAATATTTTTAAATTCATAAGATAAGACACATGATCCTTTATCCACTTGGGGCATATTTTAAAAAAAAAGATGAAACAAATGAGGTTGCAAACCAATTACATTGAAAAATAGTTATCAAAATATTTTTTGAATTTGATAGCATAACATATATGCTTTTTTATTAAGGCACTAAATTTCGAGGTGTCACAGCAGTTCTAATAATTACCATGATCTTAAAATAGAGAGGAGGATAAATGATATTTTGAGACATCAGTAAAGACTGTCAATGTAAAAGGAAAATACCTGTGATTTCCATTAGGGACAGAATCACAGGTAACATCAATTCTACTGTGGCCTACACACATAATGGAAAAAATACTAAATTTTAGGTAAAGATTATGAAAATATGAGGGATTTTTTTTTCCAATCAGTTCATAGACCCCTCAAGTCTAAGCACAGATGCCTTGGGAGTCTGTGGATCCCAAGTTAAGAACCCTGCTTTAAATCACAAAAGGGTCCTCATGGTTTCTGCATTCCATCAGAGACCACATAAGAGTTCTGGTGTGTGACACGATTAGATGTCTGGTAGGTTCTCAATTTTGGCACTTTTCACAGTTCAGGAACCTGGTGAAAGCTGTAATGTCTGGATGTCTGATTCTAGTCGTCATCCAGAAAGGCCTGTGTTGTAAAATGTTAACTCCACTGCAAATGATAAATGACACCGGATTACAGTTACAGGCTGGTGCATGAATTCAAGGAAAAATGAACTACCAGCTAGCCCCCTGAGCATCTCCTTAGTAGAGGACTGAGATGTAAGAAAATGGTTCTACATGTACTCTGTACATAATATGTTTTGGCTGATCTGCAGATAAAAGACTTTAGTCTCAAATATCTTATTTAGGACATCCCTCCGAACACTAAAATCAAATATGAAACTAAGAAAAATAATAAAAATTATAATTAAAAATTATATAATTATGAAAATAATGAAAATTCCCCATAAACAGTAAGCTCTATGTTCTCTCCAAAATCTAATTTAGCAAAAGATATTTCTACAATACAGTAGTGCTTGACGAGAACAATTTAAGGAAATAGTTCTAGTGTCTTTGTCTACTGTTAAAGAGACATACACAAGTAAAATACGATAAAGTACTTATCACATAGAATATGTTTTGAATTATTTTCAAAGCTGTAGGAGATTTTGAAAGACAGGCCCCAAGTTAACATAACAATGGACTACAACCCAGTCTTGGAATCATTTTTGAAGTTTATCTACAAATCAGTTCAGTGAAATTAGAAAAAAATCGAAAATATGTCTGAATATAAAAGATATTTTCAAGTGGAGCAAAATTCAAGGGTAAGATTATCTCTTATCAAAAAGGATACATTCTATCGAGACAATTTATTATCACAAATTTCATTAGTAGATGTAGAAATCATACAGAAAGTTTTTAAATGCATCTTGGCAATTCTGAACACACAAATGTACCACATAATACCAGACTTTTTTTTTTTAATTTCTTTTTATAAATAGAGATGGGGTCTCACTACGTTGTCCAGGCTGGTCTTTAACTCCTGGCCTCAAGTGATCCTCCTATCTCAGCTTCCCAAAGTGCTGGGATTACAAGCATGAGCCACAACGCCCAGCTCATAATATCAGATTTAAAGTCACAGAAACCTAATTTTTTTTCTTGAGTATTCTTTTCTAGTAACATGATACGTTTCCCCATTTGTAGAGAAACCTATTTTAAATCTGTGCTCTGCCACATACTTAACTGTGTGAGCATGGGCAAGTTACTTAGCCTCCCCGATCTTCGGTTTCCTTATTCATGGGAATAATAATTGTACCTATCTCTTGTGGTTGTAGTGAGAATTAAGTAAAGCACCTAGAACAGTTCCTGGTATACATTGAGCAATTTATAATTTATCATCAAAAGATACCTGTGAGGATTAAATATAATATTACCTACAAAGTTCTTGGCATAGTAGCTGGCATATACTTAATAATAAATGGTAGTATCAGAAATAGCAGAAGTATTACTATTAGCATTTAATAATATTAGAATCGGTGTTGGTATTAGCATTAATATAGTATTGCTGTTAGTATTGGCATTGATATTGGTTTGGATATTAATATTGGTATTATTATAGTATGATGTTATCCTGAATACACGCCAGGATGAAGAGTCCCTCCTCAAGGTATTGTTGCTCTGAGAAACTCCTTTCTCACCATGTCCTATAGAAGGTAGGGCTGGGACCCACCATCTTTCCTTGTGCATATGATAATCTTAGAAACAGACATCAAACCAACAATTCCATGGCTGTGTACCATCATGGCCACAGATCTAAAGCCATTGTCTTTGGGTTCAGGCAATAGGACTATGCAGTACTAGTAACACAGCCATCTCTCAGTAATACCCAGGCCCTTGCCTACCAGCAAGGAGTGATTTATACCTGAGACAGTCACACTGCCTTTGGTCCTTGTAGCCACCAGCCCAGCTCAGAAAAAACAGCTCTTTCTGTGCTCAAGCTGGGTTAATTAGAAAAGATGCAGTGATCCGATGATATGTTAATTTGTTAGTGGTAAAAAAGAAAGAAAGAAAAAAAATCCCAACTTTTCCATAAAGTTTTATTATCTAGAATGCCTAGAAATAAAATCTCAAATTTAGCTATATTCCCTGGGAACAAAGATTACCCTAGAAACCATCCATGAATCACTAATCAACTATAACAAGGTCATGAAAAATGTCCCAGTTTCCACACCCACCTGAGGAACTCTGAGCTATTGCATGTTGGCGGAAAGAACTGTGGCCATTTAAATAATGATCTCAATCACTATTAACTAAGTGCTTACTGTATGCCAGGTATCTTTCACAAAATACCTTTATTTCTCATAACAATCCTGTAAATGAGACATTTTGTCTCCAATTTCCGAAATTCTAAATAATTTGTCCAAAGTCAAAGGGTTATTAAGTGGGAAAACTAGGATTTAAATCCAAGTCTTCCCACTTCCAAAACCTACTCCATTCCCCTCTTAAAAGTCAGACTAGCCAAGGTTGATAGAAAAAGCTAAGACCATCTAGAGGTAAATCTCACGGAGATTTTTTTTTTCTTTTTCTTTTTTTTTTTATTTCAGCAAATTGTGGGTGTACAGATGTTTAGGTTACGTGTGTTGCCCTTGGTTCCCCCCCGCCACCGAAGTCCATGTTTCAAATATGCCCATCCTTCCGGTAGTGCGCATTGCACTCCTTGTGTATACAAATACCCGTCCCCTCCTCCCTCCTCCCCCCTCCTCCCTCTCACGGAGATTTTAACTCCAGAGTCAGCTGAGCAGGAGCAGCTGTGCTGAGCTGGAGTTCTAGAGCTTACAACATCACTGGCAGGAGCAGAAAAAAGGATTAGAATACAGCAAGAACAGAAGAAATGGCAGCCTGAGTGACAGGAGCAACAAGGTAGCCAGGAGAGTAACAATAGCCGTGGGAAAGCTACACTTGCCACCAGGTCAAAGCCATGTAGCTCAGAGGAGGCACAGAGTGCAGAGCCAGGGTGAATGACAACCTCGCCCTCCCCACCTCCCTCTTAAGACACACACACACACCGACTGGGCGACCTTGGTAAAAAAGGCAGACCCATCAATGGGCCTAAGTGCCAATTAGACCCAAGCAGCAAGGTGCAGGGGAAATGGCATGAGGTGACAGCTCCAGCTCAACTGCACCCAGACACAGGCACAAAGTATCGTTACATACATTTTAAGAAACATACTCACTCACCACCCAAAGGTAGTCCTAGGCCTCTCTCTGCAAAGATCTTTGTACAGATCATCCCTGAGTGAGTAATTTGTGCAGTCTCACCCCTCCAGGAGTGAGTGTGAGTGTGTCTGGGACTTGATCAGGTTTAAATATCAGCTTTCTTTGAGATACAGTAGGGACAGACAGAAGTAAGAGACAGGAAGGTCCTGGAAAGATGTGTGTCCTGGTGCACATGAAGTTTGTCTTTAGACTCTTACCTCCTTCTCTGTGCATTTGTACCTCCTCTTGGCACGTTTTCTCTCTCATCCCTACTATCTGGCTGACCAAAGTTCCCCACTTGGAACCCCACCATAGGGGACCTTAAAAACTCCCACCACTCAAAATGTGCCTCTTTATACTTCTCCTTCCTCACTCCCCCACCCCATCAGAAGTCCTTTTTGCCCAGTTTAAGTATTAGAAAAGCAATCCAATTAACCTAATCTGTAACCAAGTGTAAATGAAGATGTGCCACTTCAGAGAAACCTCCAGATGAATATCCGATAGGAATCATGTGCTGTAGAAAAAATATCTTTGACCTAAGGGCCTTTACCTTAATCAATCATCTCTGAACTACTACTGAGAGAGTGTAGAAAAAGTGCTCTCATGCTTTCCTCCTGGGAGCAAAAGAAGGAGGAAATGGAAAGCTAGGATTTTCTCTCAAGATCACAGAGGTAATTATGCAGCTAAGTCTCCCCACTGGGCTGTGGTGGGGAGGTGCTCCATGACCCAGGTGTTTTTTGAGGCTTTGAATTTATCAGTGCAATGACCACAAAGTACTGGGAATCAGAACACAATGACAATAAGTAGGATGACCATAGTTAACATTAATGGATTGTACATTTCCAAATAGCTAGATGAGAATAATTTGAATGTTCCTAGCATAAAGAAAAGGTAAATATTTACAGTGATGGCTATCTCAATTACCCTGATTTGACTATATGAATGTATCAGATTATCACATGCACCCCCGAAATATGTACATCTAATATGTATCAATCAAAAATTAATTTAAAAAAGGAGCACAATGATAATGAAAACAGGAGTCTATTTTGCTAAAAGCAAAGCTATTCTATCATTGTGTTCTGGGTGTTGCCTCTGGTATTGTCCGCTAAGGATTGGACTCTGGTAGCTGAAATTACCAGATCCAAGCAAAAAGTTGATGGAGAAAGAGAAGGAGAATACTGACTGATTCTGCCATTATCCTCCCTGTCTTTTGCCAGAAAAACGCAGCTACCAAGGCCGCCTGGGTAATGGATTCAAGAGCCTTCAAAGAGGTCCTCAGAGAAGTTTCCTACTCCTCATTTTATTTTTCCCTTTCTTGGCTTGGTTGCACAAAATAATTACAATGACACTGGTTGATATTAACTACTTACCATTTATGCCTTGTTATCAGGCAGTACAATAATAATTATAGCTATCATTTAATATACGTCTAACTTTTTTATAAGTGTTGCTTGATTGGACTTCTAAGCTCTGTTCACAGATATTTGCATTTCACAATTTAGTGCTCAAGTGGCATGATCATTCACTCAAAACTTTTTAAAAATTAGGGAAATCATTAATTAAGAGGCCAGGTTCTGGTCCCAACTCTGATTATAATTAGCTGTGTGATTTGGGGCAAATCCCTTAGTCTTTTTGAGTCTCGGTTTCCTCAAACGTAAGGTGAAATTATTGAACTAGAAAGCTCTCTAACTTACTACCCATCTCTGAAATTCTACAATATTATGATTACACTAATATTGAACATCCTTAAACGTTATTAAGGAGGCCCTTTATAACCTTACACAACCTCAAAAAATTATTATAAAAGCTAGTTATGCTGTGTTATGATAGCCTACCATTCACTGGGCACCATATATGGGCACTATCCCTAGAATTTCACAAACATGGTCTCCTTTAATCTTCTCAACAAACCTATGAAGTAGATATTATTGTCCTAATATTACACATAAGAAAACCGAGGCTCAGAGCTCCCTAACTCAGCAGAGCTGGAATTCAGATAGCTGGACTCTACCTGATTCCAAAGTCTGTATTCCTTAAGCTACATTGTGATGCTTCCAAAATAATTTTGAATTAAGTAAATGAAGTAATAGTGGTTTGACTCTTCCTTACATGTGAAATACACCTGGGAATGTGTGTGTGTGTGTTTGTGTGTGTGTTTCATCCTTCCTCCTCTCCTCCTTCTCTTCCTCCTTTTTCTCCTACTTCTCCTCCTTCTTCAACTAAATTTCCCTATCAATTGATTTTTTAAACCATCTGTTTCCTTCTTATAGAATAAAAATTTAGAATAGCTGCAAAAATTCCTGTTACTGGAATTGATTGTTTGCTGAAATACTTGATGAATTCAAATTTTCTGATTTATCCTAAAAGTGAAAAATTATATAGAAATATCCTATAATGATTTATAATCTATATGCAAAGAGAACTCAGTGCAGTGTGGTGCATGGGCTTAGGAGCTAATGAAGTGCAAATACCAGAGCTTGTCTTCTGGTGGAACACTCTGTGACTTGGGATTGGTTACTAAACTTCACTGATTTTAAGTTTACTCATTAGTTAAAGAGACGCAAAAATGACACCCTTATAAGGAAAAATAATGACTGAATGGAAACAAAGATAGTTATAACAGTAAGAGCTGACATTTATTGAATGCTGACTAGGGATCAGGCAGTGTGCCAAATGTTATATTGTCCTCACAACTACAAATGAACTGAGTCCTGTCATTATTCCCATATTACAGATGACAAAACTAAGATACAGCAGGATTAAGTAACATGCCCAGGTCATGCAGTTCTGTCTTCAGGGCAGTCTGTCTTCAGGGCCCAGACTTAAAGAACAGCACCCGACACACAGGAGAAACTCGATAAGGATATATTGCTTTCACCCTTATACATGTTTTAAGAGATTTGTAATAAGAAACTGGCCAACACATTATTTGCTGAGGTGAACTTAATTTCCAACCTTGAAAGTCATAAATTTTGTAGGGAATATTGTATCTGAATGTTAGAAAGTATAGAATGACCCACTTCAAGCAAAGAAGCTTTAAATAAGGTCTGTTTTAAATAGCATGCCCTAGAGTATTCACCACAAAAATTGCCAACCATTTATCAAGCAAGCTATGAGTGTACATATGTGTGTGTGTATGTGTATGTGAGAGAGCGAGAGAGCGACAATCCCACCTACTGATTTGTTCTTCTGACGTTTAGTAAATAAACTATTGCTCTTGGTTTTGTCTTTGATACCAAATAATTTAGTCCAAACTTAATTCTTGAGCTTGAAAGCAATCAGAGTTATTGAAAATTTTAGGGAAATATATTTAGGCATCTGAGATCCTTATTAGATTTCTTATTTTTTTGTTACTTGATTTTTATCAAATGATATTAGTCTCATGAAGGAAAGAAAGATGGGAAGGGGAGACAAAGAAGAAAGGAGGGAGTGAGAGAGGGATGCAGAGAGGGAGAGGAGGAAGGAAAAAACCTTCAAGATAAGACAAAAGGATATAGCCACAAATACCCAAGTCAATAAGGAGAATATTTCTCTTAAAGATGTCTGTCCATCAAATACTTTAAAGATAAAAAGAGATGGAACATCTTACTGAGACAGGAACATACTGTTCATATAGTCATCATCCATATTAAAATTCAGGTATATATTCTGTAGCTCTGGGGGTAAAAGAGCAAACCATTCTAGTCCTGCAAATGATAATGGGAAGTAAGTGATTTTATTGGAAATAAAATACATTGCTTCAGACGGAATTGGGAACGGAATCTGCAGGCTTGTGAATGTGGAAAATCAGACAAGCAATGTGAAAAAACAGCACATGGAGTAGGGCAAAATGTCCCTCTACTCATTAGAAATCACCAGTTCTTGGCTTCATTTCAGCCCTGCTATTTAAGGTACTATGTGGTTTAGGGTAAATTATGTAAATTCTTTCAATGCAATAGAAATGGTGATACAACTACAATGAGGCTACATTGCACACTTAAATTCTTAATTTAGAAAAGCAACTTAAAGGAAATATAGTGGCATGATTTTGTCCCATTTCTATTTGACTTAGTTTGTTTTCAGTGTATTTAAGATGAGTTGAGACTAAACATATATACTTCAAATATGGTAGTTTGCTCCACGTTTGAGGCAAGGTAGATGAGAATCCCTTGCTCATTGGTTTCCTCTCTTGGAGTTATTTTTAATGTTCTAGAAAATAAAGTGCATAAAATTGTGGAAATATGAAGTTCATTGGATTGGGAAGGGTGTATTTGTAAGGAACAAAATTAAAGGTCTGGCGAATTACACAGCCTACATCCTCAATTTAGTTTTCTTGGCTAAAGTTAGATATTAAAAAATAAAAATGCTAATTAGAGTGGGATTCAACAACAGAAAGGAGAAGAAAGCAACCCAAACTGATCACAATTTTATTTTCATTTAAATCAGTTTGTTAATTGGGTTAGAATCCTACTGCTGAAATGAGGAGGGCTGTAGAAGATTAGTTTATTTTTAGCTTGTTGCTATAAAATTCTCTAGTGCTTCTTTCAGCTTGGAGTCAAAAGAAGAGTAAATGTTTTCTAAAGTAACAAAATGTTCAAGGTGCGCATTGGCACCTTTGTTCTAATAAACAGAGTTTGATTTGAAGACAGCAGACTTGCATTTTTTTCCTTGCAGTATAACTAGCTTCAAAGCCTTTGGATTATATCGGAGAAAGTTTTACCTTTCCCATTGTTAACGCGTTGTGGTTGAGCTCTTTATAATTTCAAAACGTAGACCACAGCCTCATATATATTAATTTCAAACTATTTACCAGCTCATTGTTTTTGTTCTTGCATGAATAATGCACACGGGAGTAAAATAAATGGAACAACCTTTTATTTCTCCATTAACAAAAACAAAGACACCTGTACCAGTACTGAACACCTTTCTGATCAGAATAAGTCAGATGACTGGTAAGTGGTCAGTGATCACTTCAATACTTCAATTCTTGCATTTCTCTTAAGATCCATCTCTTTGTCTGCCTTGTATTATTGTTATTTTGCTACTTGTCTCTATTCCTTTTTAACTTATAAGCTCCTTGAGGGCACTGTCTATCCTTATTCCATCTTTGATTGCTCTCCAAAATCTACCTTCAATGTCTTGTACACAGTATGCATTCAATAAATTTTGCCATCATTTTTTTTTGAGACAGGGTCTCACTCTGTTGGCCCCCCTAGAATGCAGTGGTGTCATCATAGCTCACTGCAGCCTCAAACTCCTGGGCTCGAGCCATCTTCCTGCTTCAGCCTCCCTGGTAGCTGGGACTACAGGTGCTCACCACTACAATTGGCTAATTTTTCCATTTTTTTTGTAGAGATAGGGGTGGGGGAGTCTTGCTCTTGCTAAGGCTGGTCTTGAACTCCTGACCTCAAGCAATCCTCTCACCTCAGCTTTCCAAAGTGCTAGGATTAGAGGCGTAACCCGCCATGTCCAGCCTCCTTTAAAAAAAAAAAAAAGAAGTTATCCTATCTTACAGATAAAGAAATAGAAAAACAACAAGGCTTGCCCAGGATCACATGGTTAGCAAATGAGAAAGTAGAAATTTGCAAGGTCTTAGCCATTCTATTAAATGGGTCAATATAATTATTCCCATCAATGCCAGGTGCACTGGCATGTGCCTATAGTTCCAGCTACTCAAGAGGTTGAAGCAGGTGCATTGCTTGAGCCCAGGAGTTTGGTCCAGCCTGGGCAACATAGCAAGATCTCATCTGGAAAAAAAAAAAATTATCCCCATCATTAAGTTACTTTATCAGAGAACTTTAAGTGAAAGTTGCCAGATTTGGCTGGCTACACATATGATTTCAAACCATTCATTGTAAAGCCTATGAGATCAGTAAAAGCTTTATTTTCATTTTCACAAGAAATGATCAGCACAGGGACTTACTCTTAATATTTTCTCAGATTTGCTTCAAGTATGATGGTGTCAGTTGTCAAAAGGTGGGTGGGACTCGGCTGCCCTAACTAGTATTTGGCAGAAGACTTCCAAAAAGTCCAGGTAATGCAGGAAGTGGCAGGTGACTCACTGTTAGTAGCCTGCATTCTGAGTCATCCCCACCAAACTCCTCAGGATAGGACTGCAAAAGAGACCAAGCTGGAACATACTCACCCCAGGGAATTGCAAACCAAGCCAAGTTTGGCTTTTTCTCTCATCTCCTACTCTTCTCTTCTGTGCTGCCTCTCTGGCCCTGGCCCTTGGGCTGCAGCAGACTTGGCCACTACCATTTCTGTCTTCCTAGCACTCGAAGTCTGTCTCCTGATTGATGTTTCAGGACTGGGTATTAATCTGATTTAGAAAAAAAAAAAGGAGCTCTTACCGCTCCTTTCATCTCGTGTCAATTCCAAATGCTCGGTAGTGGGGCCTGGTACGCTGAGCTGATAAGGACACCAAGGCCATACCTGGTATCACCCCTGACTTCATAGGAAGTGCTTTCAGTGGTAAGAATCTCCAGACTGGCAGGAGAAAAGAAACTACTATAGAGGAAAAAAAATTAGCCGGGCATGGTGGCACATGCCTGTAGTCCCAGCTACTCGGGAGGCTGAGGTAGGAGGATCGCTTGAGCCCAGGAGTTAAGGTTGCTGTGAGCTAGGCTGACGCCACGGCACTCTAGCCCGGGCAACAAAGTGAGACTCTGTCTCAAAAAAAAAAAAAAAAAAAAAAAGAAACTACTATAGCAGTCCCTTATGACTGATGCAATTAAGGAGGTCAGGCGAAGTGGCATTCTGCAAATTATGTAACTCAGAAGGCTTTGGACTCTACCATATGCAGGGGCAGTTTAGGCCAGAAAGGCTGTACAGCAAATACAATGTGCTCATAAGGTTTTAACTCACTTATATTACCCAAGGTGTTGTTCTACCTTTTTTTTCGCTTTTGTTTTGTTTTATTCAGAAGTAAAGGTTGGAGCTGTATCTTTTGGTCCTGGTTATAAATTGGCTAATTACATACTATCTTCTTTTCTCTGTAGAGTCCCAACTGAACACATTATTTTTAATTTCCCTTTCTAAAATCAATGTTATCTAATGTCATTGCCTAGCTACCACACACACCAAGCTGAAAATACTGTAAGAGTTGAAAAGCAATCTTGATTTACTATGTAGTCACTGCAATATGAAATATTTGAGAAATAAATGAATTCTCATTTCTTGGGAAAATTACGGTATGAAAGTGCCCATGTATTTCTAAACAAGTACAGGAGGTACACTTTCATAAAAAGATGTATAAATTGCATTTGACGTCTATTTAATTTGTGGAAGTTCTGGAGGCACCACTGACAATGGCAGAGCTGCTGCTACCAATGCCAAAGTTCTTGGGGCCATTGCGGAGACATTTGCCTTTGCCATTAAAGAGGAAGCCACTTCAATACCCATCCCTCTGGAGCTTGACTAAGTGACCATGGCCAATGGATCAAAACCTTTACCAGCACCTGGGAGCTCCTTGCCTCCACTATCAGAGTTACCATATAGTCATCATATCACCCAAGAAGTCACCAGTGCAGCCAGCAGAGGAGCCACACCCAGTGCAAGAAAACCTGGAAAGTAGAAAAATGTGTCTTCACTGCTGGCCTTTTTCTGTTATTTGAAAAAGACTTTAAGTTCTGTAAGAGTAGAGACCATGCCTTTCTTACTTATTGTTGCATCCTGAACACCTAGCACACTGTATAGTACATAGGTGGTGCTTGAGAAATCGGTGCTGAATGTGTAAATGACGGATGGATGAATATGTGAGTGAATGGATGTTGTTCCCTCCAGGTACCTTACGTTAACATGTTGGCATGACACAAACAACAAACCCACTGATGGCTGTGGTCAAGGGGAGCACAGGGGAACATTTGATAGTTTGACACAGGAAGTAACTCTCAAGTAAATGATTTTTTTTTTTTTTTTTTTTTTTTTTTGGTAACAAGAGGTTTTTTGATGCGGTACTCAACCTGAAAGTTGTTTTCTTCCTGTCAAGGTTAGGGCAGTATGTCTTCACCTTGGAGACAGAGAAGAGAAATTCCTGGGTATTAGCAGGCAGCTGTAGAAATCAACAGTAGAGAATTTTCCTTGGAGAATGGTTTCTCACACTCCAGTATTCTTGGATCTGTCCAATATCAAATAGGAACGGACGCAGCTCGAGCTATATAAATACAGTTCATAAAGACTCTCTACCTAAAGTCTCAATGTGGAATAATCTTAGACTCCATTGTCTTTATGTGGTGTATCACCCCTAATAAAGAAGTTACTACTCCACGGTGGAAGACTGAGGGAGACGGGGTGGAACCAGGGATAAAACATCATGAAACAACAACAAAAAGTTCAGCAAATAGTGTTGGAATAAAATATTTCTTCTTTCTTAATTATTTATAGCTGTAGTTTTCACTGGTAACTCAGTCAAAATGACTGAAATATAGGACAGAAGCAGCTTTATTGAGGTATAATTGACATACCATAAAATTCATCTGTTATCAAGCGTACATCTCAATGATTTTAGTAGACTTATGCAGTTGTGCAGCCATCACTACAATCCAGTTTTCAAACATTTTTATCACCTCAAAATTTCTCTTGCACCCGTTTGTAGTCAATCACCACTCCCATCCCTAGCCCAGGCAAATACTGTTCTACTTTCTGTCTCTGTGGATTTGCCTTTCCTAGAAATTTCATGTAAATAGGATCATGTAAGACAGTCTTTTGTGTCTGTCTTCTTTCATTTTGCGTACTGTTTTTGAGGTTCACCTATGCTGTATACATATCAGTAGTTTGCTTCTTTTAGTTGCTGAATAGTATTCCACATTTTGCTTAACATTTAGTCAATGGATATTTGGATTTTTTAACTATTATAAATAATGCTTCTATGAACATTTTTATACAAGTCTTTGTGTGACTTTATGTTTTTTGATTTCCTCAGCTAGATATCTAAGAAATAAATTGCTGGGTCATATACTAAATTTAACTTTTTAAAATATTGCCAAACTGGGCAGGTGCAGTGGCTTACACCTGTAATGACAGCACTTTGGGAGGCCAAGGTGGGAGGATCACTTGAGCCCAGGAGTTCAAGACCGGCTTTGGCAACATAGTGAGACTCTGTATCTACAAAAAAAAAATAGAAAAATAGAAAAAATTAGCCAGGCGTGGTAGTGCACACCTGTAGTCCTAGTTATTAATAGTTGTGAGATTGAAACAGGAGGATTGCTTGAGCCCAAGAGTTCGAGGCTGCAGTAAGCAATGATTATGCCACTGTGCTCCAGCCTGTGCAACAGAGCAAGACCTTGTCTCAAAAAATAAAACAAAATAAAATAAAATGAAATACTGCCAAACTATTTCCTAAAGTGGCTGTACTATTTTACATTCTCATGAGTTATGTGTTTCTGTACATTCCAGTTCTCCACATCTCCTACACTTGCTATGGCAGTCATAGTGTTATCTCATTATGATTTTTTATTTGCATTTCCCAAACCAAGGATGTTGAGCATCTTTTCATTTGCTTATTAGCCATTCGTATAGCAGCTTTGATGAAATGTCTTTCAAATCTTCTGCCCATTTTTTAATTAGGTAGTTTGTCTTGTTATTGAGTTATAATAAAGACTAATGTTCTTTTCTGGATACAAGTCCTTTATCAGATATATGATTTGCAAATATTTTCTCCCAGTTTGTGGCTTGCCTTTTCGTTCTCTTAATTGCACCTTTTGAAGGGCATAGTTTTTAATTTTGATGAAGCCAAATTTATCCATTTTTTATTTTATGGATTCTGCTTTTGGTGTTATATCCATATTATTTTCCTTTTTGTCTTTTTTTTTCTGAATGGTTTTGTATCCATATATTTTTTAATTTGTTGCATTTATATTTATGCCTAAGTTAAATGAAATGGGTATTTCATAACAAAATGTTTAACTGATTGCTCTCTTCTGTCTTTTATAAAATTGCATCTTTTAAAAGAGCCCCCCACTAGGTGTTTTTTAAGTGAGATTGGCTTGTTTGATGATTTCAGTAAATATTATGATGTTCCATAGACCAGATAGTAATAGTTATTTATCAAGGACATATGTGTGCCAGGCACTGTTTTAAGCTCTTTGCTAGTATTAATTCGTTTAGTCCTAATGCTCTCAGGTAGTAGGCACTATTATTATTACCACTCTAAAGGTGAGCAAACAGACATGCAGAATACCTAAGCAAGTTGGCCACGAAGTGGCAGAGCTGGCATTTGAACTCAGGCAACCAAGCTCCAAAGCATGCACTCCTAATCACTGTGCTAGACTGTGTCCAAGAAATTTCCCCTATATCATAACTCCTCAAAGAAGATCTGTTCCTTTTGGAGGCGTATGGCGGATGTCCAATAGTATCACCCCAGCACCTCTTCTCTGAACTGCCTAGTCTGCCCACAGGAAAGGTTCCTGTTTCTGTTGTATGAACTTCCCATGGGACTCTCCCTGCACCTCCTCACACACAGCCATTGCTGAGTAAGTCAACAGTGAACAATAATCTATGGTGAGCATAACATAGTCTCATTTTCACCTAAGGTTTGAGAAACACTGGAATTGGGAGTCAAGTCAGGTCACTGGGCCACAGGTTAGGGCTTCCATCCACGCTGCTGTGGTCCCAGAACTTTCCTTGGTTCCTCGGTCCTGAGGGCTAGTTGTCAATAATTCCACAGATCCCTGAGATACCTCTGTATCCTTCTAATGCACTCCCATTCTGCTTAAGGTAACTCAGACTGGTGTCTGTTACTTGTAACCAACACACTATCACTACTACAGGCAGCATGGCTGAGGCTCTCTCTGTCTGTCCAGGATCCACAATCTGCCCCATCACTACCCAGGTTTCAGGACATCTGCCCAGACCTGCTGGCCTCACTAGGCCCTCGCTGAGCACCAGTGACACTCACTTGTCAAGTGTGTCTTCCCTGGGATAGTCTCTCTAGGCCTCCCAGGAGACAACTAGCTTATCTGACAGACTAAACTGGGCTCATGAGAGAGCTAGAAGAAACTCTCAGTGCCTTCTTCTTACTCTCAGGTAACATGTGTATGCTGTAACAGGTGATTTCTGATGACAATGGCACTTTGGTTTTCTAAACCAGGAATGGCTTTGATAGTGGCCATTTCAGATCAGGTTAGAGGGGAGAATGGATATTTCTGGCAACAGGGTCCTCATTGTGGCCCTTGCGATTCACTCCCTGTAAGTGGCAGCTCCTTTCCCTTGGCAGAGTGCAGGCTGAAGAGCGAAGAGCCACCACCACATTCCGTCAGAGATAGCAATAGTTCCAAAGGGTGACTTCAGCACGTTCAGCAGATCCAAAAGTGACGCTAGCTCCAGTGACAGTAACAAGTGGCAAGAAGTTCCAGTTTGGAGATTGTGGTTTGAGAGAAGGAACAAAATCAACCTATATTCGAATTCCAGCTCTCTGCACACATAGGCAAGTCTGAGCCACTTTCCTTGTATTTAAAATAGAATCAATGATAATGGCAAACTTGAAGGGTTGGAGGTTTCATTTGTAAAAAGCTTGGCATACTGTCTCTCCTATATTTTAGGTTTCCCCTTTTCAAAAAGCAGCAACTCCGTAGTTCTTTCTATTGTTTCTCTGTCACACACACCAAAATGATTCACAAAAGAATCATAGTTCTGAGTGTAAAATTGAGACATTTCACAATTATTGTTCTATAATTAGTCAAGTCAGCAGATACATACTCAGTGCCTGCTTTCTAAAAAGCATGATCTGAGTTAGAGGAAATTTTCCTGTAGTTGAGACTTAAATAATATCTATTGGATTATGCAGCAAATACTACCAAAAAATTATGTAAAGTTTCAAAATCAATATTATTTTCCTTGCTATTTATTCTCAGTTGAGAGAAAGCAGCTGAAAATTTCATTTCCCACATATAAAGAAATTTTTTTTTTTGAGGCAGAGTCTCCCTGTGTTACCCAGGCTAAAGTGCAGTGGCATGATCATAGTTCATTGTAATCTCCAACTCCTGGGCTTAAGCGATCCTCCTGCCTCAGCCTCCTGAGTAGCTGGGATTATAGGCACATGCCACCACACCTGACTAATTTTTTTATTTTTTGGTAGAGACAGAGCCTCACTATGTTGTTCACACAGGTCTAGAACTCCTCCTGCCTCATCCTCCCAAAGCACTGGGATTATAGGCATGAGTCACTGTACACAGCTGAGGGAATATTTTATAATTATTCCAATCCCTTTGTTCTTTCCATCAAACTTCACAAATTTGAATTTATATAAGGGACTTGAGCATCCATGGATTTTGATATCTGCTAGGGTCCTAGAACCAATCCTCCATGGCTACAAAGGGACAACTATATTCCACTGCATATATATCACATTTTGTTTATCCATTTATCTGCCTATCAGCACTTGGGTTGTTTCCACTTTTTGACTATTCTATATAGTGCTGCTATAAACATGGGAGTGCAAATATTTGTTCCAGTACCTGCTTTCAATTATGTTGGTTTTATATCCATTAACTAAGGTATTTTAAATACCTTTCTTCTCTTTGCTAATGGCCAGTTACTCTTTGCTTTTGTTTTTTGTGGACATCTCCATTTATGAAACAATTACAAATGTGAAAACATCTAGGGAGATTCTTGTATGTCATCTTAAGCTAGTATAGTGAAGAGCAGCAGGAAGAGGCTGGGGTGGCTCACAGCATGGGTAAATGTAGGTCCATGCAGGCAGACTGATGAACCAGACAGAATTTTTCAGGCCAAATGTATTTTAATCATAATTTCCCTCCCTTGGCTAACATGGCCTTTTGACATGCTTTTTTAGGCATTAAGGACATGACAAGCCTCTGAAGAACTGAGATAGAGACAGTTAGAGGGGGAAAGGGATCCTAGAGGAAAAAAAAAAAGCTGCGGTTCTGAGGTCTGCTGTGAAGCAGGAAGGAAATGTATAAACACATTAGTGATGTTAAAGTCAGTCTTAAAAAAGGCAAAAGGATGTAGTTTTAAAGAGAAAAAAGAAATAGACAGAATCAGCTAGAGCAGAGCACTGAAAACTACATGCCCTTAGAAGGCTACTTCTGCCACTGTTAAACTTGGTTACACTTCTATCAGAATCCCACTGAGTAATTGTTTTCCCAAATATATTCACCTTAAGCCAAAACAGCCTACTCCTTGACACACACCCAAGTAGGACATTTTTTTTCTTTTTTATCTAATAAAGCAACCGCCAGAATTGTCCTTTGCTAGTTTTTTTCCACCCCTATTTAAACCATCCTTCATTACTTCATTATATTCTTCGTTACTACAGCACCACACCAATGCAAAGGAAAGACCATGAGGTTTCCAGAAAAGGGCCTCAGACTGATATTGTAGCCTCATATTTCTAACTTAGCCTCCTTCAACCTGCTTCCTAATATGAAAATGGTGATAAAAATACCCAACTAGAAGGATTTTAAAAGGATCAAATAAGATGAATTCCTAGTATGTAGCAATGACTTAATAACTAACTGTACATCCTGTCTGGATTTGGCGATGAATGAAGAAGAATAGTTTTTAATACATCTCTGTTTGTTTTCTTCACATAATATAAATATATGTGTATAAGTGAAATCCTTGCTTTCTCAGTCTTGTATTTATAGATAAAGATGTGTAATGTAAAAGCCATAGGATTTTTTTTTTTTTTTTTTTTGAGACAGAGTCTCGCTGTGTTGCCCGGGCTAGAGTGCCGTGGCATCAGCCTAGCTCACAGCAACCTCAAACTCCTGGGCTCAAGCGATCCTTCTGCCTCAGCCTCCCGAGTAGCTGGGACTACAGGCATGCGCCACCATGCCCGGATAATTTTTTCTACATATTTTTAGTTGTCCGATTAATTTCTTTCTATTTTTAGTAGAGACGGGGTCTTGCTCTTGCTCAGGCTGGTTTCGAACTCCTGAGCTCAAACAATCTGCCCGCCTCGGCCTCCCGGAGTGCTAGGATTACAGGCGTGAGCCACCTCGCCCGGCCTAAGGCCACAGGATTTTTGCCACAGAGTGCTTATGAAAGTATTGACCTGAAGTGGTGCCATTTATACAAAAGCTGAAAAATAAGGAAAGACACATCACAAAAGAAAAATACAAATGGCCATTTACTCAACAAAGGGAGTAGAGACTGTTAGAGAGTAAAAGAGATTTAAGAGGCACAACAATTAAATGTAATGTTTGGACTTGTTTGGATCATGAATTGAACAAACCAACAACAGTAAGAAGCCATTTTTGATACAATCAGGAAATTTTAAATATGGACTGGGTATTAGATTGTGTTAAGGAGTCATTTTTAATTTTGTTACATGTGAAATGGCATTGTGGTTATATTTTTTTAAGTGTTCTTATCTATGGGAGATGCATACTGAATTATTTATAGGTGAAATGAAATGATGTCTTGCATTTTCTTTAAACTACTCCAACATGGGTTGGGGGGTAAAAAATAAAGAGTGGTAGATGAAACAAGATTAGCAAAATGAGGTTAAATGTTGAGACGGGGTGATGAAGACATGGGGGTTCATTAAACTCTTCTATTTATGGATGTCTGAAATTTTCCATAATTAAAAGTTTTAAAAAATTAACACTACTATTTAGAGACTAGACAGGAGGAATGACGAAGTGAAAGGGCATAAACCAACCAATGGAAATGGAGAACAGTGGTCAGATTTGAGTGACTTTGGAGGTAGAATCAACAGGATTTGGTGAAGAATTTGGTATGTGGAATAGGGTAGAGGGAAGTGTCAGACTTCTGTGTTAGGGAGCTGGTGCCATTTATGGAGAAGAGGATTTCTGGGGGAAGAGCAGACTCGAGGAGGTCAACCAAGGAAAGCTTTCCAGGAAGCAGGTGGCTCTCTGCATCTGGGGCTCAGCAGAGGAGTCTGAACTGCAGATAGAGATTTATGAGTCACTGGCATTTAGATGGCATGTAAAGTCATGGGAAAGACTATAAAATTGTCCAGAAGAAAGTATACAAGAAAAGGGCCCAGGATCAAGGTCTGAGAGACGCCAACCCTTAAACGTCAGGAGGAGGAAGGGATAGGCCAAAGAGAAATTGAGAATGAGCGGCCAAAGAAAATGGAGGAAACCATGAGAATGAGGTGCTATGAAAACTAAGGGAACAGCATCATAAATGCTGATTAGCAGTAATTGAAATAGTCCTTTTAGGACTATGTTTTTAGTACCTATGGATTAAAACACTTTTTTTTTTAGCTTCCCCAATAATCAATTCACATTTTAATGTATCCATGCTATAAACTTTATAGCATTGTTTCCATCACATAAGTATTTTCAAATTACAAACTACTGACTTAAACACAACCAATCCTTAATTGGGGACTGTCATAAACAAAGCTAAGTGAAATTTTAATGAACATTTATTGCATTCTTACTATGTTTGCACAAAGTACTATTGAGCCAGAGGATATAGCAGGAACCAACATATACTGAGAATCTGTTAGATGACGATAGCTAACAGCTACAGAGTGCTTACTTTGTGGTGAGCACTATTCTATTTGTGTTGTGAACACATTTAATTTTCACAATACCCTATAACATAGGTTCTATTATTGCACTTATTTAACAAATGAAGAAACTGAAGCATGAGAAGTAAATTCCTCAAGATGAAAGAGCCTGTATTTCAATACTTGCAGTATGACTCTAGGGTTGGCCACTTAACCACTTTTCGGGAATACTTCCATTTTTAGACCTGATCCCCTATTTTAAATCTTTTTTAAAGCCCTACATTATAAATATTGTTATGTGCATTTTAAAGATTAATAAAGAGAAACTTGGAAAGGTTAAACAAATGCCCAAGGTCACAAATCCACTAAGCAAGATTAGCAAAACCCCTCAAACTACATTTTTTTTTTTTTTTTGAGACAGAGTCTCACTATGTTGCCCGGGGTAGAGCAAGTGCCATGGCATCAGCCTAGCTCACAGCAACCTCAAACTCCTGGGCTCAAGCAATCCTTCTGTCTCAGCCTCCCGAGTAACTGGGACTACAGGCATGTGCCACCATGCCCGGCTAATTTTTTCTATGTCTATATATATTTTTAGTTGTCCAGATCATTTCTTTCTATTTTTTAGTAGAGATTCGGTCTCGCCCTTGCTCAGGCTGGTCTTGAACTCCTGACCTTGAGCGATCCACCTGCCTCGGCCTCCCAGAGTGCTAGGATTACAGGCGTCAGCCACCGTGCCCGACCCTACATTTTAATTCTAATATGTAATGCCAGGCAGTATGGTAAGTACAAAGAAGTGTAAGATATGGTTTCAGTTCTCAAGGATCTCAGGATGGAGAAAAGACAAAAGCAATTTAAGTAAGGCAATGTACTTAATCGTTTGATAAGTACCAAACCAGTGGTATAAACAATTATTAGGGGAATTCAGAGAAGGGACAGACCACTCGGTCTTATAGAATGACTAAGATTTAGATAAACACAAAATAGGAGAAATTTTTTCATCTGTATAATGGTTCATTAAAACTTACCTCTTGGAATTTGATAATTATTATTGAGGTATGTGATTCATACACAGGACTTGGGGGTAATTGGGACCAGAAGCTAAATACGATCCTCATTATAAAGTTCCCAGGGATGCCTGACTCTTGCACATCTTTGGCATGTGAGCTGTTTGATTTGGGGACAACTTGATAGCCTAGATTCCGGAAGTACTTATATGTGGTTTTTGAAGCTTTTCATAATTTAAATTTCTTTTGAAAATTTCATGACAGGGGTTATTTTATGAAGTTGGTTTTTCCAATAGTTTTCAGCTTTTAACTCATTTACATGGTGGCTCTGGGAATGCCATTTTCATTTTTATGGTTTTTCTCAACTAAGGCTTGAGAAGGGAAAAATTTAAATATAATCTGTTCCTTATATCACAGACATTAGCAATGACAGAATTATAGAACTGTTAGATTTATTTAATGTGGTATAGGCTGGTTTGGTGGTCAAGCCCACAACTGCTGAAATAGAGTACAGACAGAATTGGAAATATATCTTGAGACAAATAAGCAGTTATTACAGAGAGTAGATACATGCCAAGCTGGTTCATTTTTCTTATGTATAAGTATGTGCTTTTCCCAAAACAGAAAATCTTAGAGGAACACAAACTACCCTAGGAGAATGTAAGTTCTGAGTTGTTTTCCCGCAATAGCAATGGTCTAATATGCTCTTACCTGGTCTCCGGTGTGACTAAGTGGTGAAATTTATAAAGTAACTGCATAGAGTCTAGAATACAATTTTTAACCAAGAAAACAGAATGAAGCTAACTGGAGATTTAAGCCATGGTTTTTCCTCTTTTGCACGCAACAAGCAGCCTTCTTGTCCTTCTCAACCTTCAAACCCAGCCATGCAGGGTTTTGCAAAGGTACAGCACTGTATTTATATACCATACACTATATCCATATATAAATATTCACATACATACATGCATACACTCACACAACAGAGGGAAAAGCCAGAAAGGAAGCATCTTAAAAGGATGAAATTCAATATCATTCATTTGTGAATGAAATAATATAATAATATTTAAGGTTAATGAACACTATTGTTATTGATAACCCAATTGGAAGTTAAATACTGTGACTCTTATTTATGCAGATAATCATTAACTGTCAACAGGAAAATTTTAAATTTAGGTCTTTTTAAAGTCTAATTTTGGATTTGCAATACTTATGCAGACTTATGCAGACTTTTGAAATGAAACTAATAAAGCATAGATGTTATTTAGAGTAAAACTTTTAAGGAAGCAAATAACATGAAAAATCAGAAATATTGCATTAAATTAAATACAGCAATAGTTATGAATGAGCACACTGTTAATTCACTTTCTAAAAGAGGAAAAACTAACTTTGAGCTTCTTCTTGTCCCAGGGGCTAAGGCATGGCTATTCTCTACACATTATCTTATAACAGTTCTGTAAGGCAAATGTTATTACCCCCATGTTATACATGAGAAAACTAAGACTCAACATGGTTACAGAATTTGCTCAAGACCACTCAGCTAATAAGTGGTGGAGCTGAACTCTGACTCTCACGTCCTTCACTATCGCACAGTATCTTAGGAATAGAAAATTCAACAAATATGTCTTGAATAATTATGATAGGTCATTAAATATGAAATGTCTGATTTTAAATCGAAAGTGTAGTTTATTATATCTCACACAAGAAGCACCACAATTAATCAAAGTATGCGCATAAACTATCAACACAGTTTTGCCATCTTAAGGGTAGCTTGTTTATGCCAGCAGCAAAGAAGCCTGGAGAGCCAGTGGCGATGAAATCGAGAAAGGCGTTTTCCACAGCTTGTTGAGAATTGAATATTTTTCCTGGCCAGAAGGGGTCCAAAGCCTGGAGGAAGTGGTAGTCAGTTGGTGTGAGGTCTGGTGAATATAGTGGATGACAGAGAGTTTCCAAGTCCAGCTTCTGTAGTTTGAGCAGCATTGTTTGTGCGACACGTAGTTGAGTGTTGTCTTGCAAGACGATTGGCCTGTCTCTGTTGACCAATCTTGGCTGCTAATCGCAAGTATCCTCATCATTTCATCCAGTTGGTTGTAGTAGACATCCACTTTAATCAATTGACCAGGTGTCATGAAGCTATAGTAGATAATACCAGTTCTGGACCACCAAACAGATACTATTAGTTTCTTCTGATGAATATTCGGTTTGGGACTGTGTTTCAGCACTTCATCTTTATCCAACCATTGTGCCAAACGCTGTGATTGTCAAAAAGAATCCATTTTTCATCACACTTAACAATACGGTATAGAAATGGCTCACCTTTATCTCGTGACAGCAAAGGCAAACTTTGAGACAATTTTTCTTCTGAAGTTTATTTAATTCATGCAGTACCCATCTATCCAGCTTCTTTACCTTGCCCATTTGTTTCAAATGGTCCAATATTGTTGGAATAGGGATGTCAAACCTTACTGCTAATTCACATGTAGGTTGTGATTCGCTTCCACCACAACTTTCAGCTCATCATTATCCACGTTGGTTTCAGGTCGCCCATCTGGCTCATTTTCAAGATTAAAATCACCAGAACTGAACTTCTCAAACCATCGATGTACGTATAATCATTAGCCACATCCTTCCCAAACACTTTGTTGATATTTTGAGCTGTCTGCACTGCATTGGTTCCACGATGGAAGTCATATTTGAAAATAATAAGACTTTTTTACTTATCCACGGTTTCCAAAAAATTGCTCTAAAAAAACTTTGAAACATAATCATAAGCCACAATGTGCATTTGAAAGACTGAAGATGTACCTTCACAATAAAAATAAAGCAAGAAGTGTCAAAGTGAAATGTCAGCAATGTCAACTGTCAAACTTAGCACTTAAGGGAATCAGACATTACATACTTACTAACCTAATATATGGAAAGCACCATGCCAGGTGCTAATAGAGACAAAGATAAGAAATATACATCCTGGGCCAGGTGTGGTAGCATCCTAGCCCAGGGGCGGGGAACCTTTCCTACTGGAAGGCCGCATTAATTTAGCTGTAATCAAATCAGGCTGTATTCAAGAAACTTCAATTAGACCTACTTAAAAATGTACATTATTTTGTAAAATATCTAACTATGTACTTAATAATTTCAAAAAATGAAAACTAATTGTTAATTTTAAAGTTAACAAACCTTTTAATGACTTTATTGTGTCTGCATTTTGTTGGAAAGCATTTGAATATTTGCTTGCAGCATGGAGGTCCACAGTTTCAGTTGATCCTCTAGATGGGTAGCAGTCAAATGTGACCTTAAGGGTGTCTTGATTTGGGTTAGGTAGGAAAATGTAGATTTTCAGCAATAAGTAGTCGAAAAGCAAGAAAGCATTTTTTGGGCATGTTGCCAAAGGCTTGGATATTCTACTGCATTTTTCCATATTTCAATTGGATCTCTCTTGGCATCAAACAATGACTTTAAAATGTCATCTACAGATAGCTCAATCAATTACATCTGTAGTTCTTTAGGTGCCTTGGTGATATTAATTAGGTGAGGCTGAAATGCTAATTTGAGTGTGATGTCATGATTCTCAAAGTCAGTGAAGTTTTCATTGTATTCTCCAATTAATAGGTCTATAACAGCTGCATATTCTTCAACTAATTTGCATATATCATCCTGCTCATCAATGACCTTTGCTAACTGGGGAAAATGTTCATCTGAAATTTCGTTTTGAAGAAGCGTTTTGAAAAAAGATAGCTTTCTTCGAAATGCTTAGATTTTTTGCCACATATCATGTATGGACTTAGTTTTACCTTGCAAAGAAATATTCAAGTCATTTTGATTTGACATATCACACAGAAATGCTGCATTCCTATAGAAATCTTCTTTCAATAATTCACACTGCTGATTCTGTTCTTCATAAAATTAAACTATCTGTTCTCACAGAGATAAAATTTCAGCTAACATCTGTCCCTGCAATAGCCAACACTTTAGAATGATATGGCAAATCCACACTGAATACCTCATAGTTCAACTTTAGCATGTTACAAAACTGACCGTGCTATGTTGCATCTGCAGGAATATAGTTAACAATACTGAGAACTTGTTGCAAAGCATCACTTAAAATAGTAGCTTTAGCATAGAGATTTTGCTGATGCAAGACACAATGAAAAGAAATGAGAGCATCTGCATCTGTTAATACTTTTTTTTATCTGTGTAAGAAACCCTTTGTTTTCCTGTCATGGAAGGTGCACCATCTGTACATACACTCACTAAAGTTACCAAATTCAGTCTAACTTCACAATATTTATCTTGAAAGCTGCTGAAGATGTCTATTACCCGTGTTCTGTTCACAAGAGTGCTCAAAGTGAGTGAATCTTTGTAGCAAAGAAAATCTTCTGTTATGACCTGAATGAAGTATAAAACCTGCTCCGAGTCTGTAGTATCAGTTGATTCATCCTAAGCAATTGAATAATATAAATTTTCCTTTTGAAGTATTGCATGAAGTTGAATGTTAAGTTGAAGGCAATTCATGCTGCCAATCATTTATGGTTGTCCTTGAAAGATGCAGTTGTTTCTACTTTGAAACATTATCAGGGTCTAAGCATCCTACAACTTTCACAATTTCTACATCACTGAATGGCTTCCCTTTTTTCCCGAGTGTATATAAGCTACTTTATATAATAAATTGCTTCAGTGGCATTATTTCTAGGTCTTTCTTTTTTTTTTTTTTTTAAGACAGAGTCTCGCTTTGTCGCCCAGGATAGAGTGCGGTAGTGTCAGCCTAGCAACCTTAAAGTCCTGGGCTTAAGGGATCCTCCTGTCTCGGCCTCCCAAGTAGGTGAGACTACAGGCCCACACCACCAAGCCCAGCTAATTTTTAGCAGAGACGGGGTCTCACTCTCACTTAGGCTGGTCTTGAACTCCTGACCTCAAGCGATCCTCCCGCTTCAGCCTCCCCAGAGTGCTAGGATTACAGGTGTGAGCTACTGCCAGGTCTTATTGCTGCTTGAAAGAATTATCTTTGCTTTTGCTTTTCATCTTTTAATTTCTTCAGTACAACCTTTCGTGCCTCTCCCTCTAATTTAAAATATTTGTGGTCCTTATGAGTGTTATAATGCTGATGAGCATTGAATGTCTTTAATGTTGATAGTGTAGTATCACAAAGCAAGCAAATCATCTTACCTTTAGCAGAAACAAGATAATATTGCAATTCCCAATCCTCATTAAAATATCCATTTTCGGCCAGGCGTGGTGGCTCACGCCTGTAATCCTAGCACTCCTGGAGGCTGAGGCAGGCGGATCGTTTGAGCTCAGGAGTTCGAAACCAGCCTGAGGAATAGTGAGACTTTAGTCTCACTATTTTCCTCGGCTAGAGTGAGTGCCGTGGCGTCAGCCTAGCTCACAGCAACCTCAAACTCCTGGGCTCAAGCGATCCTCCTGCCTCAGCCTCCCAAGTAGCTG
>NW_012141858.1:2531940-2561566 GCF_000956105.1 Propithecus coquereli
AGCGATCCTCCTGCCTCAGCCTCCCAAGTAGCTGCGACTACAGGCATGTGCCACCATGCCCAGCTAATTTTTTCTATATAGTTTTAGTTGTCCGATTAATTTCTTTCTATTTTTAGTAGAGACGGGGTCTCGCTCTTGCTCTCTCATCTTGCCTAAATATATTGCTTCTTTACCTTTCTGTTGTGTAAAGGCACTGCAATTTTAAGGTAAAGCAATTTTAAGTGAAAGGGAAAAGTGAGACAAGGATTTTAACTTTATTTTGGTAGAGCAGGGGGGTAATTGAAGGCTCTTTGAGGAAGGGTGTGACTTGCTCCACACGCTTTAAGGTAATTCATTCAAGTAACAATATATAGAATAGATCACAGCAGGAACAGACTGGAAAGGTTCACCAGGCTGCAAAGGTCTGGGACATGAGAAGTTGTACCAACCTAAAGTTGGCAAATAAATATCACTAAGTATGGTCTTAGTCAAAATGGAAAACAGGAAACGAAATGAAAGAGCTTGTCAAATTACCATCTAATAGATGTGCCAATTGGTGGATTATCCAAGAAAAGGCGGAGAGAGGAGTGTCAGCTTGAAGACCAGGTAAACAAAAAGACGGTGATACAATTAATAAAGGAAGAGGAAAAGAAACTGGTTTAGTGACAAAGATGATGTGTTCCGTTTGCATACATGAATGACCAGTTGCCAGTGGGATATTCTGATGCAGATGTCAAGAAAATAGGAACAAAGGACTCAAACTCAAAAGTGAGTTCAGTGTTAAGAGATGGTATTCTCTGCCCAGAGTTATGGTATTCTCTGCCCAGTGATAACAGTTTAATATAAGTGCAATGATTTCCAGTCTATTAGGAGAAAATAAATGTATTTTTAATTAAAATAAACTATTTCACACATTCTCTCAAACTCTAAAGTTTCTAGCTTCAGTCTTCTAAAACTGATTTTTTTTTTCCTGGAAAAAAAAAATCAATTGCCCAGAGGTCAAAGAAAGATTTTTAAAAAAAAGACACAAAAAGAAAAAACACAGTATTCCTAGGTAACACTGCTTCCATGGGCTCAAAGTTTCAGGCTTTCAGACTTTTCATATTTTTACGCAATAATTGAAAAGTTAGTGAAGTCAAATTTATCTGTCATTCGTTCATTCAGAATTTCTAATAATTCCAACAGACTGCTCTGAAATTTGCCCTTGAGATTTCCATTTAGAAAGGGTTTTCTAAAACAGTGGATGTTAAGGCTCTCACCATAAAAATGGTATCTATGTTAGGTAATGCGTATGTTAATTAGCTAGATTTAACCATGTGGATTTAATACATTCCACAATGTATACATACATTACTTCAAAAGATCATGTTGTACACCATAAATACATACAATTTCATCTGTCAATCTTAAAATAAATAAATTAATTTGAAAAGAAAAGGGTTTTCTAAGGAAACAGAAATTATCTAAATAGGTAACATATTCAATTAACCTAAATTGTAAAACACCTAGAAGGACTTCCCTACAGGAAACTGTTCAGATAATTATAATTAATTCTTACGTATTCACTAAACTTAGCTTAGTTAGCTTCCAAATTTATCGAAGTTTGTAAAGATTTACTTCAAGAATGATTTGTACATGGCCCAGTTAAACTACAAACTAAGCAAAAGTTGGTCTTCGATGGCTCCCAACCCCCCACTTTTCCCTGCACTTTCTCTCTCTGAATCTGCTTGCCTATCAAAACCTCTTCAAAAAAAGCTCTGATAAGTTTCTCGTGTGCTATGGTTAAGTTCCTGCCCTTTTGGGAACCAGATCTTTTTGGCTGTTTTCTGGTGCCCTGAAGTCACATCATAAACGTACCCACGGGTAATGCTGGAAAGCCACCAAAGCGCCCAAGTCACGCATTAACATACACAATTTATTTTATTCATATAAATAATGCTGATTTGGGCTCAGGGTTACAAACTTGTTTGGGAACCACTTGGCAGGGCAATTTGGAAAGAGTTAGCCCAGGTTAAGACACCAGTGGATGAAATACTTGTCAATTCAAGAGAAAGGCCATTTCACGAAAGGAAAGAAAGGCTGCCCTGGCCTAGGCTCCTTCACGGGAGCTCTGCGGAGGTGCACAAACTGCCCGCTCTCGGTTACTTCTCAGTTACTTTGCGCAGCACAAAGGATGACGCGAACACCAACAGTTTCGAGGCGCTGACGACTGAATTATAGTTTGCATTAAGGAGGCACCTTTTGGGTTTCCGAAGGTTTCTAAGCCCTGCCTTCCACCGTAACCCGCTGCTGTGGGGAAGTGCGCGCTCTCGGAAAAACCGACACGCGAAGCCGCCCACCAGCCAGCCTGCGCAGGCGAGGCTGACTGGGCGGCGAAGGCCAGGGAGAGACACCGCGGACGACAAGCCGCCAGAACGCCGCGCGGGCCAGGCATGCGCTCCACCGGCGCGGGACGCCAAGGGGAGGACCCGCCCCCTTGGCCCCCTCGTCCCGCCCCCGCGGACCCGCCCCTTCCCGGGCCGCGCACCCGCGCGCCCCGCCCGCGGGCGGAAGCGAGAGCGAGGCTGAACGCCTGACGTCAAGGCGACACCGCCAAACCTCGCCCTGAGTCAGGCGTGTAAACCAGCCGGAGCGGCGGCAGCGTTAGCGGCAGCGGCAGCGGCAGGACTGCCGTGGCGCCGGGAGTAGCGACCCGGAGGAAGCGCGGGGCGACGCTGGCTGCGGGGACCCGGTGACAGCGTGAGAGGTTCGCAGAGTGCGTGCGTGGCCATTGAGGGGAGCGGCGGTGGCCGCGCTGGGCGGGGGCCGGGCGCCGGCTGAGGGGAGCGGGTGGGGTGCGGCGCGGGCCGGGCCGGGCGGGGCGGTCAGGGGACCCGGCAGCAGCTGCCCCTCGGCGCGCGGCAGGTGGCGCGAAGGCCGGGCGCCCGGCCGGCGAGCGCACTGCCTCCCGGGTCCGCGAGGACGAGCCGCCGCTGCGGGGAAAACAGCGCGCTTTGCGGAAGGGGTCAAATGTCTGAAATATGGCGGAGGAAGTGAGAGCCCGAGGACCCCCCCCCCGCCCGCTCCCTTCAGCCCGCGGCCGCCGCAGCCTCTCATGCTGCCCGCCTTTCCCCGCCGGCTCCCGCGAAGACTCACTCCCCGCCCCGGAGCCCCCTCGCTGTTCGCCTTGGTTCCCTCCCGGGTGTGGGTGGAAGTTACAACGGAAACCAGAAAGTTGTCCTTTGCGAAGACCCAGCTTCCCCCAGCCCCGAGCCTGGGCGAGGAGCGTTCGGGGGAAACCACTCCCCGGCGCCCTGCGGGCTCGAGCCTGACAGGGAAAAAGTTTGCCTGAATCGGGGCTGGCTTGCTCCATTTGTTGCGGGAAGTGGCAGGAGGAAGGCAGCGGAGGGAGCCCCACCTAGTCTGGCAGCCACCACCGTGTAGAGAAAAACTGTTAAAGGGGCCTTTCCCTTCGTCAGCAAGAGGAAATCTCTTTCTCTTACACAGGCAGAGAAAATCCAGGAAGTTTGTCCTCTTCTCTTTTTCGCCATCTCGATGTGTCTAATTCTAAAACTATCAGCGCCATGAATTTTATTTAAAACTACGCCCAGTGAAAAATCCTCCGGATTTTTCTTCTTAGAAAAACTGATGCCTTTTGGAGAAAAGATGATCCTTGCGAGTTAGAGCCAGATGGTTTGCTTCCCTTTCGCCTGTCCCCCCTCCCACCCTCTTTAATAGTTTAGAAAAAAATTTTGGCCCTGTAACTCCTGGTTGGTATGAATTGAAGCAGTTCTGTATTGCAGTAACGGGAAATCACATTTTTACGGGGTAGAAGTTGACACTAAATGAAGATGGTGATTTTAGTTTTTAAAATTAATTCCCTGTAATTGAACTTTTGTTTTGCTGGTAGCATCTAATATATATCTATTGCTTATAACTTAAAGCTTCTAACTTGTAAATTCATTTTTCAGCCCTCTTTTTTGTAATTAGAATGCTGTTTGGACTTGCTCAACAGACCTATCTTAGCTAGAAGTATCTCACAGAAAAAGGAGACATTCATTTAACTTCAAGCTCATATCACTCTTAAAAGTGGACTCTTGAAATAGTATTTATTGAGTCACAGTGAAGTCATGGGACTTTTTAAGGGCCGGAAGGGACTATTTAGATCATCCAGTCCCACCCTGTCATTTTATGGAGGAGGAAACTGAGGCCTACAATAGATAAGATAACCAGTTAATGAGTCTGCTGACTTTTAGGACAGTAGTCTGTCTGTAATAACCTGGAGGGAGAAATATTTTTATAGTAAATTACATTTTACGAAGACTATTATTCCTATATCATGCTTTTAAAAAGTGGCTTAGTCAAATAGTATGGAAGAACCACTTGGATAGTTTCATCCCCAAGTTTTGGGAGAGAAAACTAATACTCAGGTAAATAACTTTAAGAATACAGAGCCCGGAATCATCTTAGTTATCCCCCCCATGCTTTTCATCTCTGCGCTACATTAGGAGTTTTCACTTGCATTTCCTTGTTTGACATTCACAGTAAATTGTGAAGCTGCCTTATCTGAGGGAGCCCCAAAGTAAATTGTTGGGACACGTGGCCAGTTTGTTTTTAGTGTACCAAGTATCACAGTACAGCTGAAGAGCCCATACTAAACTGGCTTAATTAAAAATGTGGTATGGGGCATGAAAAGGATTGGTCTGTCCTCTTTTACCTTCTCCTACCCACCCTGTAACCCCATGAAAGTCATCTCTCTTCCTTTCCATGGTACCTATCACTTCCTACCTTTTGTTACTGTTATATATTCTTGTTATCTGTTCCAGTAAATTGTAAACTCCAGCAACAAAATATATGTTCTTTTGTGTGCATGAAAGCACTGATACGATGCCTTGCACATTGACTCAACACTGGTTAAATATATAGTAAGTACCAGGAGGGCAGAGACTTGATCCAATTCATTCTCCACTGTATTTAGTTTCTAGCAGCACCTTGCCTGAGCACATAGTAATGTTTAGCTTTTGAATTTAGGGGTTAATGGTAATGAATACTCCAAGAGGATATTTAAAGAGAACAATGTAATCCTCCAAAAAGAAACATTTCCACATGGCTTTGGAATCTCTTTTACTTTACAAATTGATTTTCATTTTATCCTCGAAAGAATCCTTTACAATAGAATTCCAATATTTTCTCTTAGCTGTATAAAGGGAAAGTGAGCCCCCATAGTAAAGAGCCACCATGTGGGGAGGGTCTGGTAAGGTATAGTAAAGGATTAATCATAAAAAAAACTTGACCCATCTATTTAAGGATCTTTTCAAGTGTATCTTCCCATAGTAATTCAAGATTGGTGGAAGTGGTAGAGATTGATAACATTTAGGTAACTAATTATACATGTTTTAAATACAAAGTCTAAGATTTGAATGAAAAGCTCATGTTCAAGTTTCTGTGTCTTTTTGGTGGGTACTTGATAAATATTTGTTGAGATAGTAAAATCTGTGAAATTGGATCTGATACAGAGAGAATTTGGCTGATTTTACAAAGTGTCATTTATTTTTCCCCCAAAAGTATAGTTTAAATAAACTGTTTTATTATTGAATATCAAAGAGATCTTACTGATTTGTGTATATCATTTCCCTAACGATGTGAAATAATATGTTCCTCTGTATGTTTGTGTTGATTAAGAGGGTAGGTATTGATCTGCAGTGTCTAGATTTGACTGGCACGAGGAATAGTTTTGTATTTTTGAACTATTCAAAAGCTGTTTTTTCTTTTATAGCAATGATGTCACATGTTCACTCTATAGAAAACTTTGATAAAGATCGAACTATCCTAAGACATAAGGTTGTTACTAACTATATGCCTTGAGTTTTTCCCCCCTTATTTTCGAGGATTCAGTGGTCTTGGAGATTAGGCTGAAGTTTTTACTGTTAGCCTTTTCAAATTGAATTTCTTTTGAAACAAGTTAAGAGACAGACATTTTGGCTGATGCAGTGATTCATTGTAACATTGGACAAAATTTTACTTCAGCCATCTATGAACAGGAGTGTCCTGCCATGGCTTACCCTTGTGCTGAAAGCTAATGTTTTTCAGTGTTCATAGATATTTTACAGTGGTATTTAAAGATACTAATTACCATTTGAGGATGTAAGTCTTTTAATTTTTTGGTTCTTTGGAAATCTCATGAGCGCAATGGAAACAGTAGCTACAGAGAATAGAATGAATTTATCCATTTGCAGTAAAAACTGAGGTGGTATATAATCTGTTGTACTTTGTTTGAACCCAGTTGAGCACTGGATTTTAAAACCAATCTCTTTAGTCATCAAGTGTTTCCATTTTGAACAAGAAAAGTTATGAGGAACTTTTGTGCTGCCTTAAAAAAATCATTTTTTAAAATTCACCACCAACAGAAGTAAGTGTCACTTATTTTCCATACTTCCTAATAACTGGTGGGTTTATTTCTAATGTTGGTCAAATTGAGGGTACAGAGCAACTATTTCAGTAGCAATTTAGAAAGATTTTTTTCCTTTACATCAGTAGAGAATCAAAATTTTTGACTCTGTTTCCAAGGTGCCTTAAAACTTCTAAGTTAAGGGGAAATGTACAAGATGTTGAAATAACATTTAAATTACTTCTCTAAGTAAAAATATTTGCAACATGAATTGCAGAATTTCCATGTGGTTTTTATTATACAGAAGGTCAGTATTGGACTGCAATATCACTATACAACTTAAAATTATTTTATTGTATATGAGATGCTTGAATATTAGAAATATGTTCACTTTTAAATTAAGAATCTTAGAGAATAAGAGAACTGTAGAGCGTAATTATCTAATGTTCTGAGTTTGAGTTTTATAGTAAACTGGTTCCTAAAGCTTACTCTTATAGTTACGCTACTTTATATATATCAATAAAACCTTTAAATTTAAACTGGATCCTGATGTCATGAGGTAGCTTGAGAGATGATATTTTCCAGTGGTAAGGAATTGAATGTTTTTTGACTGTTGTACAAATAGACTGAATAAAGATGTTAAAGGGAGCATCCATTAAAGACAGTTCAATAATTTGGATCACTTTATTCATTTAGGGGCTTACTAATTATATCATAGAGCTTCTGGCTAAGCTTTTTGGTAGTCGCTCTGAAATTTATTTCAGTAAATGTATACTTCAATAAATTTTTCCTTTTTTACTTAAAACTTATTCAGCATTTCACTAAGTAACTTTATTTTGAACATATACAGTGAACTGATTGCCCATTGGTAGATTGCTACCTGTTGTTTTTCTCCTCTTTGCTTGTGGGAAGGAAAAAAGATAAAAGGAAACAATGCTTTGTCCATTTAATACTAGTGTTTGACAGAAGCATCTGGATAGGAAATGGGAAATGCTAGGTAAAATAAAATTCTAATTATCTGTGCCCTGTAAAATTTATTCTTCTCACCTTAGAATATATTTTTCAAAGTTACTTTATTCTAAATTAGGAGGCTTCTAATTTCTCAGTTAATAAAACTGAGGGTGTCAATAAAACAAAGACTATAACTATGCTATTTTTATTTAATAAATAGTTTTTAGATGTCAGTTGGTATGTATCTTACATCCAGCTGTTTGTTACCTAGTATTTTAAAGTTGCAGTGAGAATGTGGACTCTTGTTACTACTCTATGCTAACGTATTGAAAGCTGCTATTTCTAAGATTTGTAAGTTATCAATAAGCTTCTCAGTAACAATAGCAAAACTTAAGAATCCCTCTGGAATCCTGAAGTCTGCTGTACAAGGATAGGGAGGAGGTGTATAACCTGTGTATCTATTATTGTCTCCTACTCTTGAAATTATTGAATTTGTAGTGCTTAGAGTGACTGAGTTTCCAAATATGTTTGTCTTGTAATTTTTTTTACTATTAAAATGTTTAGAATATAGAAAAGTGTAAAGAACAAAATTAATATCACCTAATCCCATCACTACAATGATTTTTTTTTTTTTTTCTAAGGCAAAAGGTGTACTTTCTTTGCTAAAGTTTTCCAGCCTTCTTCCTTCCTCAATGGGAATGGTGGCATATACTTCTTGGAGTTGTTGAGGATTAAATGGAGTATTATTTATAAATGCTTTATAAACCATAAAAGAATATACTATGTAGTATTCTTGTTCTGTAAAGCTTTTATTCCTCTGTAGCCTTGTTTAGGATTCCCATCAAGGTATCAATAAGGACAAAGAGAATAATTGTGTTTCTGAACAGCTTAACAAATTGTCTAGCTCAGTGATTTTAAGTATGATGCTGGAGATCCCCTAGACATTTTCAGGAAGTATACAGGTGCAAAAATATTTTTATAATAATACTAAGATATTCTTACCCTTTTTCACTGTTTTTTTTTTTTGTTTTTTTGAGACGAGTCTCGCTTTGTTGCCCGGGATAGAGTGAGTGCCGTGGCGTCAGCCTAGCTCACAGCAACCTCAAACTCCTGGGCTCAAGCGATCCTCCTGCCTCAGCCTCCCAAGTAGCTAGGACTACAGGCATGCGCCACCATGGCTGGCTAATTTCTCTATATATTTTTAGTTGTCCAATTAATTTCTTTCTATTTTTAGTAGAGACGGGGGTCTCACTTTTGCTCAGGCTGGTTTCGAACTCCTGAGCTCAAACAATCCACCTGCCTCGGCCTCCCAGAGAGCTAGGATTACAGGCGTGAGCCCCCGCGCTCGGCCTTTTTCACTGTTTTGACATTTGTACTTATGGCACAAGCAATGGTAGGTAAGGCACTTTAGAATAAACCAGGTTAGAGCACCATACTGCACTAGTAATATTCTTCACTACCATGCACTCACAATTTTTAAAAAAAGATTTCACCTAAATTCTCGTAACACATTGACTGCCACACTAGAAAAAAAATTTTTCTTGGGGCCATGGTGTTTTATTACAAAAATAGAATAAAAACTTTGAAAACAAAATGATTCTTTCTAATGTAATGAAAAAAATTTTTTTTATCATTGTTTGTGCGTGGGTTATATACAACTTGAAAAATAATTCTTGCGGCTCCCAGGGTGAAGAGATATGTGTGAATTATATATGCTTCAAGAGGCCCCGGGGCTCAAAACCAGTGTGAGTTAAATATAATTCACATGGTAGTTAATGTGTTAAGAAGTAAAAAAATCTTTACCCTTGTACGCATCTTTTTAATATGCTGTTACAAAATGAGAAGTATGCTTAAAACACTTTGGCTGCATACTGAAGTATGATGGTTGTTTCTAGGGGGAAAGCATTTTTGTGATTGAGTCAGAAGCTGAACCAGTAACTTTTTTCATGAAACACCACTCTTGAAAGAATGCCTGACAAACTGTGGTTATTCAGTCTCCTGTTAGGCTAACATTTTCTCAAAAACAGTGAGCCTTTTGCTTTACAGAAAATAGTGACAGTATTTTTGGTCACTGAAAAAGCTCTAGCTTTTAAGCAAAAATTAAAATGTTAGAAAGATTCTATCAGCTGCTGTGCTCAGTTTCCCAGTATTTCAAAGATTTTTCTGTTGATAGTAGTGATGATATTAATCAACATTTTTTAAAAATGTATAATGAATTGAGGATCTGAGGATCCTCTTAACTGTGAGCTGATAATTTCCAAATGACCAGTGCATGATATTAAAATCATTCATGGATAAGAAATCCTTCCAAAGTGCTAGCCAGACCAGTGGATTTTAATGTTATAGAGAACGTAAAGTTTATTGATAAGGTTTCCCATTCCATATTGAAACCAATTACTGAGTTTTGATGTAGTGTTAAAAAAGAATATCCACATTTATCTGAAAAGGACTTTTAAAATAGTCCCATCTGTCTGATGTATTCTCCTTTTTCTTGTATTACTCACTTTTCTATACTTTGCTGTCGGTGTTTAATGTCTTTATTCTGTTTATATTTTGGAGAGAGGAATAGATAAATGTGAGGCAGTGTTTTCATGTGCATTATCTTGAAATCTTTTATTAATATATAATCAATTTAGGTTAGGTTAATTTCTTGCAGTCTTCTGTGAGCAGTGTGTTCAACTTTTGATCACAGTAATAGATAATTATTATCTTTAAGCCTATTTTTCGTTTTAATATTTCTTTTATATACCTGATTACTCATCTGTAGACCAAGTGCATATGTGTCCAAGTTCTAACATAAACCTTCAGTAGATGTTTAATAGTTGACTTGCTCAATTTTAGGATTATTTAGTAGCTTTCTTACAGTGAAGCTGTAGATTTTCTCCCCGTTTTAAGTTTAATAATGTCTCTTTGAGGCCACCCACAGTGGCTCACACCTATAATCTTAGCACTTTGGGAGGCTGAGGAGGGAGGATTGCTTGAGGTCAGGAGTTCAAGACCAGCCTGAGCAAGAGTGAGAGCCCATCTCTACAAAAAATAGAAAAATTAGCTGGTTGCGGTAGCATGTACCTGTAGTCCCAGCTACTGAGAGTCTGAGGCAGGAGGATTGCTTGAGCCCAGGAGTTTGAGGTTACAGTGAGCTGTGATGAAACCACTGCATTCTAGCCAGGGTGAGACCCTGTCTCCAGAAAAAAAAAGTCTCTTTGATCTGAGAATTTGGTGTATTGTCTATCTTAAGTAGATACTTCGAAAAAACACTTCTAAAGTGATTTTTTTTTTTAACTTTTTGGGAGAATGCTGTTTCGTATGTTTAGTTAAAAATACTTGTAGTTGTTAACTATTTTTATAAACCTCATGTCATGGGACAGTTCCAAACTTCACAGAATTTTTAGGCTAACCTGTGTTTGGATCAAATAATTGGTTTCAGATTAGAAGAGCAGTAAGAAAGATGGTTATGTTATAGTTTACACTGTGCTCAGTTTCTTGGAAATTTAGTGCCAGTTGTTTCCCTACACATAAAATGGTGTGTTCTGTGAATAAAGAGTATTGAATCTGAGTACCAGTGTTTGAAAGAAAAAGGTTGACACCAGAGGAAGAGAAAAGGGGTGTGAAGTGGTTTAGAGAAGGAGTAAGTGTCAAAATGTTAACTTCAGAGTAGCTTCAGGGATTAAGCATTATAGAACTCCTGCCTACATGAGCTAATCCTTCAGTGAGAGAGGGAATTTAATAGGAAGCTTTAGTGCTCCCTATAATAAATAATTAACTGGTCAGCTGTTCTAGCAGTTCTGAATTAGAGAATATACTGAGATCATATTTTATGTCCAGGACATCCAAATTAATCACAAGGTTGCCACTATTGTTTGTGCAGTTTAGTTGATACCTGAAAAAATTGTGTGAAATTTCTTGTATTTTAGCTTTTTTATACTTGTACTTTTTTTCTGCCAGGAGTCCTCAGGGCTTCCTTCATCATTCTACAACAAAGAGAAGTAAGACAGAATTTGCAAGCTTTTGTGGACAGAAAAGCATTCATAACATTTCTCTATTGTTTAGACAAAAGTGATGATGGCGATAATAGGCAGTGAAGGTGTAGAAGGGAGGAAAGTAGAGCAAAGAGGAGAGTGAGGGTGGTAATTAAGAGGTTCTCCTTCTATGAGCAGGGCTACTGTTATAGCTATTCACAGTTCTGGTCAACAGGAATGATAAACCCCACTTGGAAAAGCACTTGTGATGCTTTAATGATTGATACATCTTTTTTTTTTTTTTTGCAAACTGCATGCCTACAGAGTTTGATACATCTTATCCACCAGATGGTCCTATGCAGAGAATAAATTTGGCGTTATCAGTTAGAGATTATGGTCTTAAAGTTTCATCACTAAGCAGTTTTAGTAGAGAGTACTTTGCTATTTCTACTTCCCAGCAGACCCTTGTGCACTTTTCTCTGGACCTTCAGGCGTTCAGATTAGACATTTATTTCATCGTCCTCATAAATTTTATCTGATTCCTTTGGGCATTAAGATAAATCTGTACTTGTTTTAAGTAGTTACTAGACCTTTGATTGTCTTAAGTAGCATCGTTTGGTGGTGATAACATTGACCTGGTGACAGGTATTCAGTTCTCTCTCTGGCACTAGCCATGAAACTTTGAACAAAAACTCCTCTCTTAGAACATTATCTTTGTGTAGAGAAAGTTTGGCTAAATGATGGTTAAGGTCTTTTTGAGCTCTCAAATCCTGTGTTTCAGTGATACCACCTTTGTTTAAGTCATAGTCATCTCTTGTCTGGGCTACTACAGGAGCTTCCTAACTTGTTTGCATTCTTGTCCTTCCCCACGAGGGAAAAAGTCCCCAGAAGACACAGTGATCTTTTTAAAAATGTAGATGAGATCATGTAATAACACCCTCTGGTCCCAATTTTTCCTTCAGTGGCTTAAAATAAAAACCGGTTACTTACAAGGTCCTGCATAATCCAGTTCTTGCTTCACAACTTTATTTCCTTTCCATTGTTCACTAAGCTCTAGCCACACTGTACCTCTACCTGATCTTGACCCAACAAGCCCTTTACCACCTTTGAATTTTGGTGCTTACTACAGCTTTCTGTTTGTGATGATATTTCCCCAGCTATCTACAGTTCTGCCTCAGTCTCAACATTAGATCTTAGCCCAGATATCACATTTTAAAAAGTTTTTCCTGATCACCTTATATAAAAATCCCTCTTCATTACCTTCATAGTTCTTATCACAGTCAGTAATTATACTTGTCCATTTGTTTACCTCTCTTCCCCTTCTAAACTATTTCAGGGGGTAAGGAACACCATGTCACTTTTCCACCACTGTTTCAGATGGTTAGCCCAATAATTGGCAAGTGTGCAAAGAGGATTATTTTAATTGAAAAAATATATAAAGTGCAATGGTTTAGCCTTATCAATTCCCATTGTGAGCTACTCCTTAAACTAATTTTTAAAGTGTTATATCTATGTCCAACTATAATTCCCTTATTTTTATTTAGGTCATGTGTCTCTTGAGGACTGGTTCGTCTACTGCTTGTCACTGAGAGCTAATTATTCTTAGTTACTGTATGTTAGGATTAAATTGAGTAATTTTGCACAAAAGATTTTTAGCAACAACATGAAAAGTTAATCAATATGAAATGTAAATAGCAGTTCAAAATACTCAAATGAGTGATGTGGGTGAGTGCTTATAGAGTCCAAGAAAGAAGTAAAAACCCTTAGGCTCTAGTAGCTATAGAAGATAGTGAAATTAAGTGGAATCTGTGCATGATACTAAAGGAGTGTGTAAGTTATAGATTAACACTGAATCATGGTGAGCAACAACACAGAAATTGAAGTAAATTCAAGAAGTGCTTTGCTCCAGTAGATGTTTGTGAAATGGATTGTAGGGCCGTAATCCTTTACCTTTGTATAAAGAGTAATCAAATACTTGATGTTAATGTGAAACGTGGATAGCTGCACTAAATGGATAAATAAAAGGTAAAAGTAGCCTTTGCTATTTGAAAAAAATTTATATCAGGTTAGGGTTTCCTACCAAATTAGTTGTTGTATAAAACTTTCAGTTTTCAGAGATGTTAGATTTCAGAATTCCTATAAGGCAGCAGTCCCCAACCTTTTTGGCACCAGGGACCGATTTCATGGAAGACAGTTTTTCCACAGAAGGGCGATAGGCATGGTTTCAGGATGATTCAAGCATATTACATTTATCATGCAGTCAAACCTCTCTGCATCTGTATTTGCAGCTGCTCCCCAACACTAGCACACCACCTCAGCTCCACCTCACACCATCAGGCATTAGATTCTCATAAGAAGCATGCCACCTAGGTGCCTTGCATGTGTAGTTGGCAGTAGGTTTTCAGCTCCTGTGAGAATTTAATTCTACTGCTGGTCTGACAGGAGGCGGAGTTTATGCAGTGATGCAAGTGATGGGGAGCAGCTGTAAATATAGATGAAGCATTGCTCGCTCGCTCGCTCTCTCCACTCATCTCCTGCTGTGTGGCCCAGTTCCTAACAGGCCTGGGATTGGGAACTGCAGCTTTAAGAAATGAGTCTGAAATGGGTTGGAAAGGCTTTATTCATTACTATGTGTCTTTGGGGAAGGCATCAGGGTCTGAAAATGTTACTTTGAAGCAATTAGCTTAGAAACAGTCTCTGCAAAGGAGTTATTTTTGACCCTGACTGAGGGTGGAATGCACTGCTGAGGGTGATGAGTCTTTAGGGGTATAGGACAACCAAAATCTTATAAGATATCATGCAGTTTTTCTCCCAGTTGATAAGCTTTCAAAGAATTATATAATACATTTAATTGTAAAGTAAGAATCCAGTAGAAAATTAAAATAGAAATATTATAAATAGGACTTGGGTAATCTCTATTTAAAAATCCTTGATGGGACCAGATACAGTCGCTCATACCTGTAATCCTAGCACTTTGGAAGACTGAGGCAGGAGAGATCACTTGAGCCAGGAGTTCAAGACCAGTCTGGGCAACATGGCAAGATCTTGTCTCTACAAAAATAAAAATAAAAAGTTAGGCAGGTGTGGTGGCACACCCCTATAGCCCCAGCTACTCAGGAGGCTGAGGCAGAAGGGACACTTGAGCCCAGGAATTTGAGGTTGCAGTGAGCTATGGTCGCACCACTGCCCTCCAGCTGGGCAACAGAGTGAGACCCTAAAAATAAAAGTTAAAAAAAATAAATAAATCCTTAATGGAACCACTCAGTAGTGACAAGGAAAGAAGTAAATATCTAAAGAGGCTACTTTGAAATTCAGAATTGATTACAGGAAGTGACTGCTTACTTTTCCCTGTTTTCCTCATATGCTTTGCTTATTCTAGCAGCCTGACACCTATACTTTGGTTCTCATTGCCTTTATCCATTTGTTTGGTGTATATACTAATGTTCAAGAATGCAAACATATATGAATGTGGTGTTTTTTGATATTGACTTATCTCATAAAATTGCCAAGACAACAGGCATGTTTTTGAAGCTACTTTGTTTTTTTAAAATGTGCTTACTGGCCTAGTAATTATGCAAGAAAGTAATTATGCATTATTCCTATGTAAAAGCCAAATGTAACCATTATTTGTGGCTTCCAGTGAGGTGTGGCATGCCTTTTATTTTTCTAAGTGGTCTTTATTTTGCTGGATATGAAATGGATCTTCGAATAAAACTGAAGAGTGTAGAGTATAAAAGGAAAAACTGTTAAATTAGTCAAAAATAACTTTATAACGCAATTAGGTACATAAGCCAGTGTGGGCAGTAAGCAAGTACCATAAATTGCTTAGGTTGAGAAATTAAAATTATTAGAAAAAATTATAGGAAGTACCTGTGCTTCCACTGTGTTTTGTTGCTTGGTTAATTTTTCTCCTCTGAACTTTTGGCAGGTTTACTAGGAGATTTTCCATTAGGAATATCCTGGTCCTTACATTTCATTTAGAATGTGTAATATAATCATGCAAATTATGAACCCAGAATCTAAAATCAAGGTATTCTCATAGTTATAAATGCATTTGGGGACAGTCATAGTAAGCTTGTCATTTAATCCTAGTTATGAGGTTAACAGTAAAATGAAATAAAGTATTTTTGTGGCCATTTGTTCTCATGGAAGACACTAGTTCTGTTTATTTGTGAGTTCAGCCTTGTGTTGAAACAGACTGTAAAACTGTGTTTTAAAAAATGTTCACCCATCCTTGTGGGGGATAGTGTATTGTAAAAGCTAGGCATTTATATTAAGAGAATAATTTGTGATTTTTCCATTCATGGAAACGGGTGTGCTTTTCTGGACTCCATATCCTTAACTTGAATTCTAATTTTCTACTACTACTAAAGTGCTTCACTTCTGATTTCTTATACTTCTGCCCTAGCAGCTCATAAACTGTATTTAATATAGTATTTCCTTGAAATGTATCAAAGTAGATATTTTCCTTAATGGGGATATCTCTGTAGTTGATGTAGTTACCTCATTCTGCAACCTGTTCAGCAAACATTGAGCACCTGTAATAGTAGCTTTAAATACTGGACATAAAGAACTATCTTGGATAGTCTTTTTCCCCAGTAATAATCATCCCTTTGGAGATGGTGTGTCTTTTCTTTTTCCCCCTGTGACTTGAGGAGTTAAGATATGAGTAGTTTATTTAAATTACTGAAGAGTCTAATTTCTGGAGATCTGAGGAACAACAGAGACCCTTCTTTTCTGTATTGATTTTGGGGAAATTTATTAAATATTTGCAAACAAAAAGATGAATAATATGGTTTCTGTTAGACCCTGATCTTTCTTTGCTAGGGATATAGGTCTTAGGGTCATAAGGAGCAGGGAAAATATTATCAGAATTTTCCAGGGGTGCCTTTTAAAACTTAGACACACACACCCAGTGCCTACTACAATGAGATGTCATTGATATTTGTGTTGGAAGTGTGAATAGTTCGGTAGCCATCCACTACTGTAAAATCACTTAGCTCTCTCAGGCTTCTGGACCTTCACGTGTAAATTGGATCTGACCTTGAGACCTCCCTTCCCGTCATTCCCACCAGTGACTTGTTTTACTACCTCTTCAGATACCCCGTATATTGCTCCTTCTTGCTTCCTGTCATGTGGTGATGCAGCCTATACCAACCAGACTACATCTAACAGAAACAGTATCTGGCTAAAAATGTCCTTTTTCATGTAGATTTATTAGAGGGACTCCCCAGTGTACTGAAAAGACAGGCCTATGTCTTGGTGGACAGCCTTGCTTTATAGAAAATTAAAATGCCAGGTACTAGTTTTCCGAGCCACCCTTGCAGCTAGGGCACAAGTACATGACCTGGGCCCTGCAAAATTACACGTACTTTAACTTGGGATGGAAGAAGGAGACATGATAGATTGCTGATGGATTTTTCTCTCCCTGGTGGTTGATGGACACTGCAAGATCAGTTTCCTGCTGTATAAACAACTGATATAAACAGAAGCATCTACTGTTAGCAATAGTGACAGTGCAGTTTCCTCACCTGGCCAGTTTTGCAGTGTGGTTTCGGGTATTTGTGGCTATATAAGCCCCCAGCCTCATTCTCTGGTTCCCATGATAATTCTTTGAGTTGCTTGATATTTTTAATGACTCATTTTTCTATATAAGTTTGATTTCTGTTACTTCCAACAGGGAACCTTGTCTAATACATGTCCTTAGAAAATTTAGCAAAACTTTCTCATTAGAGTTATATTTATGTAAGGAAAAAGAAGAGTGGTATCTTCATGTGAGAGAAAAATTCAGAAATGAGATTAGAGGTAAACCGATTTCCCAAGATAAATGCCCCGATGATGCTTTTGAATCTAAGCTTTTCATGAGGCTCTGGATGGTTTGTTCTGTAGTTTTACGGGCAAAAATCCAGTGGTGTAGAAAGAATTTAAATTGAAATTAAGTAAAATTAAAATTTTAGTTTCTCAGTTATACTAACCACATTTAAAGTGCTTGATGATCCATGTATGGCTGCTGGCTACTATATTGGACAGTGCAGATACAGTTACTATAGGACATTATCACAAAAAGTTCTATTGGACAATGCTAGTCTGGACTCTAGTGCTAATTCTACAATATTTTGAAAGTTCTGCAACCTTGGGTAAGTAATCCAAACTTCCTTTAACTAAAAACAGTACCTTATCTTCAGTATTGCTCTGAAGATTGAGTGAAACTTAATATGTGAAAGGACTGTGTAAACTTTAAAAATACCATAATGGATATTATTTAACTTCCAAAGATAAAAGAGTATCTTTAAAATGTTCCAGATCAAGAATATTTTTATTAGTTAACAAAGGATTTTTCTAAAATAATCTGAAGAGAAACTTGAAAGCCCCAGTGGCATGAATGCTTTAATGTTAGACTGTGTGTATTAACCACTCGGGAATCAAAATGGGCAGAGTTAACAGATTTCTGGGTTGTATTTTTTTTTTAATTTTTATTTTTTAGAGACACGGTCTTGCTCTGTCACCCAGGCTAGAGTGCAGTGGCAGCCTCAAACTCCTGGGCTCAAGTAATCCTCCTGCCTCAGCCTCCAGAATAGTTGGGACTATAGGCGTGGGCCACCACACCCCACTAATTTTTAAATTTTTTTTTTTAGAGACAGGGTCTGCAATGTTGCCTAGGTTGGTCTCAAATTCCTGGCTTCAAGCGATCCCTCCCTCCTGCCTCAGCCTCCCAGAGTGCTAGGGTTACAGTTGTGAGCCACCATGCTCGGGCAAATTTCTGTTTTAAATGTAAGATACACATATACTTTACCCAAACTGTAATTCCTTTCAGGTGGTTTGGTTTGGTTTGGTTTGGAGTTTTTTTCCGCATGTATTTTGCAGCTAATTCATCTTTGTAAAACTATAAGACAGCAATCCTAGATATTTAAAATATTCTATAGCAGAAGTTTTCAGATATTTTTAGAGTTAAAACCCTGTTTGTCCTTCCCCTAAACCACAGTAACCATTGGTAATTGAGAACTGTAGTGTTTACTTTTAAGTCTAAGTTGGTCTCAAAATTATTCTCAACACTGTACCCATTGTAATAGCCACTAATATTTTGAGTTCATGTCTGAGGTAAAACCCATTTCACCACTGAATTAATGGTCAAGATCTAACCTTGTCCCTTCCAAGCTCTATCCTGGAGGGCAGGTGTTACCAAACTTTTTCTGTAAAGGACCAGATAATAAATATTTAAGGCCTTGTTAGCCATATCATCTTGGTCATAACCATTCAGCTCTGCCATTGTAGCTGGAAGGCAACCATAGACAGTATACAAAAAATCAACATAAAACTTTATAAGTGAGGCTGTGTTCCTACAAAACTTTATTTACGAGAAACAGATAGCATATACAATTTGGCCTGAGAGCTGTGGTTTGCCAGCCTCCGCTCTAGGGCAAGAAACTGATTTTGATTCATTTAACAAATAATTGTCTTCTGTGTTAAGTTTTGGTTATGCAGCAGTGAACATTACACATGGTCCCAGGCCATGAGGTATTTAAGCCTTAACTGAATATTTTATTTATGCACTTCAGGAAAAAACATGGCCTGCCCCATGTATCTACCTTATCTGCCAGTAAACGTGAGATCTTAGGCAAATACCCTGAGTGTCACGTTGTGTGGTAATGGTACAACTAAAAGTAATCTCAGTATACTTTAGGTATTGGATGCTGTAGTATCAAAGTTAACATCCTGTTATGAAAAATAGGGAACCAGGGTGCCCTGGGTTTCTGAGGGGAGCCCGCAGCCACCCTTAAAAACATTTAAAAAGAAAAAATAATAAGAAAAAAAATAGGGAACCAAAGATGTGTGCACCTGGTATCTACACTGGTTGCACATAGCAGATACTTAATATCCATACAGTGTTGTTGAATAAAGCTGAAGTTACCAATTGTCTGAATTACCCTTATGTCAGTTTCTTTCTTCTATATGGTATACCGTTTCTGATCTCTTAATTTCGGTTTTCACCAATTTAATATAGGGTTTGTTATAAACCAGCTCTTGCATTTTAAAAACAGACCACATGTTAATTATATTTTAATAAAATGCCTAACATTCCTAGATGCATTATCCAAGCCTTCTACTGTTAGAACTCCTTTTGTTAATTTAAAAATACTTTTAGTTTTCTCAACATTGGTATGTTTCTCTTCAAAATGTTGAGTTTTGTTGCTTACTAAATGAGTCAAAGCTTTTGACCAGTACTCAGAGATCTTGTAGACTCATGCTATTTTTATTTTCCTATTCCTCTGTGCCTTGTGATCCAGTTAGACTGCTCTCTGCTATATTCTAATTATGTTCCCACATTATGCTGCCTGTTGTGCCTTTGCTTTCACTTTTCTTATCCCTGGTATGTTCTTTCCTATTGAAATGCTATAACTTTTTTTGATTTGCCACCTTCTTCATAAATCTGTTCCTGATCACTCCATCTGAACTCCCTTAGTATTTTGTGCTTCTCATGATATTTTCCATATTTTTATGTCTCATCTTTTCCTACAAAATTGTAAGCTTCTTGAGAGCAAGTATGTTTTGTTCATCTTTAAGATTATGAAACGTGAGAAGAAGCAAATTCTTATCAAGATGTATTTCACCTAGAATGGCCAGCCATCCTGGTTTGCCCACAACTTAGGATTTCCTGGGACACGAGACTTTCAGTGTTTAAACCAGGTTGGTCACCCTGATTCCACTTTGTGACATAGCCATCTCCCTTGCATATCACTGCTTTAGTGCAATTTTGAGGGAGTGTAGTAAATACTGAGTAACTAGGTGGTTGTTTTGTTTAGTGGAAGGGGAATGTTGAGGCCACTTGGGCTTTCATTTATTTATTTGCTGATATACTTATTTTGGACAGACATTTCTTTAATGTTCAAATGAAAATACGGTACAGAAGTTTGTTCAATTCATTCATCTATTTAGGGATATATTTGTGTACAACACATCTTGGTGGTCTTATCAGAAGGTGTTGCTACTCAAAATTTTTAATTAGAAATTGCATAATCTGTCAGATGATTAGTGCTTTATTCGAATGTATTTTATTAGATATAGTAAAGTCTGAAGCAGCCTGAAAATTTCCTCTTACTTCCCTTTAAAGTAATTTAACCTTTGGTCATAGGTTTCCAGAGACTGTTTCTAAAGAAATGAATAGTCTGTGTGTGGTCATTCTTTGCTAGAATTCGCTTTTGTATGTTTTCATGTTGTATAAATCAGAGAACCCTAAGGAGAGACCTCTCTTTTTTTTTTTTTTTTTTTTTTTTTTGAGACAGAGTTTCACTCTGTTGCCCTGGCTAGAGTGAGTGCCGTGGCGTCATCCTAGCTCACAGCAACCTCAAACTCCTGGGCTCAAGTGATCCTACTGCCCCAGCCTCCCGAGTAGCTGGGACTACAGGCATGCGCCACCATGCCCAGATAATTTTTTCTATATATTTTTAGTTGGCTGATTAATTTCTTTCTAATTTTTTTTTTTTTTAGTAGAGGCGGGGTCTCACTCTTGCTCAGGCTGGTTTCGAACTCCTGAGCTCAAACAATCCGCCCTCCTCGGCCTCCCAGAGTGCTAGCATTACAGGCGTGAGCCACCGCGCCCGGCCGAGAGACCTCTCTTTAATAGCAAGTATATAACTTATAATAAAGAGGCTACCAATACTCCTTGCAAATTTTATCAGAAAATAAGCCATTGTACAACATAAGCTCTTCTGGTACGTGCGCTAAAACAGAATCAGCCATTTAAAATATTAATGCTTATACCAAAAAGGGCATTAAAGAACTGATTCCTCCCATTTTATAATGATCAAATTTTAATATACCCATGGTGATATGTGGCCTCATGTTGACTAAAAGCAAGCTCTTCTCGGGTGGTTTGTGTGTCTGTTAACCCTCTCATTTTTATAAGAACGTGAATAGAGTCCCTTTTGATGTTATTTTAGCTCTTTATGGTTCTTTTTGCTAGTTTATAAGATTTGCCAGCTTATGCAACATGTTCTTTGATTCCTCAATGAAATTCTGGACCACATTGTTATAGAAAAGTTACTTGTGCCTTTAAAGCAAATATATCCAACATTATATTCATGTATAGAAATGTAAAGATCCGATTCATGTGTTGAAAAAGCTTGAGAAGACCAAAAAATGGGAAAATTTAAGTTTAAAAAAAAAAGGTGTTCTTTTCACAAGAGGAGGGACTCTACTTTCTTTACTAGTGGTAGTGTTTGGTTGATTTTTAGTTGACACAGGTTTTTTTTGGAATAGATCCTAAGAGAATGTGGAGTAAACACTTGTAATGGTATGCCCATAACAGTAGTATCTATTTATTTCTAAAGAAATTAGGAATAGGATGTGAGATGCTTACTCCCCTTTTTACAGAAGAGGAAAAGTAGCAAGTCCAAAGATGGGCAAATGATTTTTATATGTTGTGGTTCATTGTACCATACAAGCTAGTCACTGAGGGGGTGGAGTTTGTGTATCTTTTTTTTAAAAGACAGATTCTCACTCTGTCACCCTGGCTAGGGTGCAGTGGCTCAATCATAGCTCACTGTAACCTCTAACTCTTGGGTCCAGACGATCCTCCAGCCTCAGTCTCCTGAGTAGCTAGGACTATATAGGTGTGCACCACCACACCCTGATAATTTTTAAAATTTTTCTTGTAGAGACAGGGTCTCACTGTGTTGGTCAGGCTGGTCCTGACCTCCTGGCCTCAAGCCATCATCCCACCTTGGCCTCCCAAAGCACCGGGATTACAGGCATGAGCCACCACTCCTGGCCCTCTAGTTACTGAGTGTTTTATACTGAGAAACTCACTAAAAAAGGTTTTTGATTTTATGCATATGCACTGTTAATATTTTCTGTTATATTTCTATTTCTCACAGGCTGGGAAAACCCCATCAAAGTTCATTTGCTGACACCTTACAACTAAAACTATAAAACCTTAAAACAGAGATTTGTAATCACTAAATAAAATAAAGCCCTCTTCCCCCATACCTCCACCTATTCCCCCATCCCCTCATGGCTTGATGACTTCAGTCATGCTAATCCCTTTTTCTCAGAATGCCCTCATCTCCCAGTGAACTCCCCTGTTCCCTTAAAATATCTACTTAACAATTGATATATCCACTGATGTGGTTTAAATACTCACTTACGAAGCCTTACCTGACATTTCTTTATAGGCAGACAGTTGTTTTGTGCATCCACAGCAAGAACTTTGTTCTGTAGACCCTGCCTGATGGTGAGCTAACACAGTGCAAACACTGTAACCATTTTAATGTATAGGCTAGGTGCGGTGGCTCACACTAGTAGTGCTAGCACTTTGGGAGGCTGAGGCAGGAAGATCACTTGAGGCCAGGAGTTTTGAGACCAGCCTGGGCAACATAGTGAGACCTCCATCTCTACAAAAAAAAACAAATTAAAAATTAGCCAAGCACGGTGGCATGCACGTGTAGTCCTAGCTACTCAGGAGGCTGAGGCAGAAAGATTGCGTGAGCCCAAGAGTTCTAGGTTACAGTGAGCTGTGATTGTGCCGCTACACTCCAGCCTAGGCAAGAGTGAGACCCTGTCTTTTTTTTTTTTTTTTTAAAGGCATTTTAATGTATAAAACCAGCAAAGTGACTTCTGGGCTTTAAAGGCTACTAAAATACAGTTATTGTATTTGTTTTTCCTCAAATTTCTGGGACTCCCCATCTCTTTGTCACAATTAAAACTAACAAATCTGGTCATTGAAATTGAAGTGTATAGCAGATTAATGTTTTCCCTTCATATGTACCTCCTGTGAGAAATAATGAGGGCCATAAGGTAGTGGAGAGGAGAGATGCATTTGGTTCCAGAGATACCAGGGTAGAATGGAGGAGACTTGGTAATGGAGTAAAGAGAAAAGAATCAATGACAACTCCCAGATATACAGTTTCCTATTAAAATAGTATGCTACTGAAGTTTTTTTGGTGTTTCAAACAGTGTAAATAGCGAGATGTGATTTTTAAAAACAACAAATTAACATTTACTGACTGGTAACCATGTGTTACTCATTGTGCTAAATATTTTGCATAGGATAAGTTATTTCATTTGAATCTTAAAAACTCAAAGAAGTTAGATACTCTCATTCCCATTTGCAGATGAGGAAATGAGGCATAGAGAGGTTAAAGTAACATGACCCAAGGTGACTCAGTTAATACTTCCAACTCAGCAGATCAGATTTAAGGTCTATACTGAGTCAGTATGCATGCCTATAGAATTTACAGCTAGTTCAAATGAGGTGGGGGGAAACTGACATTAGTTTTTAGGACACATCCAGAGAATTCTTGGGAGCAGAGGAGAGTTCTACACAAATACAACCTATTTGGAAGGATCTGATAGGAACTAATAAAGTGATTTTGAGCCCACATTATTTCTTCTTGCCTGCTTTTGAAACATTGTTGGTGTCTCCATTTTTTTTTAATCACTTAACTACCTTGTCATGTATTGACTCAGCTGAGAAATCTATTAAGAAACTGGTTCTTCTGCATTTGTCATTTTATTGATGAATTGTTATATTCTAGTTAATACATTCTGATACATGATCAAGTACTGAACTGAAAGGCAACTACAGAAATAAAACTGGAAAACATGACCTTAAATTACATGTCAAATTATGTTATTGAATATTTCAGTGAAAGAGTTGGTATGATTAATTGAAATAAACTTTATTTACTAGCAATATTCATGAAAAGGGCAAGAGAAGAATTTTTTCCTATTTGAGGCATTATAAATAGGTCAGAATAGGGAAAATGCTATAAGCAATTTGATCGTTTATCTAGATTTAGAAATCCTGTTCACAGAGAAGAACTTTTTTGGCAGAATCAGTTAGTAAAATTGGGAATATTTTCCATTTGTCCTCGTTATAAGAGAGGCAGACTACTCAGAAAGTAACTATGATAAGCGGCATTCTTTTTAACAACTTTCTCTTTATTTTGTAGTTAGAAGTTTTATTTTTAAAAGAGGGTATGAGAGATACTGTTTGGACCCCTTATTTTTTTCCTTCAAAAATAATTTTCAAATATGCTCAGAAGTTTTGAATTCTGTCATTGTGTCCAACAAATTAGTACCAGGTCCTTCTGACAGTTGAATCAATTAATTTTATTTGGGAATGAGAAGAGGAGATAGTGATCCTCTTTAGCTGTTAAAATACTACTTTGGGAGCTGGAGGCGGAAAGGAGAAATCAAGTATTTTCTCTTCCAGAAAGTCTTCAGTGGGAGAGCAGTAATGTCATTTGACTTCAGGAACCAGTAGTTAAGTGTTTTTACTTAGCCCTTTCTTTATAATTTAAGATCACAGAATTTCAAACGGGGAGTAGAGGGTGGTGGTGGTGAATGTTATAGCTAAACAACTTGAGGATAGGAGAACTACTTGTCCGGAAAATTTTTATTTTGACTACCGTTATGTGGAGACCCTTTGACATATTTTAACAGAAAGAAATTGTGCTTTTTAAATGTTACCACTTTTCAAAAATTTGATTCTTAGCAATAACCTACTTTTTACATTTATTATTGAGATTTAAAGAATAAATCAGATTATAAAGTTAAGTGCAGTTGTCTCTGCAACCCATAAATTGTTGGTTTTAACACTATTCCTGCTCTGGGGCATTCATTATAATTTCTACTGGGCTGTAATCTTATACAAGAGGGCAAGTATAAGAACTGGTTTTTTTTTTTGCGTAGTTCTTCTTCAGTTGGGATTCATGACATCTGTCAATACTTGATGTGAACTTCAATGGTGATTTACCCATAAAAGGTAACTTATTAGTGGTCTTTTGAAAATCTAAATAATTATCTTTTTGTTTGTTTGTTCCTGGAAATGAATTTTTTAGAGTTAGGGTCTTGCTCAGTCTGGAGTACAGCAGCTCGATCACAGCTTGCTGCAACCTCAAATACCTGGGGCTCAGGTGATCCTCCTGCCTCAGCCTCCCAAAGTGCTGGGACTACAAGCATGAGCCACCATACCTGGCCTGGAAATGAATTATTAGTCTTTAGTCTTTTATTCAACAAACATTTCTAGACCACATAGTGGACACCAAAATAAATAAATAAAGGCCACCCTGCACCTGGTTGATGATAGTAATGATTCATATTTAAGGCATTTTCAACAATGTACATTCTTATTCTGTCCATCATCCCTGTGTAGTATGTATTGTCATTGTCCATATTTTACAGATTAAGACACCAGCTTAGAAATAAGTGACCACCTGATTACATGGAGAGTTAGTTCTGGGTCTCCTTATTTCCAGATTTCATGTTTTGCCACCCTGGGTTGCAAAGATGATATAGTATTTACTTTTATATATATAAAGAAAAACTAAGTTTGGTCCTCAAACCAGCCACATAACTTCTTTATTTAATGACAGTAAACTATCCTCACTTCATTAAGGAAGTCTCTAATAATGTCAGTTATTTGTTTGGTTTCATCTTCTTAAAATATAGAATTGCTTTATTCATTTAAACCTAGATCCATCATTTTTTTAAAAAAGATGAGTCAATTTATTTGCTTTTCAAGATAATCTTGGATTCAGTTTTTCAAAGTAACCTTGGATTTAATTTTGTTACTAGATTAATATAAAGTCTTCTTGATGCTGTTGATCTGCTGTGTTAGATTTTATCTTGTATAGGATTGAAGCAGTCCTTAAAGATAATCTGTTACTGGCTTTAAGGTGTGGTTTGTTTTTAGAGACAGAGTTTAGCTCTGTCACTCAGTAGAGTGCAGTGGTGTGAACATAGCTCACTGTAATTTTGAACCCTTGGGCTCAAGCAATCCTCCTGTCTCAGCCTCTTGAGTAGCTAGGACTACAGGCACACCACCACACCCAGCTAAATTTTTTTTTTTATTATATTTTGTGGAGACAGGGTCTTGATATGTTGCCCAGGCTAGTTTTGAACTCCTGGCCTCAAGTAATCCTACTGCCTCAGCCTCCAAATGTGCTAGGACTACAAGCATGAACTACCGTGCCCAGCGGCTTTAATGTTTCATAGTACTGTCTGGTGACATTGGATTCCCAACTCTGTTTTTTGTGTATTTGGTATGTAACCTTTTTCTGTGCAGCCACTTCTTTTATTTTACTCCCCAATCTTAATACCCGTAACCAATTTGTATAATCTCTTATATAGTCAGTCTCTTTATTTGGAGTGATAATTGAAGAGAAGTATATTTCCTGAGATAGGACCTGATGCCCATGCCCTAATCTTAAATTAGTTAGAAAGAAGGTTTTCACTGCATGAAGTGTCTTGGACTTGGCAGTGGATAAAAGAAAATGTGGAAGGACTTTGCATCTTGCCTTAGTTGAGTATCCAGTATTCTTAATGGATTTTCTTAGTTATGCACAGCCTATGAATGGGGAAATTGTCTTATATTATTAATACTTTTCACCCCCTTTTTCAATCTATATTATTTTTGAAAAATAATGATTCTAAGATAGCTATAATATCAAGCCACTATCATGAAGTTTGAGAAAGAATATATTATCATTAAATCTTATTATCAAAGCAGAGTTTTGTATCTTTTTTGCAATAATTAAAGAGAAGGAATATAACATTAAAATTCTTTTAAAGTTTCATCTATATTTAATTCTTCAAAACCTGCTATATGTACCAATATTATAATAATACGTTTTAGAACTGAAAGGGACCTTAGGGATCATTTAATTCAGAAGTCAAAAACTGGTGGCCCGGAGTCCAAATCTCCATCTCTCAATTTGATTTTGTTGGTTTCTACAATATTCATAATTTTTAGAATTCAGATGACTTTCTCTGTATAGCATTCACTCTTTACTTCTGTGGTCCCCAGGCCTCAGGTACCAGTCCATGGCCTATTAGGAACTGGGCTGCACAGCAGGAAGTGAGCAGTGGGCAAGCAAGCAAAGCTTCATCTGTATTTACAGCTGCTCCCATCGCTGGCATCACCATGTGAGCTCTGCCTCCTATCAGATGACCAGTGACATTAGATTCTCATAGGATCTTGAACCCTACTGTAAACTGCATGTACAAGGAATCCAGGTTGCACACTCCTTATGAGCATCTAAGGCCTCATGATCTGAGGTGGTGATGCTAGCACTGGGGAGCAGCTGCAAATGCAGATTATCATTAGCAGAGAGGCTTGACTAACACAATAAATGTAATGTGCTTGAATCATCCCAAAATCATCCTGGTCTGTGGAAAAATTGTCTTCCATGTAACTGGTCCCTGGCACCAAAAAGGTTGGGGACCACTGCTCTGTTTGACCACAGTCCACACTATTACCTAGTAACACCTTGCTGCTTCAGGCTTTTACATGCTTACCTGATGTAAGCTGATGTAAAGCATCTGAGTGTTCATTGTTTTCCCCTTCCTTCATTCTGTCATTTACAGACAAGAAACCTGAAACTAAAAATTGTCAAATCCAGCAGAGCTTAAAGGAAAAATAAAGAGTTAGTAATTTACCTCAAGATACACAACTTTTTAAATAGAGCTTCTTAAATCCAAGGTATGTTACTTTCTATAGTTTGTTGTCTCCTCTTAGAAAACAGTTCAAGATAGTATATAATCAAGTCCTAACATATTTGGTACAGCCTGTCAGAAACAAGACCCATTGCTGTGGGTTGAGATAGTGCAAGAATACTTCAGAGACATTGCCTTGACACTACCTTCCTAAGAAGTGGATCCTGAGTATATGTACTGGTCGGGAACACCCCATCCAGATCTATGTTATTCTTCCTATACAGTGGGGGGAAAGACATAAATATCCTTCCATAAAGCATTGGTAATGGAAATTGCTGAATTGCATTTTGTACATATTGAAAAACAGTACCTAGGCCAACTACATTTAGACTCCTCCAGAAATCCCATTGATTCCCCTATGTGCAGAGGAAGAAGGGGCATCAAAGCCATAAGCTCTCTGGTGGATCCTAAGTAAATCTCCAACTCCCAAATCCAAATTTAGTTTCAGCCACAAATTAATTGGCATGTCACCCCACCAAAGATGATTTTAAAATACTCAGCAGAACAAAGCCTAATGGTGGAGTCTTCTGTTGAAAATAGGATTTAATATCAATCCATTGACGGGACTCTTGGCTACTGAACTATATATATAGTGCTTTTACCTTCACAGAAGTCCTTCATAACCACCCAATATAAAACGATCCATCTATTCCCACACTCTGTCTCCTTTAATTTTCTTTGTTTTTTTTCCTCCATACTGTTTATCACACCTGACATATTTTATATTGACTTTGTTTTCTACCTTCTAGATTATAAATTCTGAGGACAGAGTCTTTTATTCACTGCTTTATTCTCACTGCCTAGAGTAGTGCCTAACTCAGTATATATTTATCGATGTTGAATATTGAATGCTGTATTATAGTAGTCTTGGTAGAAGTTGTCATTTCTTAGATTTTATTTTGTGGTTATCAGATTCTAGCAGTTTTTGGAATGGACTATGTCCTCAGTAAATGTCAACACTAAGTAAATAGCCACGAATTGTGGTTTTTATTGACTGTTACTATGTGCAAGGTACTAATGACGCTTCAAAAAATTATTAATGGTACATTTCTTATTCTTCCCTTAATTTTTTGAGCGCATACTATATTCCAGCTACGTAAATTTATGCAGTATGTAGCCATTGGTACAACCTGTTTTAGAACACTTCCATCATCACCAAAAGTTCCCCGTGACTATATGTTTGTGTAGTGAGTCCCACTCCTACCCAACCCCCACCCCCATGAAGAAAGGATGGAGAATTGTTGGGTGCTCATGTTTCCCTTGGAGCAGCATAATCAGACAGATTTTGGATCTTTGTACTTAACATTTCTTAGTAAATATGAAACATTAGTTCTTTCTATGACTCTTCTGTTTGCATTTTGTAGAAGTATTCTCATCCATATGCCTCCATTTCTTAGAAAACAAAGACCTTTTGTTTTTTTCTGTTTTATTTACTTCATAAGACTGAAAAGCTCAGCCATTGTAGATTTTCTAAATTATCAATTTTCCATTTTAAGTTTCCTATTTCAGGTCTGCGCCCATTTACCAAAAAAAGGGACATGTCTCCCTTCACCTCAGTTCTTGGGTCTATGCCAGAATATTTTTGAAAGTTTCCTGAAGTCAATTTTTATTTTGTTTCCTATTGTATCATTTTTATTTTGTTTACAATTTTGATTCTTGGCCAATCTACTCCTAAGAAAGACTTCTCAAATAGTGCATTTCCTAAATAGGTTCTTGATCTCTGAAGGTCAATTTTTAAAATAGATTATTTAAATCTCCTGGTCTTTCCTATTGTGCTACTTTTAACCATTTTCTTGTATTGGGGGTCTAGTAATTAAGTTGATATAGATCTGGTGTTCCAGAATATTAAGTGTCTAACAAATCCCTGAATTCT
>NW_012141858.1:2562425-2563980 GCF_000956105.1 Propithecus coquereli
CTAGCCCAGGCAAAAGAGTGAGACTCTGTCTCAAAAAAAAGAAACGGTATTGGGGTAACCAATTGGGAAAAAGTTGGAACTTATATGGGTGATAGAAGTGTTTTAAATCTTAATGAGGGGTATGTTTAAAGATTACATGGATGTTGGCATATGTTAAAACTCACTTAGCTGTAATGCTTGAGATAAGCTTGTTTCACTGGATGTAAGTATTCCTAAATAAAAATGACTCGAATGCTTAAAAAAAAATTTCAAGGGGAGGGTGAGGAATAAAAACTTATCTGTTAGGTACAGTGTACACTATTCTGGTGATGGGCACACTGAAAGCCATGACTTCAGCATTATACAATTTATCCATGTAACAAGAACAGTTGTACTGCCTAATATTTTGAAATAAAAATAATTTAAGAAATTTTTTTTAAACCAGTATGTTGTAAACATTCTTAGGTTTCCTGACCTTGCATAGGTTAGGAAGGGGCCATATAACCAACAGCCCCACATTTAACTTTATGATGTAGATTAAACAAAAATGAGTATCTTTGTAAGTCAGTAAGATAATGATTGCCATCATGAAGGCTTTGTAGGTAACTACAGGTAAAGTTTGATCAATCACTTCCCTTTGCCTCAGTTGGTCATTGGTTTTACTTATCATCATCCTTGAGTGCTTGGGACCAGCTTGAATTGGACTGGAGGATTACTGGGCCCAGCCTCCATCCATTCCCTATAGAGCACTCCCTTATTCAAGAAATGGAAACCAGATAGCCCAGGACAAAAAAAACTAAACACATGAGAGAAAACTTTTCACAAATAGATGAACAGAACTAAGCAGGTAGCTGAAGAATTAAACTAATGGCAAACGTATTTACCAAATAGTACATACAACTCCAAGTCAAAACCAAAGGGCCTTATACAAAGACCTACTTGGTTACAAATTTTAGGTTAACAAAATTAATTCAGCAATGTGAGCTCAAGGAACCAAATTAGTAGTGCCATCATTGTTAAGACTGATTCATCTGATAGCAAATTTAAAGAATAAACAAAAGTTGGGCACAAAGAACCATTCAGTATACCTGTTTGTCTAAAAGTTCCTTGGAATGATGCCAAATGAGGGTCTTAAGTGAAATTGTGAAAATATGAGAAATAACATTTATATCTGAAAAAAACCCACGAAGTTGAAGTTACTTGATTACTTAAGGAAAAAGCTTATCCTGGTTAGATAGTGCCTCCCCTGAACAGAACAGACTACTAGCTTTACAGGGTTTCTGGGAATTAGGAAGTTCAAAGATTGGCAAACTTTTAAAGGCAGAAGTGAGTTAATGTTAGCTGTAGAAACATTTTCACTCAAGTGAGTCAGTTGTTGATTGGTTGACACTCAGATTTGCGTGGTCATTGGAGTGAGTCCAGTTCTTGATTGACTGACTTTCAGAATTAAGGGGCCATCACTAATTGGTTAGTTTGCAGCATATTCACTGAGGCTGATTCAATCTGTTTAAACCAGTTCTAGTAGTTACTTGGTACCATGACTTGAAAAGTCATTTTTTTTTTTTTTTTTTTTTTT
>NW_012141858.1:2565099-2599083 GCF_000956105.1 Propithecus coquereli
CCGAGTAGCTGAGACTACAGGCATGTGCCACCATGCCTGGCTAATTTTTTCTCTATATTTTTAGTTGTCCGATTAATTTCTTTGTATTTTTAGTAGAGACGGGATCTCGCTCTTGCTCAGACTGGTTTCGAACTCCTGAGCTCAAACAATCCACCCGCCTCGGCCTCCCAGAGTGCTATGATTACAGGTGTGAGCCACCGTGCTGGCCTTGTCTCTGTCTTCTTAAGACCAGTAGAATACCCTTTGTGATATATTTCAGTTCCTCTTTTCCCCTTAATATTTTATTCTAATTTAAGTTAGGGCTGACAGTCATGTCTGTAATTCTCTAGTTTCCTTCTACCTCTGAGCATCCTTTATTAAGTCTATTTATAGAGCAATTCATATTAGTGTTGTATAATAGTCATTTTTAAATAAATCTACTTCCCTGAATGTCTTATTTATATAAGAAGCACATGAACACAGAGACTTTACTTACAATTCTTTTTTTTTTCTCTCTTTAATAAGGTACTAAGTTTGACAGGTTTGCATCATGCGTGAGTATAAGCTAGTCGTTCTTGGCTCAGGAGGTGTTGGAAAGTCTGCTCTGGTAAGTCATTCTTACTGTACCTAAGATTTTCACTCCAAGGCATTCTTTTTCTGTTGAGTTTTAGGTTTTGATTATTTGTCTTTGTTGAAGTGAAATCCCATAATGACTTTAGAAATGATACCATATTTTTCTTGTAATTTTACTGAAATTTAATTATATCTGGGTGGATCATATACTCTCTGGAACATTGGTTCTAGACTGACATGAGGTATGCAAGAATATAGTTTGGACTAAGCAGAGAGAGTGAAAGCATATAAATATGTGTCTGTTTGCATTTTAGAGCCAAATAGGAATGAATTTGGTTCTTTATTCCTGTGAGTAGGCTTATACTATATATTTTATGTTAGAAAACATCAAAGTTTATAAAAAGTCTTTTTTAAATAATTAACCTTTGTCTAGTATTAAATTATTTAAATGGCCATGTTTTCTGCATCAAAGAATGGTATAGCAAGAACTAACACAGCTTGGTGGTGGGGGTTCAGGAAGGGGAGAAACTTAGGGAAAATAACTTGATGACTAGTTCAGAATTTAGTAAAGCCCCACAACAAGATAGATTGACCTTCTCTTTCTCTCTGGTGAGATAAACCATCTTACTTAGCCACTTAGAGTGCCATCTAATTAAAATTCAAGTTTGAACCCTTAAGACTGAAACAGTGGACATTTAAAATTTTTAGAATGTATGATCTCTAAACTTAGAATTACCAATAAGGAGCATAGTGACTATTAATTTTTGGTTTTTTTAAGAAAAACAAGCTTTCTAATTTTCTCCCCAAATTGATTTATTCAAATGTAGTATTGGTTATTTTCTGTCATTAATGTTAAAATGACCTATGTGAAGTCTGTTTAAAATGTACAAATTTGAATTTGTTTTTTTCTTTAGAAGTATAATGGTATGTTAATTTTTTACAGACTGTACAATTTGTTCAAGGAATTTTTGTTGAAAAATATGATCCTACGATAGAAGATTCTTATAGAAAGGTATATATTACTTTAGAAAGCTTTTGTTTTGATTTTAATATAAATATTTGTTTTTAGCTTTATAATTATTGAATGTTGTATACAAAGTAGAACAAAGAAACAGTTAATTCATAAAATTAATGGGAAGAGTTCACACTTGATTATTTTCTGGCATTGCATGGTTACTAGTTTAGGAAAATCATAAATACTCATAAACACAGTCACACATTCACAGAATTGTGTTTATCCTAACCCCAAAATTGTAGTTGACACACAAACCTTAAAGCAGACCATCCATTTCAAGTGGCAGCCCCATGTTTCCCTCTAGAAAGACTGATTACTCTCAAGCTCCCTTCTTTTTAACCTAGACGTAGGCATACAGAAGTCTCCCTAAACTTCCTACTTATTAACCCCTTGAGAAAGTGCCTCTACTCACCTGCTTATCTGAAATGCTTGAAACCAGAAGTAGTTCAGATTTCGGATTTTTTTGAATTTTTGGAATATTTGCATAGACATAGTATCTTGGGTATGGGACCCAAGTCTAAACACAGAATTCTATTTATGTTTCATATACACTTTGTCCACATAGTCTGGAGGTAGTTTTTTAATAATTTTGTGCATGAAACAAAGTTTTGACTACTGCCTGTCACATGAGCTCTGGTGTGGAATTTTCTACTTTTGGCGTCATGTTCCACATGTGGCTCAAAAAGCTTCAGATTTTGGAGCATTTCAGATTAAGGATGCTCATCCTGCAGAAAATTGAATCCCTTTGTCCACTAACAGCAGGTGACAGTAAAACAGTGTGCAGTAGGGGGAGAGTTGTCTTCCCACCTTTAGGTAGCAGCTAGCCTAGCCTGCTGTTGTACAAATACTGTTTTCATTCCTCCCTCTGTGTCCGCAGTCTACCAAAAATCTGGAAACTCCTTCCTGCACTCCAGCTGTAAAGCAATGTTAATCTTTTCTTTCTACATCTAATTCTAAGTAACTTCTTCCCTAGGATATATTAGGCAAAAAAGAATAGCAGGGATATGTGTAAAATTTATTTAACAGCTGTGGCACTGCTTGCTTACTACCAGAATTCTTGTTCCAGTATGGTGAGGGGATATCGTTATCTAGAGAAATGAGGTATATCTAAAGTATTATGGGAATGTTGAGATAGACAGAATTACTTCTTATAGTGGTAGTTTTATTTATTTGAGCAATTTTGAAAGTATTCTCTAGAAATAAGTGCTGAGTGATTCATATTAAGAATGGATCCTATAGATATCCTTGTGTTGACTTGAGAACACATGGCTTTTGAACCTAGTATACAATTTGGAGATCTATGCACCTTGATTACTTAGCTGTTTTTCCTCCTGTTTTGTTAAAGTATTGCTTGATATTATCTTGTAAAGTTATTATAATCTATGTCTCTGTTTATGATTTATTAGCTTTTGTGTATATTAAGGTGCTTTATGTACATAAAAAATGAAGGTGTATTTTAATTTTTCTCACAGCAAGTTGAAGTAGATGCACAACAGTGTATGCTTGAAATCTTGGATACTGCAGGAACGGTATGTAAAACAAAGTACAAAGTATATGTGGTTTGTACAATATTAACTTAATAAATGCTAATACTGTATAGACAGATATTAGGTAAGCTTATTTAAAAGTACTATTTGCATTAAATGTTAAACCTGTTTTTCTTATTCTCTTGAATTCTACTCTTTTTATATTGCACTTTGTAATTACAGAGGGTCAATTATTGAAAAATTAATTAGAAAATTTGTTAGGAAAATTTTCAGTCTCACTAGTACTTTTAAAACAATATATTACCATATTGCAAATAATGTCAAAAATACTTGGGCCTACGTTCATTCCTCAGCAACTGTGTGAAGTATTTTGATTATTTCCTCCTTCAGAGTATTAATAAATCCACTAGCTTTGTTAGGTATTTGGAGGTGAAGGGAAGATTTATTCTGGGTGTGTGGTGTTCATTCAGCTAATATTTGAGTATCTGATATGTGCCAGGCACTCTGTTCTTACCCTCAAATGCTCAACACTCTAGTGAAGAAGTGTGGGAAAATGACATGATAATGCGATATGCATAAGCATGCTGATGGACCTCCACAGAACTAGAGCATGTGAGCTAGCTGTAACTTGAGGATATAATTGGGGTACTCTACACATTATGATACAGTAAAAAGCTGCCTTTAAGTAGCTTTTGGGGACAGAATATTTCTGTTCCACTTGAGTATATTTGTTGTATATAAATGTACTTTGTGTTATTTTTAAATAAATCTATTTCTTAAAATATCAGTTTTTCAAATAGTATCTTGCCATGGACCATGGACTATACTTTTAAGAAGTGTTACAAATACTACAGTATTCTTCACTGAGCTATAATTATTATAGACTTTGAAAATTATCAAATTAACTGCCAAAACATTTCTTGTTTTTTAATGTTCCTTTCTTTTCTATTGTAGGAACAATTTACAGCAATGAGGGATTTATACATGAAGAATGGACAGGGCTTTGCATTAGTTTATTCCATCACAGCACAGTCCACATTTAACGACTTGCAAGATCTGAGAGAACAGATTCTTCGAGTTAAAGACACTGATGATGTGAGCTTACTCTTTAACAAATATATTTTATTTCAAAGTGTTTATTATAATGACATCCAGTTTTAAGGCTTAAATTTAAACTCAGTTTAAAGTTCATGTATGGGAGGAGTCGTTTCTCAAAAGCTTTGCCCTTAAAAGTCAAAAATGTATCTTTAACATTCATACATGTTTTCAAATAGAAATCATATGAAAAGTGAGAAAATCCCTCCTTTTCCATTATCCTGTGAAAATACCCTTCCTGTTTTTAAACATACATTTGGGGCAGAAGGAGAGATGTGGGAGGCAGATGTTACTAATTGAATGATGTTCTGGCCATATTTCTGGTAGATTTAAGATCCTTTTTGACAAGAATCAGACATTCAAATGAACATACTCAAGCAACAGTGGCAGGAGCATAATAATAATTTTAAAAGGAAGGCATCAAATACATTAGATTCTAACATTAATTTAGGTGCCCCTTCAGAGTGTACCATAATGGAGTTTAATCCTATATGAAACATCAAAAAGATTATTTCATATCATACTATATATAGCAGTGGCTCTCAAAATTGATCTTGCATCAGAATCACCTATATGACTGGTTAAAACTAGATTTCTGGGCCCAGCCCCCAGTGTTTCTAATTCAGTAGGGCTGGAGGGCCTAAGAATTTGCGTTTCTAACAAGTTTCCAGGTGGTGTTGATGATGCTAATCTGGGTACTACACTTTACCAGGGCACTACAGTTTAATTGTCACAATAGCAAATATTGTGAGAACTGGGAGACACCCAGGCTACTAAATGCTGCCATTTTCTGGACTTCTGAAACAAGGAAATTTGGGGGGACCTTACATATTTACAACAACCTCAGTGAGCATTTTTCAATTAGTAAATCTGTTTTTCTTTTGTCTCTGGTAACTACCATAGTTTTCTTCTATCAGTTGTATTAAACAAGTATTTATTAAATGCCTAATAATAAACTCTATATCTATTCCTAAAATGCCAAAATTATTTTCCAGTTGGGATTTTTTCCAAAAATGCTTTAGAGACTGGGCGCGGTGGCTCACGCCTGTAATCCTAGAAGTGTGGGAGGCCGAGGCGGGCAGATTGTTTGAGCTCAGGAGTTCAAGACCAGCCTGCGCGAGAGCAAGACCCTGTCTCTACTAAAAAAAATAGAAATTATCTGGACAACTAAAAATATATAGAAAAAATGAGCCGGGCGTGGTGGCCGCATGCCTGCAGTCCCAGCTACTCAGGAGGCTGAGGCAGTAGGATCGCTCGAGCCCAGGAGTTTGAGGTTGCTGTGAGCTAGGCTAACGCCACGGCACTCACTCTAGCCAGAACAACAGAGTAAGACTCTATCTCAAAAAAAAAAAAAAAAATGCTTTAGAAAACCAGTTATTAAATGGTTAATAGTGGTTTTGTAAAGTAAGTTTTGTTTTTCTCTATAGTATTCTTTTACTTAAAATTATAAACTTCACATATATTCAACTACATGATGCCATTAATAAGTGGTCTTGATTTTAGTAAATTATAAGACTATATGAGAAACTAAAAATTCTACTTTAGAGGCCTTCCAAATTTCTCCTTTTTGTGTTGTGCGGTTGAGAATGCTTATTTGATAAATGCATGTTGAGAAACCAGAAAACTTGAGGTTGATTCACACCCTTTAGAGAAACATTTTTAAATGCTAAAGTATATTGGCTTTTCACACTAACACCCTCTTGTACTTCCTTTTTAAAAGGTTGTATGTTTTGCTTACTATAATTAGTTATAAGTCCATTGTGATATAATGTTAAGGTTTTTTTTCCCTCTGTTATAAGTAGATCATAGCTTATATCTTTTTTCTTTTTTTTTTTTTTTTTTTTTTTTATTTCAGCAAATTATGGGTGTACATACGTTTAGGTTACGTGTGTTGCCCTTGGTTCCCCCCCCACCGAAGTCCGTGTTTTAAATATGTCCATCCTTCGGATAGTGCGCATTGCCCTCCTTGTGTATGCACATACCCCTCCCCTCCTCCCTCTTCCCCCCTCCCCCCACCACCCTCCCCCTTCCCCAGCATCCAATAGATGTTGTTCTGATATGTGCATTTATGTGTTGATTAGTTAATACCAATTTGATGGTGAGTACAAATGGGTCCCGTTCTGCTGCTCTTGTGGTGCTCCACTTTGGATAATGGGCTTAAGTTTAATCCAGGAAAGTGTAAGAGGTACTAGATCACTGTCATTTCTTATGATTGAGTAATATTCCATTGTGAACATATACCAAATTTTGATAATCCATTCATGGATTGACAGGCTCTTGGGTTGTTTCCACATTCTTGCAATAGTGAATTGTGCTGCCATAAACATTCGGGTGCAGATGTCCTTATCGTAGAATGTTTTGTGCTCTTTTGGGTAGATGCCTAATAGTGCTATTGCTGGATCGAATGGTATTTCTATTTTTAGCTCTCTGAGGTATCTCCAAATTCTTTTCCACAGAGGCTGCACTAATTTTCAGTCCCACCAGCAGTGTAGAAGTGTTCCTGTCTCTCCACATCCTCGCCAACATTTGTTGTTTTGTGTTTTTTTGATAGAGGCCAATCATAGCTTATATCTTTTTCTCTTTTCTTCCCTTTGGAGTTATCATTTGACATCTCCATGCGAGAAGGCAGTGGAGGTAACTGACAGTATAATTGACATGAAAGTCAGTACTTTTTTTCTTACAAATTAACGTTGTTAAGGCTTTCATATTTTAACTAAATTTTATTACACACTATTAATTTAGTATTTTTATTTGGCATTATATATGAAACGTAATCATTGGGCTTGCCTCTTAAATTTTTTGATTTGAACTTGTATAGCATATTTACTTATTTTTACCCTTAAATGTATTTTTAGGTTCCAATGATTCTGGTCGGTAATAAGTGTGACTTGGAAGATGAAAGAGTTGTAGGAAAGGAACAAGGTCAAAATCTAGCAAGACAATGGAACAACTGTGCATTCTTAGAATCTTCTGCAAAATCAAAAATAAATGTTAATGAGGTATGGTCAAATATACTTAAGATAGCTCTTCATTTGGAATACCACATTCAAAATTAATGGAAAAAAATGTGTATGTATTAACACAACCCCAAGTTAATGTGTACTCAGAGTGATATATTGATCTCATAGGCAAAAAAAATCTTACGTTAAATATATGCGTGCAGCGAATAAGCAACGGTACTATTTCAGTCTCTTTATTAAATGCTAGTACAGTGAAATTTACCATGAAAAAGGGAGACTGGACAGAAAAGATGGGGATAGGGGAAGACAGATTAAGTCTTCAGCTATCTGAAGGATGCTATTATGTACAAGATAAGGACTAAAATTCAAAAATGCATGCATGGTTCTTGACGGGGCTTAAAGTCATGTTATAGAATAGAAACACATAAAAAGATTTGAGGAAGAGTAAAGGATTTTTTTCTTTGCATGATGGTAAATATTGTAACTGAACTAAGATATAAGATCTCTGCAGCTCTTTCAACTAAGTATTTAAGAACAATTTTAACCGTCCTCCAATGTAAAGAAACAAAAAAGAACTTGGCAGGTGGCAGTAAAACGCCTGATTTTACTCATTCCTTAACTGAACAGAAATAGTTGCTTTTGGGGAATTCATTTATATCGATAGAAATCACTAATTTTTCATTTTACTTTTTCATTTTTTGTTTTTGGGGGTTTTTTTCTTCTGTAAATTAAAAAAAAATTAATACATTTGCAGATCTTTTATGACCTAGTGCGGCAAATTAACAGAAAAACTCCAGTGCCTGGGAAGCCTCGCAAAAAGTCATCATGTCAGCTACTTTAATGTACAAAATGCATTGTAGCTCTGAGCCAGGTATGGTAATTTATCTTTCCTCTAACTTTTAATCACTCAGCTTCATTAAGGGCGCTCTTGTCATGAAAGCAAGTAGAGAATTTTTTTGGTTCTAAAAAATAAATGGTTACTTTCTTTTCAGTATATCTATGAGTTAGTATGATTCCTATTAAAATAGTTGTTTCATTTACCTATTATCATAAGATATTCCACACAAGTGAATATTCTAAACAAGTTCATTCATTATATACTTATGCCCTAATGGTACATTGGTTGGTGCTGGCAGTACAGTGGTAGATAAGAACAACCTTCTCTCCTTGCTTTTTAATTAGCTTAAGCTAATTAAGGTGTACTGAAAGAAAGAGACAATTAATTGCAAAAAGTGATAAATACTGTGATAGGATAAATCCAGCATAGTACTACTAATAAAAACCCCTGACACATTTTCCATGTGCCAGGCAATCTTAAATACTGTCTGTCTATTGAATTCTCACACATGCCTGTGAGACAAGAACTATTATTATTCCCATATTACAGATGAGGGAACTGTGGCACAGAAAGATTGTTACTTGTTCAAGCCCTGCAGTTAGTAATAGAGGGCCAGAATTTGAATAGGCAGGCTGGTTCCTGAGACCATGGTTAGCCACTGTGCCATTATGGGTACCGTAGGAGCATGTAATTGGGGCACCAAACCTGTCAAATGTGAACTAAGGATTCAGGGAAAGTGTCAGAGTAAGAGACATCTAAGCTGAGATCTGAAAGACAAGTAGAAATTAGCTATGTTGGGGATGAAGAGTTCCCAGAGAAAACCACAAATACAACTCAGAGATGAAATAGCAAAGGAGAACTGAGCACACATTTTTATGTAGGTTTTGAAAACAATCATGTTAAATGAGGTTAATACTTATCAAGCAATTAGATCAGTGCCTGGCACATCATAAACTGTCAGCTATCAGGTGTTTGCCAGTGATAATGGTTTCCTATTCAGTTATTAAACCGTTTATTTTTTGTACACTTATCCTTGAGAACTTCTGACATTTGTGACTCTGCTTCCTTGTATGTTAAATGACCCCATACTACCATAGCACTTTGGTTCTATATCTTTTTAGAACTTTTGTCAGTATCCTCCATTTAGGACTTTCTGTTCATATCCTTTCATTCATTCCTGACCACATGCCCATTCTTAGCAGCACACATGTGCCTGAGCTCACACACTCCCATCTGTCCTTTCCAATTTGCTACATTCAGTCTGTTAGGATGTAGAAAACTAGATTGCAAACCTCATTCAGACTCAGAATGAGGACCTTAAGTTCTAGGCATTTGTGAAAATTGTTTCGGCAGCCATATCTATACTAACAACCCTTCTGGAGCTTGTAACAAGTCTGATCCCCAGAAAAACAGAGTAAAAAAGGAAACTTTTTTAGCCCAGTCATGTATGTAGAAAATTATCCAAAGTAAATAAGTATTTAATACACAGTTTTGATTTTACTTCTTTTATATCACTCACAAATTTTTTTAAAACTTTATATGTGATTTTAGTATAATACCATCTTTTTCTGACAACCATCTTAAAGTTAAATTTTTTTTTCTCTTTAATCTTTGGAAGTTAATGCACAAAAATTTGCATAAAGGTACCTCATCTTTTGGGAATGAAAAGATGAAAATGCCTACCATAAATTGTGGTACATTGCCATTAATGTGATGACTAGAACAAGAGCCTGTATTATATTCATTTCTAAGACTTTTAGACTGTTGTCTGTTTCCTTTGGATCTTTAGTGTACTTTTTCCAACCCATGTTTTCAGTTAATTTATCTTTTTCCTTTTGACAGGTCTGAAGAACTGTTGCCCAATTCAACAGTGCCAGCATTCCAACTTTGTTAAACCTACCAACATCTTAAATGGACTTTCCTGTGGTGGTACCCTTTAAGAGGCGGATGAAAGCTACTATATCAGTTTGCACATTCTAATCACTTTCCAGTATCACAAGAGAGATTTTTACTTATATAATAGTCCTAGAGTATGCAGCTGGTAAAACCAGAGGCTACATCCAGTATTACTGCTAAGAGACATTCTTCATCCACCAATGTTGTACATGTATGAAAATGGTGTACTGTATACTTTAACATGCCCCATACTTTGTATTGGAGAGTACAATAATGTAAATCCTAAAAGCACCACTATTTTAGCATAATAAAAGAAAGTCCAAAGAGCTCCTATATAGACTACTCCAGATAACTTCGCTTCTTTGATACTTGTAGCTTATTGTAATTTTTTTTAAGAAATTCAAGGTCATTATCATTGTATTGTACAAAATAAGCGCTTTGATTAACACAGCTGTGTAGCTTATTGTAATTTTTTTTAAGAAATTCAAGGTCATTATCATTGTATTGTACAAAATAAGCGCTTTGATTAACACAGTTGTATAGTTTTTTTAATTTTTAAAAAACCTGTGGAGACAGTGATCTTGTCTTTAAAATATGATAGTCCTTTCAGTATAATGTCTTAGATTAAAGACGTTGCCTTTAATATCTGTGGGGAAGGAAATGTCCAGACTTTTCAAATCTCTTATTATGTTTCCTTTTTTGTTTACATAGGGAACAATGTTTATAGTTGTGTGTACAGTGGGGGTCTACAACAAGAAGTGTATATTTTCAAACAATTTTTTAATGATTTAACAATTTTTGTAAATCATTTTCAGGCTTCTGCAGCTGTAGATTCTCACTGTGAATCCCTTGCTTGCTCATGCATAAGTGTATTTGCAATACCAAATATACAGGTTTAGTATTTTTGCCTGTTAGTGATTGTTTCACATGTGTAACGTTTTGGTTGAGATGTTAAATGGTGGACGAGTACTGTGGATGTGAATGTGGGAAGTAATTTTAATCATGTGTAATTGGTCACAAGGCCTAATTTGCAGTAACTATTGCTGTTTTATTTAACAATGCCTTGTTGCTTTGTATGCATTAACGTTTGGATGTAAAGATTGTGTGTCTATCCAACAGGGAGCCACAGTATTTAAATTGACCAACCTAATGTTACAACTACTTTGAGGTGGCCAAATGTAAACTAAAAGCCTTAATTAAAGTGGTGCAATTTTGTATAACTTAGCATCAGTAGTTCAATAAATTTGGATTGCCATGCAAGGGCTTGCATTATAATTACTTGCCACTTTGGATGTGTTTTGTGTAATGTTTTAACAGTGCTAGTAAATAAATATGGGTTAACTTCTTTTTAAATGTAATAGGTGCATTTTACACAGTGTGGTGTGGTTTCATAATTTAACATTTGAGCAAGCCAGACATACTCATTTATTACAAGAATGATGAGTGGAAAATGTCAGGATTTTTTTTTCTAGTATTGTTTGAATATCCACATAATGACCTTTTGAACTTTTCCTTGAGAAACAGTTTTGTAAATCAAGCAATATTACTTGTGAACAGATGCATTTGGGTAATACTCAGTAGCTTATTGAGGTAAAGGAGAAAGGATTGAAAATGTTACAGATGTTACACCTTGGATTTTTTTTATATATAGAATGAAGTTATACTTAGAATATTATGGTTATAAAAATCTTTGACATGGACTCAAAGTACTACTATTTTTAGGGAACAGATCTTTGTCTTATGTGTGCTATAATTCAGTTCTTCTGTGAAATTTGTAAAGAACCTCTTAAACTTTTTCAAGCTATTTGCCAGCCACTGGGGCAATTAATTTGTGATACTGTGTAATTTAGGGATATGTGCTAATCCCCTAAATACATGCTATTTGGGACATTTAAAGGCTTCCATTTTAACAAGGAAAAAAAGTCTTATTCCTTAAGTATTTAACTAACAAGAGTTTCATGTATTAAAAGGTCTAAAGAAAAAATGTTCTTCCAGAAGCTGCACTTAACTAGAGTTTTGGTTTTATTTATACTCATTTGGGCAAAAATTAAGCCCAAAAAAGATAGGACTATGGAGCACTAAAATCACTTAAAGTTATTATGTCCTGTTACATACATTGAGGGCACCACCATTGATTTAATTATCTTTAATAAGTGTTGCCTGCCAGCTATAGTACTGTGCCTATAGAACTAAGCACAGTTCTGGGCTCTTAAGAGCAACTAAATATTCATTCAACAAATAAATTTAAGTACTTAAATGTCAAGAATTGTTCCTAGGCCTAAGGATGCAGCAGCAACCAAGATCAACTATAAAACACTGCCCTCCTAGAATTTATACTCTGTTGCAGGCTTTCTCAGCCTGACGTTTTGTGCTGGATAATGTACTGTGGGCCTGTCCTGTGCATTACAGGATTTTTAGTAGCATCCTGGTCTCTGCCCACTAGATGCCAGTAACACCACCCCCAAGCTGTGACAATCAAAAATGTCTCCAAGCTGGGTGTGGTGGTGACTCATGCCTCTAAACCCAGCGCTTCTTAGTGAGGCAGAAGTGGATCACTTGAGGCCAGGAGTTCAAAACCAGCCTGGGCAACATGGTGAGACCCCTATCTGGAAAAAAAAAAAAAGTTTTAAAAATTAGCCAGGCAGAGTGGTACATGCCTATAGTCCCAGCTACTCGGGAGGCTGAGGTGGGAGGGTTGCTTGAGCCCAGGAGTTCGAGGCTGCAGTCAGCTATGATCCGGCCACTGCACTCCAGCCTGGGCAACAGAATGGTGAGACCCTGTGTCTGAAAAAGAAAAAACATGTCCTCCAGTTGGACTGAAGAGTTTCAGGAAGTGGACTTGGAGGGCAGAATCACCCGGGTCGAGAACTACTTGTCTGGTGGGAAACAACACATTAGTTACAGGTGAGTGTTAGGGTTACAAGATGGGTGATTTAGTGTAGAAAATAAGAATACGGGCTCTGAAGCCAAATTTCCTGGGTTTGTAATCCCAGGTCTGACACTTCCTAGCATGTGACCTTGGTTAGATACCTTGCTTTCCTCATCTGTAGAATGAGAATGATGATAGCAACTACTTTATAGGAGTTAGAGAGTGAATTGTAATGCTAATAGAAATAGAGCTGTGATTTGGCAAAAATCATTTTCTGCTGATGTAGTAACTGCAGCCTCGGAATACAAATCATGTAGCTGGACTTTTCTGATACTTAGATATACTGAAGTAATTCAGGCAGAAAAAGCATGGGTTCCTTCTCACGTCCCCAAGGATATTTGGAGAAACTTGAATTTTAGGAGAAACCCAGAGTGATATAGTGATATTTCACTTATATTTTTCTAAAAAGTATAAAACCCTGTTTTGACTCTAATGTTGATTCAGGTTTTTTTTCTTAAATGTAAATAGATAATTTTTACCATATATGGACATGATGAATGTAAAGTTTTCAATTTTGTTTATGGAATTAAGTTTTGCTTTTTTTAATCATCTCATCTTTAGATGTGGAGCAGCGAACTTAGAATCAAAACTCATCACTGCAACGTTTTTTCTTATACTTTACCTTAATCTGTCTTCCTTGAAGTTAATCTTCATCTGTTATTCTGTCTCTTCTAAATCTTGGAATGTAAAAAAGAGTTACAGTGTTTTACAGTTTATACTCCTACTACTTTATCTTATAAATCTTAAAGTATTTGCAGGCTTTTTTCTCTTAAACTATCAGTGAGTCTTAACATTGTGATTTATAGGACTCGGTTTTTTAAAAAAATCTGTTCCATAATTTGTTATTTTGTATCAATATGTCTGATATTTCGTGAATACATGAGAAGGGTAGTGGATTGAGAGTAGGACTAAATTTAATGTATATTTCCTTAATTAAACTGAGAAAAATGCATGAGTCTGTGTTGGGATACTTGCTAAAACTGGTTACTAAACCTATTGACTGAGCAACTAAAGCTGTAGGCTTGACATTAGTTTATCTTCGAAGGGTAGAAATAAAATGCTTATTCCTAAATAGGTCTGTATTCCAAGTGCAGTTTTAAGTATTCCACGTTACACATATTTTGAACTTCCTTAAAACATCGATTAGTGGCCTATAGGTTGCTGACGTTAGGAATTAAGGGTTTTATCCAAAATTAGGGGTATCTACCTGATTTTTGTATCTAAGAATCATAAGTTTATTCAGTATTTACTGTCTGCCATGTTCCGGGTACTGTTCACATTGCTAGATAGAGCAAAGGATGTTCTGCTCATGTGGGGAAAACAGACAGCAGATGAACAAAGCTCTACTGGTAACAGTCTGTTAAACATTCTCAGAGCTTTGCATTTGGGACAATTTAATGATATAAAGATTTTTATTTATAATCAGTAATTATTCTGATTTCTCCAAAAGGATATGGAGAGACTTTTTACCATTTCGTTTTATTATGAACCTAGTTTAACCTGATTTTCTTTACAGAGTGACATAAATAATTATCCAAATTCAGCATTTGGGCCAAAATGCAAGTTTCTTCCTGAAAACTAAACAGCACAGATCTTACAGGATTTTATGGGGATAATATATTCGCTTAAGTCAAATGGTTACACCAGTTTTTAAATAGGCAGCGATCAAAGGCCTTTCATGTTTTTGTGATCTACTATTATTACTCATTCAAATTTCTATTTATAGTGTGGTAGTTTGTGTCCCTTGTGAGCACTAATGTCGGAACAGGAAACTTTATTATCGTTAAACTTTTTAATGTGCAATGTACCAGGCTTGGGACAGAGAGGAATAAGAAGGAGTAAGTAATAAGCCCAGTCCCTGCTGCCAAGTGGTGGGGAAGACCAGTCAAATAAGCTATCAAATCTATTAATTTATGTCTAGCCATAGCTCATGTTCTGTTATCCACACTAAAGCACATAACTGATAGTAAAAAACTGTATTTTGCTTTAAAATAATATGAACTATTTGATTTATATTCCCAACTATTAGATTTAGTTGACTATTAATAGGTAAATGTTAATTAGATTCTCTGAGCAAATTAACCAATGATGGAGAACTACATAGCCAACAAAAAAAATACTAAGAATGGAACGTAATCAGAAGGGTATGGAAGAGTGGGTAGTTACTGGGGAGCCCTCTGCTGTTACAAATGGGACTAATAGTAAATATTCTAACATGAGTAAAGCAACAGGTTCAGCAGCTGTGTAAAAGCTATCCCAGGGAGGGGCAATGGTAGAGCTAGAATTTAACCTAACCAGTTTGTCTGCCTTTGAATAAGTATCTCCTGTATGTAGCCAGATTTGAATGGTTGGGCCTTGGTGTTATTGACATACAGGAGGCAACTGAAACCATAAATGTGAAATTATTTTCATAATAATTAAGCATGCAGAAAAAAATAGGAAAGCCTGGCCTAAGCAGGCTTGGGATGGGGAGGAGAGAAGGGTTGGAGTACAAAGGATTGCTCTTACAAAGACCTGGGCAAATAGCTGCACAGCAATTGAGAATACAGCATCCTTGATGGCAAGGAGCAAGACGCTCTTCCTCTCTGCTTCTCTTAGGCTATAGGCCAGCAGTAATTTCATTCTCTGGATGTGTCATAATTTATAGCTGTCTGTATATTCTTGGTGTGAAATTGGCTACTAACCTAAGGAGATGATAAGGTTACTTTTGGGAATAACCATCCTCTAATTAGTAGGCCTGTGTATATCTGTGCAGCAGCTATAAAGGCTGTTTCAGAGTCAGTGTTGGCAAATGTATTCAAATTCAGCTGCACCAAGGCCACAAATCTTTCAAATACGTGCCTTTACAATATTTCTTCACATACCTTCCCAATAATGTAAACTTTTTTCTCTCTCATTCTTCATGAATGTCATTTTGGTGCTTTATTCAAAATATTAAGGAGATACATTCTTATTTCTTATTAACTGGGTTCAAGTCCAAAATCAAAGTGTCAGGGCCCTAACAGAGAACCCATTCCTTGGCATTATGCCACATCCCTCTAATCTCTGCCTCCATCTTCGTATCTCCTCTGTGTACCTAATCCCCCTCTTCTCTCTCTTATAAGGACATTTGTTTTGGCATTTGGGACTCACCCACATACTCGACGATAATGTCATCTCAGGGTCCTTAATCATATATACAAAGATAGTTTTCAAATAAAGGTAACATTCACAAGTTTGGGGACTGGGATGTGGACATCTTTGGAAGCCATTAACAGCCTACCAAAAAATTTTACTAATTTTCAAGTAGCAAATACCATCGTGGGTCTACTGCAGGATAATGGAAAACATTCAACTGAATCAGCAGACTCTGGGATCTCCCTGGAGATATCCCGAGCACCTAGGAAAGCCCCAGAATTAAGCTACTCTACAGGGATTCTCCTAGGGAAGCCTAGGATCACGTGAGACTTCCATGTGTCTATAAGAAGTCCATTCTGGACTAGTTCTTCAATTCCTGAACCAATATAGTGGCCGTGGAAGGCTGTTAACCATTGTCATCCCACAGAATTACCTTCTACTTGTGTTAGTATACATCTATTCTACCCTGTATGTTTTATATCTTTCGGTGATGACAGAAACCCCTTTCCACTGACTTAGATTTGGGAGTAATATAAATAGCAAACTTGATTTCCTTTCTTTGCTTTCCATTTTCAGACTGTCCAGAGGGTCTTCCCTTCACCTCACCCATCTTTAAAAAGATAATGTGATTTTGAGACCAAATGGTGTTTATAAGATTTTACTTAACTTCTGCACTGAATTGAATGTTTTATTCACTGCTTGAGTATTTTGGTTTTGGTTTTTAAGAAATGGAAGGTGATAAAAAACTCATCTGACTGGAATAAAGTACACTGAACATTTGAGCAAGTTAGGGATGGAATTTTTGGAGTTTTATGTCTGTTAGTGCATTCAGCATTAGGAATGGAGTTTCTGTCTGTGTAATTATTTCTCTAAAATGAATTTGGACCTTCTCCAGGTACCCTGTTTACCCATTAATTATTTCAAGTAATGGTGTGAAGAGATTGTAACCATCTGTGTGGTTTACTTGTTTAAGATACAAAGTTATAGTCCCAGAACTTAATTCAGCTCTATCAGAGCTGTTGCAGAAAAAGTTCTTACTTATTCCTTCCTTTGAATTTTCTGACTTTAATAAACCATGACTTGGATCATACAAGATTTCAACTGGAGACTTACACAGTCTATTTTATTAGAATAAAAGGCAATAATGCTTCCTGAAGTACATCCTGGGTTCCTTGCAGAAGCTGCACTATCTGGTAATTACTATTTAGGAAACATCTAGCAGCTAGCTCTTAATTTTTCAGAAATTATGAGAACATTACTAGCCAATATCATACCACTAATTACCACTGATTTTATTACACCAATGCTTTCGTAGAGTATGTCAATAAAGAAGGAAGTGGCACCCACTACCCCTTCCCCCATCTTTCCACTCTGAAATGGTACAGGATATTCTCATGGTCAGGGCATTCTCCCCTTGGCAGGATGTGGCTAATGACGTACGTAGAATTAATGAGTTGGTTGCCCTAGGCCCCCTGCCAAGGCTCCTTCAGGAAAGGGTAAAGAGGGCAGGTCTCAGGATGTCATCTGGACAGGCTGGATATAGAATGCCAATCATGTTAGCCCTGGAAAGTTAAGACATTTTACAGGGTTACCTCCTCCACCACTGTCTGTCAGAGGAGAGCCAGTTGTACACTGATCATTTCCCCAAGGCTATTATATAATAAGGAAAGGCATTTTTTTTCTTAGCTCAGTTACTTCCTCACTCAGAGGAGCAGTGAAATTAGTGTCAATTGACTCGACCACGTTATCTCACTTTGAAGAAGAAAAATAACAAATTCTAGGAAGCAAAAGATTTTTTGTGGCCCACACAAAATAAACCCTGTATGAGTTAAACCAAAATATATTCAATGTCCAGCCTCAAACCTAGTTTGACTTAAACTTCTTTTCCAAAGGGAGATAACCATACTAACAACCTGGAATTATCCACACAGACTCTCTCTGCTCTTTTCTGCCATCCTGTGAAACACAAATAGGAGTTTAAGAAGCCTGTCTTCTAGGATCCCCAAAACCAATTAAAATGGGGAATGATGAAAGAATAAGAAAAGCCAGCAAATGATAGCTTAATTCTTTGGTTCTTTGGCTTGATATTTCCATGAAAGACATTTCTAAATTGAAGAACTGATAAGCTCTGATAGTTGAGAAATAGGAATATCGGTTATTTCTTAGACACCCTAATGTATGCCACACACTGCTCTAAACATTTTACATGTGTTAATTCTGATAACAATGTTCAAATGGGGGTTATTAGTGTCTCCTAATAGTGCTAATGAATGCATTAAATCAATAGAATGAAATATTAATTATAAAGACTGGAAAATAAAATTATTTTTGCTTATGAGTGAATACCTCAAAAGCTCAAAAAAATCTGTTAGAATTATTCAGGAACTTGGAAAGGTGACTGGATACAAGATAAATATGCCAAAAATCAATAGGTTTTTTTTTTATATTTACAACAAATACTTAGAAATTATTATGGAGGTAAATATGACAGAGGCAAAAACTATAAATGTCTTAAGGTATAAAGCTAACAAGAAAGAGCTACTGGCCGGGCGGTGGCTCATGCCTGTAATGGTAACACTTTGAGAGGCCAAGTTGGGAGGATCACTTGAGGCCAGGAATTCAGGGTTGCAGGGAGCTGTGACTGGGCCTCTGCATTCCAGCCTCGGCAACAGAGCAAGACTCTCCGAGGAAGGAAGGAACGAACGAAGAAAAGGAAGAAGAAAGAGAGAAAGCTATTATTAAATCTTTTTGAAGGACATAAATCAAGATCTGTACAAAAATTATATTGAATGGGAAGACCGTATCATAAAAATATCAATTACACCAAATTAACGTATTAATGCAATATCATTTCACTCTGAATTTCAACTGGGTGAGGTTTTCAAATTGAAATTGAACTAAATGACCTTAAAGTTCAAGAAGAAATATGATTTTTTCTTCTTTTTTTTTAATTTGGACAATTATTAATCAGTAGAGTAGAATCGAGTCCAGAAGTAGATTCCAGTACACAACAAGTTAATACATGACAAAAATACATTTCAATAGAAAAGAATGTTATTTAGTAAAATGCTGGCACAACTAGCTATCCATCTGAAGAAAATAAAAGTTCAACCCCTATATCATGCAATATATATTTTCCAGATATATTTAAATTTTTCAAACTAAAACAATAAAAACCTTAGAAGGAAATCTTAGAGATTGGAAGTCTAGAGACAGGGTAGACCCTCCTAGCCAATTCAGAAAACTCAGAAGCTATCTTTAAAATTAAAATACTTTGTATATTTAAATTAAAATAATAAAATTAAATATGATAAGCCAAAAATACATTTAATACCCAAATAAATTCATGGTAAAGTTCAAAAATCTAAGTCAAACCATCGTAAGTTGGGAACTGTCCATATATATAAATCTAAAACTTGTTTGGTAAAATATATTGCAAAGTCAGATTTGGGGAAATACAATACAAATAAAAGATAAAGAGTTAATATCCATAAAATATAAAAGGTTGTTAGAAGTTGAGAAGAAATAATCCAAAAGAAAAATGGATGAAAGATATGACTAGGCAGTTCAGATTAGAGGAAATCCAAGTGACCAATAAACATAAAAAGATGCTCTAACTAGTAGCCAGAAAAATACAAATCAAGGTACCAAAGAGTCCAACACAAGGGCAAAAATTGCAAAGAGAGAACACTATAGTCCTAGAAGGGAGGTTAGAGGGCAAGAAAGGATTCATTTTTTGCCAATGGAAATGTGACTTGTAAAGCTAACATCTATGAAAATTCAAAATATGCTTATTTGACCCAGCAATTCTACTGCTGATATCTACACCAAAGAAATCAAAGGGTATATACACAAGATTATTTGTCACCACACTCTAAAAGAAAAAACAGGGCAAATGCCTATCAATAGAATAATTAAATAAATTATGATTCATGCATAACATAGAACATTATGCAGTCATTAAAAAATGAGTTTGGCAACCCTATCAAAAAGTGGGCGAAGGACATGAACAGAAACTTTTCAAAAGAAGACAGAATAATGGCCAAAAAACATATGAAAAAATGCTCAACATCTCTAATCATCAGGGAAATGCAAATCAAAACCACAATGAGATATCACTTATCTCCAGTGAGACTGGCCTTTATCAAAAAGTCCCAAAAATAAATGTTGGCGTGGATGCAGAGAGATAGGAACACTAAAACACTGCTGGTGGGACTGCAAACTAGTGCAACCTCTGTGGAAAGCAATATGAAGATACCTTAAAGAGACACAAGTAGAATTACCATTTGATCCAGCAATCCCATTACTGGGCATCTATCCAAAAGAACAAATGACACTCTATAAAAAAGACACCTGCACCCGAATGTTTATAGCAGCACAATTCACAATTGCAAAGATGTGGAAACAACCCAAGTGTCCATCGATACATGAGTGGATTAATAAAATGTGATATATGTATACCACGGAGTACTATTCAGCTTTAAGAAACAATGGTGATATAGCACCTCTTGTATACTCCTGGATAGAGCTGGAACGCATTCTACTAAGTGAGGTATCCCAAGAATGGAAAGACAAGCACCACATGTACTCACCATCAAACTGGTATTAACTGATCAACACATAAGTGCACATATAAGAATAACATCTATTGGATCTCGGGCAGGGGCGAGGGGGGAGGGGGGAGGAGGGGACGGGTATATGCATACACAAAGAGTGCCATGCGCGCCATCGGGGGATGGACACACTTGAAGCTTGGACTTGGGGGCTGAGGGGGGGCAAGGGCAACATACATAACCTAAACATCTGTACCCCCATAATATGCTGAAATTTAAAAAAAAAAAAAATGAGTTTGGGCCGGGCGCGGTGGCTCACGCCTGTAATCCTAGCACTCTGGGAGGCCGAGGCGGGAGGATCGCTCGAGGTCAGGAGTTCGAGACCAGCCTGAGCAAGAGCGAGACCCCGTCTCTACTAAAAAATAGAAAGAAATGATCTGGACAACTAAAAAATACATAGAAAAAATTAGCCGGGCATGGTGGGGCATGCCTGTAGTCCCAGCTACTTGGGAGGCTGAGGCAGAAGGATTGCTTGAGCCCAGGAGTTTGAGGTTGCTGTGAGCTAGGTTGACGCCACGGCTCTCTAGCCCGGGCAACAGAGCCAGACTCCGTCTCAAAAAAAAAAAAATGAGTTTGATGTTTAAAGGTTGAACTTGGAGGGTTTCTATGAGGTATTGATTGTAAATAAAGCAAAATATCGAGGGTGTGTGTGTGTGTGTGTGTGTGTGTGTGTGAGAGAGAGAGAGAGATTAAAGGAGCCTGGAAGAGGTATTGAAGTATACCTGCCAGGTTTTTAACGTGCATTATCTGGCATGGTGCTACAGGAGAGAAAGGGCAAGGAAGCGAAAGGGATCTGAGTAGGTGGGAGAAGAAAAGCCAAAGTACAGTGGTAGGAAAGAAACAAAACATGAACACAAAGAGGTATAGAAAGTCATCCTCAGGAACATGTAAACAACAGTTTCTGGAATATAAATTTTAAAAGTCACGTGAACGTCGTATGTAAACTATGAGTGTAAATATGTGGGGGATGGCGTGCAATAAGGAAAGTTCTCCTGCTAGCAGGAATGTGGATGCCTCTTGGATAATTTCCTTTTCCTTAACATTGTTATGCTATCTTTATGTAAAAATAATTTAAATTTTGTTTTGAAAGAATTATCATAACCTTATACTTAAAGCAGAAAATCATTCAAAAAGCCAAAGGAATTTCACTTTATTGCCTGAAATTTAGCCTTTTTACAGGGCTGAAGAACTTGAGTTGATCTTGTGAAGGACAAAGAGACAGAAGGACTCCCACAGGATGTTAAGAGTTTCCTAAAGATTAAGCTCTGTTATTTAAAATTACAAATAGGAAGCCAGGATGGATTTTGAAGCACAAATTTACGTACTGCTCTTTTGCAGCACAGATTCAAGCTTCCAACAAGTTCCAAGGGCAATGTTCATGACAGACAGCTTTTTCTTAGCATTATATTGCCTTGCCAGTGCTCATATTCCATCATTTTATGCTTTTAAGTGCACTTCTATTTATAGAAGCTGCATAATTTGATCTTATATGTCAATATGTTTTTAGCTCAAAATACTTGAAATATTTTAAGTCAATTCCTACTCTTGATTTATGAACTAAATATCCTACATTTTCAATTATTAAAATAACACCTTGAAAATTTGGTTGTTTTTAAAGAATAGCTTCATAGCATCATGAATGCATGATGTATCTAAGGATACACTTTCACAGGTCCTCTAATTAGGAGATATTTGCTTAGAGACAAAGATAATTGTACGTATGTGGAAACTAATTATCCATTGACATTTTGAATTATTTGTTACATTGTTACTCAAAAAGTTATCATTAATTCATAATGATGTGTGTTTTTTTCCCCTGTATTCTTTTTATACTCCCCCACGCCTACTCCCCCCCATCCTTTCCCCTATCTCCTGGCTTCGGCTTCACTCTGGGTATGTGAACAACACCTGCCTCCCATCTTCAGACAAACACTGAAGCCTGGACAATGACCTGCATTAGGTAGAGTCTACTGGAAACTAAAAGCCTTTTACCTGTGTTTCAAACAGCACAGAAGCAGCCACTTTCCGCCCTCCCACCCCACAATTTTTGTGCAATCCCCTGAGAAGAGGAGAGAACCCCTGTGATGTGTGACCCCTGTGATGTGTGAGGTTGAATTTCCTGCCCTCAACCTATCAAACCAAACAGGATGAGGGCTCAGTCAGAACTAAGCAAATGATAAAAGAAAAAAATTTTAATGTGACTTTTTTGGGCCAGTCAAATGTGTGGGGTAAAGTTCCTGTCAGCTACCTTCTTTGCATAATCAAATCTAAACAGAGTATAAATTGAGCTATTTACAGAAAACAGTAAAACAATGCTCTTCTTAGGGCCCTAATAAATCACTCTTCAGAAATGGGAACGTGTGTTGGATTTACAGGATTTCTATGCCAAGCAGGGTAGTATGTGAAAACAGGAAAGCAAATTGCATACGCTGCAATAATAGTTTTGTGGTTTAGCTGGCGAATGTCCTGTAGCAAGAAGGGATAATGATTTTAGTTTTTCAGTTGCCCCCAAGATCATTTCCATTATTGATGAGGTCTGTCTGTAGAGTCATTGCAATTGATTTATTTTTCTTGCAAACTTTTTGTCAGCAAATTTACCACTACTTCAAAAATGTCACTAGCTATGCTTTAGATACAGTACTAGAAGCACAAGCCACAATGAAAACCTGTATTGAGCTAACCCTTACTGTCAGAATTCTAAGAAGCAATAATGTATTTATGATTTCATGTTAAAAATCCCCCAGATATCAATGTTCATATCGCAATTCAGTAATAAAAGAGTAATTTGAAATTAGGAAGTTTTACATTTCACCATTCAATATTCCTCTTCAAATTGAACACAGTTTGAAAGAATTGAGGAGAAACTATAAAACATAAATTATTTGAGGATTCTTCCTATTTTTAAGCTCCACAAGATTGAGATGATAAAGACATTGTTTGATGTGGTAGAGAGTACTATGAAGTATCTAAATTTGAGAGAATAAAATAAAAGTGAAAATAAATTGCAGCCTGATTACACATATGTAGATTACTCATGCTAGAATATTGTTTGAGGAATTGAATAAAATAAAAGTGAAAATAAATTGCAGCCTGATTACACATATGTAGATTACTCATGCTAGAATATTGTTTGAGGAATTGAATGCAACAGTATTGATTGAAAATGACCCACTCATTCAAGAAAAATTTATTGGGCACCTACTAAGTGTCAATAGGTAGAAGTGAATAAAATATAGTCTCTGCCTTCTTGAAGCTGAATAAAAGAGCAAATGCTTATTGAGCTATTTACAGAAAACAGCAAAACAATGCTCTTCTAAGGGCCCTAATAAATCACTCTTCAGAAACGTGAACGTGTGTTGGCTTTATAGGATTTCTGTGCCAAGCAGAAAAGTATGTGATTATGTTGTGCATTGCAATATTATCCAATGTTTATTGAGTGGTTATGTCAAAACTGTCCTAAGTGATTTACATATGTTAATTCATTTAATCTTCACAATAAATCTATCATGTTGGTACAATTATTTTTGCTTTACAAAGGCGTAGGAGTGGTAATTTGTACAAGATTCCGTTGAGTAAGTGGGGGGACCTCAGGATTCAACCCAAGGAGTTTTTGTGTTCTTTACCACCTCTCTACTGTCACATAAATTTTATTTATTTATTTATTTAAGACAGTGTTTCACTCTGTTGCCCGGGCTAGAGGGTTGTGGTGTCAGCCTAGCTCACTGCAACCTCAAACTTCTGGGCTCAAGCGATTCTCTTGCCTCAGCCTCCCAAGTAGCTGGGACTGTAAGGCGCATACCACTACGCCCAGCTAATTTTTCTATTTTTAGTGGAGACGGAGGTCTTGCTCTTGCTCTGGTGGTCTCGAACTCCTGAGCTCAAGCAATCCTCCCTCCTCAGCCTCCCAGAGTGCTAGGATTACAGCTGTGAGCCACCGCACCCAGCCGATGAATAATTTTTGATATGAAAAGATGTTCCTATTGTTAAGTGAATAAGCAGATTATAGAACAGTGTTATAGTATAATTCCATTTGTTCCAGTTACCAATTGCCACATAAAAAGCCACCACAAAATGTAGTGGCATAAAACAGTATATTATTAACTCCCTTAGTTTTGTGAGTTAAGTGGACTTAGCTGGGTAATCCTTGAGGAGGGTATTTCATGCAACTATACACAGACATAGCTCATGGAATCGTAGGAATTCTTTAATTTTCTCCCTTTGTTTATGTCTATTTTCTTAGCTTTCTGTAAGAGACACTTGTATTGGATTTGTACTAAGAAAACTAGTACTAGTTATTTAAAATTTTGCAAAATGGAAGTTGGCTGAGAAGGGAAGGAGAGAATGAAAAGACAGCAGCTAGAGAGGAGCATCGGGTGACTGGACGCTTTCTTTTGGAGGGGCTTCGGGAGGGGCTGGTTCAGCAGATTTTGAAACTGAGACAAACAGAACTCATATGCCATCTAATGGGAGTAAGAAATACTCAACACCTATGTAGTAGTCCTGCATCCTGCCTCCTCAGTGTATTTGAAAGTGCTTATCATGAGGAAACAATCAGATAAATCCAGATTGAAAAAGATTCTGCAAACTCGTCTGAACTCTTGAAGAGTTCAATGACTTAAAAGAAAAAAAGATGTCTGGGTGACTATTCTTAATTAAAGGAGAACAAAGAGACATGACAATTAAATACATAATCCTATATCAGATTCTGTACAGAGAGGGTCAATTATAAAGGACATTGTTGGAGCAACTGGGGAAATTTGCATTTTAACTATGGTATTCTGCATATATTAATTGTTCTGAGTGTTTGTTTTATCGTGACTAGCTAGCAGCATGTCTTGTTGTTTGAGGAGTGCCACAGAACAAAATTTCAACAAATTGAATTTTAAGGATCTAATTGGCTTTTTTATTAGTGATTCATGAATTAGGCAGCATCCCATCTACAAAACAGAGGGAGCTTGAATGAACTGAGAGGAGATGGTGGGCTTTATAGGCAGAAAAGGGCTGAAGAAAGCAGAAATAAGGAACAAAAAGCAGGTTGGTCATTTCCAAGTTACTTTATTCTCTAGGGCTAACACAGAGGGGATTTCCCTATTGTCCTGGCTCAGGTAGACTAGGTGTCTTCTGATGGGTTGCTGTGAATCTTCTGGTTTTTTTTGAAAACTGGCCCATTTTTTGTTTGTTTGTTTGTTTGTTTAGAGATGGGGGTCTCACTATGTTCCCAGGATGGACTTGAACTCCCGGGCTTGACTAATCCTTCTGCCTCTGCCTCCAGAGTACCTGGGACTACAGGCATCATTTTAAAGTTCAGTTTGATTACATGGCACCTGGCATGAACTCAGTCCAAAATAATGGCCCTCTATAAATTTTATTTAACAGGAGATACATGCTGAAGTATCTAGGGGTGAAGTGTCATTATATCTATAACTACCTATATACAGTTCAGCCAAAAACAAAAAGAGAGACATCAATTGTGGGGAAATATAACCATTGGTGATTCTAGATGAAGAGTATATTGATGTCTATTTGTACTATTTTTACATAAGCCTTTCTGTAGGTTTGAAATTTTTCAAAAGGAAAAGTTGGTGGTGGCCGGGGGTGTGATGATATTTGATTTCCTCAGCTATTGGGGATAAGGGAGGTGAAGGGTGCTCTAAGTCAGATAGTTCAGGTGTGAGTATCTTTGATATGGTTGCTTTCTGTGCTGTCCCAGACCTTTTCTCTAGTTTCTTAACAATTCCACGAGCACCTGATAGGCTTCTAGTACATTCCCTTTTGTTTAAGTTAACCATAGTGAATTTCTGTCATTGCAACCAAGAATATGAAACATACAAGGGCTGTCCGGAAAGTATCCAGTCATGTAATATGTTCTTGTTGCAGTAACAATGGCTGGATGCTTTCTGCCCTCATAAAGCTACCATGTATATAATAAACACCACATAAGAAGTTTATTCCACACAGTTTTAAGGTAATCAAATGAACGTATTTTGAAATATTTGGGGAAGGTATGGTGTTCATGCCTACTAATTAAATGTGTCAAAAGTGAAACCCAATGCATTTCCCAACAAGTTTTCTCTCTTTGCATATGAACCGAACATAGTGCTAATTTTTGGCCTCAAACTGCTCTTGTTTTTTATTGTGTGTTTCAGGGTCAATCACTTCAAGTACACTTTAAGTACATTACATGAATAAAACAGATTGGAATTCAGTTGCTGAGGGACACATGGCAAGAACCTGGGCTACTGGCTCACACTTTGAATAAATTTGCTTCAGCACTGACAAAAATCATCAGGACCACATTTCACTTTCCATAAGAACAAGTTTCCATAGGAAAATTAGGAGGTAAGGAGAATGAGAGAGCCCCTTAACACTTCAATGACCTGCTATGTACAGTGTACACCTGACATCTTGTTTTTAATCCTTACAACTCTGCAGTAAAGGTATTGTTATCTCCGTTCTACAGATGAGGAATCCACATGCACAGGGGGTTTGAGTCTAGATCGAGCCCAAAGCCATGTTTTTTTCAAAATGCCATGTTGTCTTTGAGTGGATAGGTATGAAGAGGCCTTCCTGGGAACCACATTTCCCATAATTAGAGCAGAATGTAAATGCCTAAAGCAAAACTTTGACTGATTTCCTCTTTTCCAGCTGGAACCATGGGTATTGAAGAGAAGAAAAAGAAGATTCCTGCTATCTCAGAAATCCGTAAGAAAAAGTGAAGGAATTTACAGAGCTGAACATCAAGTGCCTGAAAAAGAAATTTGCCCAAAAGATGCTTTGAAAGGTGAGGAGAAACAGGAGAAACCTGTACCTATGAAAAAGCTAAGCACTATCACAAGGAATACAGGCAGATGTACAGAACTGAGATTCGAATGGCTAGGATGGCAAGAAAAGCTGGGACCTTTATGCACCTGTGGAACCCAAATCATCATTTGTCATCAGGATCAGAGGTATCAGTGATATGAGCCCAGAGGCCTGAAAGGTGTTGCAGATTCTTTGCTTTCACCAGATCTTCAATGGTAACTTTGTTAAACTCAACAAGGCTTCAGTTAACATGGCTGAGAATTGGGCCACGCATGGTGGCTCAGGCCTGTAATCCTAGCACTCTGGGAGGCCAAGGTGGGAGGATCACTCAAGGTCAGGAGTTCAAGACCAGCCTGAGCAAGACTGAGACCCTGTCTCTACTAAAAATAGAAAGAAATTAACTGGACAACTTAGAATATAGAGGAAAAAATTAGCCAGGCATGGTGGCGCATGCCTGCAGTCCCAGTTACTCGGGAGGCTGAGGTAGAAGGATTGCTTGAGCCTAGGAGTTTGAGGTTGCTGTGAGCTAGCCTGACACCAGGGCACTCTAGCCCAGGCAACAGAACAAGACTCTGTCTCAAAAAACAAAAAACAACAACAAAAAAACATGGCTGAGAATGAATATATTGCATGGGGAAACCAAAACCTCCAATCAGTAAATGAACTGATCTACAAGTGTGGTTATGGGTAGAATCAAGAAGCGAACTGCTTTGACAGATAATTCTTTGCTAGATTGATCTCTTAGTCAACATAGAATCATCTGACTGGAGGATCTGATTCACAAGATTTATACTGTTGGAAAACACTTCAAAGAGTCAAACCACTTCCTGTGACCCTTCAAATTATCTTCCCCACAAGGGGGAATGAAGAAACAGACCACCTATTTTGTAGAAGGTGGAGATGTTAGCAACAGAAAAGATCGTATCAACAGGTTTATTAGATGGATGAACTACAAGGTGTCTACCATGATTTTCGTAACCTGGTCAGTTAATATCACCGCTCTCAAATCGGAAAAAACAAAAACCCAAACAAAACTGATTCCTTCAAGACCAGAATATACTTTTTGCCTAGACAGTACTTTGAAATAAAAGGCAATAACATCAACTTTTATGCTTGCTTTTTGACTTTTTAAGACAGGTAATCCTCTTCTCTCTAATAGAGAAAAACTACCAAATAAAGGACAAATAGCAATCATGGAAAACAATGTCAAAAATTACACCACAAGGAGGTAAGTGCACTGAAATAGAGACCCCCAAGGTGTGGGGCAAAGCCTGTACATCTAAATTCCAAGAACAGGCGCTTTCGGACAGAGAATACCAGGAAATGACTTTACATTTTTCCAGACTTTCAATATACTTTATGTTTCCCAGTAGGATAACCCAGCGCCTGGACCACGCCCACAAATGTTGGTCTGGCGAAGCGGCGGCAGCGAGTCCCGGCTAAATACAGCCCGGTCCCGCCCCTGCCCCGCCCCGGTTCTGCTCGGCCCCGCCCAGCACCCGCACGCATTGGCAAACACTCGCGCCTGCGCCCACGGGCTCTGCGGCTGTAGGCGGAAGTCGCGCATGCGCTGGGTGGGAACGCTGTTTCTTTTCCCCCACCCTTTTTCTCTGGGGCTGGGTTGGCGAGAGGGTGCTTCCGGGTCGGAGGATTTGTTTCCGGAGAGCGGGAAGGCTAAAACGCGGTGGCTAAGCTGCAGCCAAGCTTGGTTCTGGGTGGAGAAGGCTGTAGCCATGGACAGGTCAGTTCTGGTGGTGACAGCTGAGTCCGGAGTCTTGTCCCTCTTGCCTGTCGGCGGAAAGAAATAGGTGAAACCAGACTCCCAGAGGAAGCCGAGGAGGTCCTGGGTGCTACCCCTAGGACACCTTTCCCCGGTTGGGAGATTCGACAACTGATGGAGGAAAGGCCACTTGGTCTGGGTGGGGATAATGGTAATCCCCTACCTTCCCACTGCGCTCTACGTTCTAAGATCTATTCGGTGCTTTCAGGCAACGGCGTCGTTCGCTACTGGGGTGGGTGGAGTAGCTGGTGGCTCGGCATTCCAGATTCTAAGAGACCAGCCTGAGATCACAAAGCCAGTTAGTGACGATGCTGGGATCTGAGGCCAGACTTTCTGATTCCAGGCGCCAGCAACAGATAGTTATTGAGTTCCTCCTAGGATCTGGGCCCCATGCTAGCTGCCTGCGACAAAGATTAGTTATTCAAGGTCTTTGGACTTGGGAAATTCGTTGTGTAATGGAGGAGACAACCAAGCAATGTAAAGTGATAAGTGTTTTGGAGCAATTAAGTCTTCCTGTCACGATAACTATCAGGAAGACCATTCAAAGGAGGTAACTTTCTTTGAATAATAATAGTACATTATTACTACTCAAAAATATTGAATGCCAACTATGTGACTGCATCGTACATTTAATCTTCAGAACAATCCTGTGAAGATAGGTACTGTCATCCTCTTTTCATAGATAACACTGAGGCTAAAAGAGGTTAAGGAACTTGCTCAAAGTTAAGCTAATAAACAGAAGAACCAAGTTGCCAGCCTGGATTTGTGTGACTCTAGCCTCCATGAGGCTGTTTAAGGAGTAAGTAGGTGTTCACCAGATGGAAAAGGGGGCAAATGAAGGCCTCTGTAAAAGAAACAACATGTTCAAAGGTGTGAGGATATGAAAAAAAATACATACTTTGTGTAGCTGAAAGGTCACATGCAGTGTATGTTTGTATGGGAGTGATGCTTGTGGCTGAATATAAGGATGAACCCCTAAACTGGGGTCACGTTTTAAGTATCACACTAGGAAATTTGAACTTGATTCTATAGGCCAGAGAGAGCTATCTGAAGGTTTTAAGTGGAGAAAAAGCACATTAGAGTCTTGTCTTAAAACACAGGTCTTTTAATCCACATGATTTAGTTTCTAGACCTTCAATGAGAATGATAGTGGTGGGACAGGACAAAGAGACCCTGGGAAGAAATAATTTGAAGGGTTATTTCTCTCCAATTTACTGGAACTGTTTTACTTACTCTCCCATCTCACTAGCTCCAATTTTTTTTAATAGTACCCATGGTTTGAAGTATTTTGGAAACTGCAGAAAATCTTTTAAGAGATAGTTCTTTGCAGTTAGGTAATTCCTCAATCCAACAGAGGAACGATTTACCTTTATGAACCAATCACCTAAAACAGTGTTATAACATAGATTCCAAGTATTGAAATAATAAAATAACATAGTGTTAGAAAGTCAAAGAAGTCTTTGGGTAAGATTTGAATGGGACTCTGAGGAGTAAACAGGATGTGGAACCGAGAGGGCATTCTCAGCAAAAAAAAATCTAAGACTTGGCTACTGGAATGACCTATACCTTAACTGACTCAGAGTCCTTTGCACCAATGATGATGATAAAATTCTTTGTAAATGCTACATTCTCATTTTATTTACATGAGCTTGATTATACAGTCTTAGGAGTGGCTTTGGAGAGATGTCATCCCCTGTGATCCGGGAGGCAGAGGTGACGCGGACTGCACGGAAACAAAGTGCTCAAAAAAGAGTTTTAAGTATCCTTTGCATTTTAAGCATCATTATAAAAATTGCAACATATTTGGAATCAGTGTCATAGAATTTTTATGAGGGGTATTAAATGTTAGTTATAATAAAATCCTGTAGAAATTAGTTTTTTTCACTCCACAGATAGGTATTTTATAAATATAATGTTGAAATTTAATGAGATTAAGATTTATGTTTCCCTGAAAATAAGGATATCCATTTTACTGCTGTCATAGTATGGTTACCTTCTACTGAGATTATGTTTGCTTTTTAAATTGGAAATCTGACTAAAAACTCTTATTTCAATGTGTTATCTAAGACAGACATCTGACAATTTAAATGGCAGAGGAAATTATAGTTATTTACTCTTTGCATAGAAAAATGAAAAATAACTTGTTCTTGAAAAACATACATACATAATTTGTATAGTAAAAATATGGTTAATTCCAACTTTAATGATCTCTTTTCTACATAGAAAACTTTTCTTAACTTTTCTACAGTTCGGGCATCCCAAGAGGATAATTTTGGTAATACTACACCAAGAAACCAGGGTATCCCTCGAACACCCGGCTCATTTCGACAGCCTTGTAAGATTTTTTGCTTTTAAAGCATTTAATAACAACAATAATTATAATAGTGGCTAATTATTATTGTATACATAATAACTATAGTATTTGGTTACAATATCAATAATTAAGCACAAATAATAATGACTGCAGTTATTATTTGTTTAAATCTTATCATGAGCAAAGCACTGTACTTTACATAAATATACAGTAACCAGGACATAGTTATTGTTATCTCTGTTTCACCAAAACTGGAAGCAAAACATTTAATACAGGTTATAAATATGTAAATAATGGAACTAGGATTCAATGATCTGTTTACTCCAAAGTATATGCCTGCTATACTATGAATGTATTGCCTCAGTACGCTTTATAAAATTAGAATATGAAGAATCCAATGAGTCATTAAGGTCTTTAACTGATCATTTATGTTATAATGAAAGCATCTATTTTTACGGTAAAATTTTTCCTAATAGTCTCAGTAGTACCAAGAGGTCAAATTTAGAAAAATAAATTAAATCTTTGTATCATGGAAAATGTTAACATTTAAGGTATTTATTAGGTTAGAATATAAGTAATTAAAAACAAAAACTGTTTATTGTTTCCTTACTTTGTTTTGATAATCAATGTTCATGCACCTTGAGTTCTTTTACTAACCTCTTGTTTGTAGTTACTCCACCAAACCGAAGCTTACTAAGGCAGCCAGATATTTCCTCCATTCTTGGAACAGGAGGGAGGTCTCCCCGGCTTACACAGTCTTCAGGGTTCTTGGGCAATCTGTCCATGGTATGTAGAAAAACAGGGCTGAAAACTTCTCCTTTTTTATAAAAGTATATTTGGCTTAAAAACCTTTTAATTAAAATTGAAGTCATATCATAAAAGTAACTCTAGGTTATGTGATTGAAATGATTGATTAGACATTCGAAAAACTGAAAACCTTACACATTTCATGTCACAGGTGGAAACTGTGACACCAGCAACATTTAGATACAGATAAAGTGTTTTAATCTGGCAGTTTGCTGACCAGAAGAAATATATTCTGTGGTCATTTGCTGATGGCTAGAAAAGCTGAGCCCTACTTTGAAGCATAGAAGAGTAGGAATCCAGGGATGATAGATAAAGAATATCATGAGGAAGAGGGACAATGTATTAAAGGGGATAAAAGAGAAAATAGGAAAAAGTAGGTAAGATGCTCTTTAGGAATTGCTGTGGTACAGTATTGAAAATAGTGGAAGAAATGTTATTAAACTTTGATGCAGAATGACTTCACCTATGTGTCAGAAATACTCTATAGAAAAGAAAGAATTATATCTGAGAAGAAGGAAACAGAAGAGTTTTGTTGGAGTAGTAGAGTATTGTGGCATATTTAGTACCAAAAGCAAGACAAAAATGTTTCTCCTATCTTTAGCTCTGTGTTATTAAAAAGGCACAGAGATTTTTATGCACATGTGAAATTGTCTAAATTAGGTGTTTTTTGAAGGATAGTTTTTGTGTTAAACCTCTCCTTATCACAGAAGGTGAAATCAATCTTTAGAATTTATTATAGTTGCCCCGGAATGGTGGCTGATGCCTGCAATCCTAGCACTTTGGGAGGCTGAGGCTGTAGGATCGCTTGAGGCCAGGAGTTCGATACCAGCCTGAGCAAGAGTGAGACCCCATCTCTATAACAGAAAAACTAACCAGGCATGGTGGCGTGTACTTGTAGTCCCAGCTACTTGGGAGGCTGAGGCAAGAGGATCATTTGAGCCCAGGAATTTGAGGTTGCAGTGAGCTGTGATCATGCCATTGCACTCTAGCCCAGGTGACAGAGTGTGACTCTGTCAAAAAAAAAAAAAATTCATCATAGTCTTGTGGATTTTTGGAGTATTAATAACTAAACAATGATCTAGTCATTGAACAATTTTACTTTGCTTATGAAACTGGTTATTTTGGCAGTGTCTGTTTTGTTCTACTAAAAATATAAGTGAATCAGCCATCTCTGGGTTTAAGCAAAAGAAGAAGGCTTTATTATTATACTGCCTCAGAACTATAAGATTAATAGTAAAATTGTTGTTCTCTTAAAAGCCAGAACAGAGAAAATGTGCATTGATTATTATAAAATTACTTTGTAGTCAAAGATATTTTTCCATTTTATTTTGCTAATTTGAATATCAGCCATGACAGGTGGTCTTGGATATAGGTTGCCCTAAAGGAAGTAAAATTATTTGCTATGTTAATATTTTTACCATATGTCTGGCTACCAAGATTTGATTTTGGACCAAAGTATTTTTCTGAAAGTAAAACGTCATTGTTGTTTAAGATGTTCAGTTTTATCCTTATACTAATAATGCTAAGTACTTGGAAGTGAACTGGTAATCAGTCTCTAGAAGCTGCAGGTAAGCTGTCCTCATCCCATAGTTACTACCTCAAGAATATATAAGATCCCATCTTTAGCTTTTTTCCTTGGGGAGACTGATTTATTTTTTTACTTTTTTTTTTTTTTTTTTTCCCCGAGACAGAGTCTCACTCTTTTGCCTGGGCTAGAGTGAGTGCCATGGCGTCAGCCTAGCTCACAGCAACCTCACACTCCTGGGCTCAAGCAATCCTT
>NW_012141858.1:2599168-2609308 GCF_000956105.1 Propithecus coquereli
GGTCTCGCTCTTGCTCAGGCTGGTTTCGAACTTCTGAGCTCAAACAATCCGCCCGCCTCGGCCTCCCAGAGTGCTAGGATTACAGGTGTGAGCCACTGCGCCTGGCCTTTACTTTTTTTTTTTGAGACAGAGTCTTACAAATTATCATTTTGTAAAATGTTATTGACTAATATCAATAGGTAAAAGTAAAGTCCTACCTCAATAAGGTTCACTCGATTTTTCAGTTTTCATTGTATGGGATAAATGACCCAGTTCAACAAATGGATGGCAATGGGAAAAAGGATTAGGGAGGAACTTGCGGACTAAAAAGACTTAAGAGATGTATCAAGCAAATGCAATATGTTGACCTTGTTTGGATCCTGGTTTAAACAAACAAAATTTGACAACAACTGAGGAAATCCGAACACTTAATGAAAGTGAAATATATGAGTATATGTAATATCAGTATTTAAAATAAAGGAATTACTCGTGTGTGTTGGTTAGATATTTTATTAGTATTGTACTCTTACTATGTCTCAGAGATGGACTGAAGTATTTATGGATGAAATGGTATGATATCAGGGAATTCCAAAGTAATGTTAGGAAAGTGCATGTGGGTGTAGATGAAACAAAATCAGCCAGATGTTGGTAGGTGCTGAAGCTGGGCAATGGGATCATGGAGGCTTAATCTATTATTTTTTTTAACATGCTTGAAAATATCCATAACAAAAAGTTTTTTAAAAATCACCTTTATTTAAAATCCAGGCATGAGCAACAATAATAATGTTATCTTTAAATCATTTACAAAATGTGATTGGTGTCTTCAAAAAGCATGGAGTAGTACAAAGAAGAAAAAAATTTTGAAAAACATAATTTTCTTAACAAAATAACCCGTATGGCTGTTTTTTAAAAATGAAAAATACATACATGTATACAGTTTTTTTAAACCGTATTCGGTATTATTTATTCACTCAATGACAATAACTCTCACTTTCCTGTATTTTACTTTCTTTTTTTTTAAGGTAACTAATCTAGATGACAGTAACTGGACAGCTGCATTTTCATCACAGCGTTTAGGGCTCTTCACAAACGTGGAGCCCCACAATGTAACAGAAGATATAACTCTCAGTGCTGTTATGTTGCGGGAGGATGATCCTGGAGAAGCTGGTAAAATGGCTTTGAGCTTTGTTACAAAGTAGCTTTTCATTTTATTAGGATCAAAGAAACTGTCTCCTCCTGTTCTGAATGTCATTATAATGTATTTTTCTTTTCTTTCTTTCTGTTTTTTTTTTGCGGAGGGAGTGGCTTAAACAACAGAAATCTATTTTCTCACAATTCTAGAGTCTAAAAGTGTGACATAAAGGTGTTGGTGGGGTTGGCTGTTTCTGAGGCCTCTCTCCTTGGCTTGTAGATGGCGGTGTTTCTCCTGTGTCTTCACAGGGTCTTCCTGTGCCTGTAATATATTTCCATTAAGCTAATTAGTTACGGTCATGGCTACACAATTTGATACATTATCTCCAGAAGGTTAAGAACCTCACCTTAGTTCTCAGCAGCATATTGCCATTTTTTAGTGTAAATAATAGCCTCTTAAATTATTGCATGAGGCTCACGTTTTTATTATTTTCCTATTTGTGCTGTTTAAAGAGTATGTCTTTTTCTTTAGACTTAGTTTTTGGTTTTATTTTTTATTTTTTTTTGAGACAGGTTCTCACACTGTCACCCAGGTTGGAGTGAAATGGCATGATCGTAGCTCCCTGCAGCCTTGAACTCTGGGCTTAAGTGATCTGCCTCAGCTTCCCGAATAGCTAGGACTACAGATGCGTGCCACCACACCCAGATAATTTCTAAAACACTTTTTTTGTAGAGATGAAGTCTCACTATGTGGCCAAGGCTGGTCTTGAACTCCTGGCCTCAGGCAATCCTCCTGCCTCAGCCTCCCAAAGTGCTGGGATTCTAGGTACAAGCCAGCACACCCAGCCATAGTTTTAGTTGTTTTTGTTTTTGTTTTTGAGAGAGGATCTCACTCTGTTGCCCAGGCTGGAGTGCAGTGGCATTGTCATAGCTCACTGTAGCCTCAAACTCCTGGGCTCAAGTGATCCTCTTACCTCAGCCTCCCAAGTAGTTGGGACTACAGGTGGGCACCACCACACCCAGCTAATTTTTCTATTTTTTACAGATACAGGGTCAGTTTTTAATCTGACTTTGTTGATGTGTTTTGTTTTGTCCTAGACCATACCAGTGTTTTCTCATGTAGTATTATGACCTTGTTAGTTTCAGATTGGTTATTACCATTCCCTTTTGGAGAAAAACCAGTTACTTTTAGTGTCTGTATACCTCTACATTATTATTACATTCTTCATCATCTTATTGTCATCATAAACTAACATATACGAATGCTGGTTAATGTGTTTACCACTGTACAAACATCAACTCATGTAATCCTTATCCTAGTCCATTAAATAGTTCCAATAATTATTCCCGTTTTAGAGGAAAGAAAACTGCTGGTCAAAGAGGTTAAGTAACTTGCTTAAGATCACTGAGCTAGGAAGCGGTGGCATCAGGATTTAAAACTAAGCAATTTATTTCCAGAGCCCTGCTCTTAACACTTTGATAATCACTTTTTTTTCCTTGTAGTATCTGCCAATAATAGGTACTCAAATATTGAGTGACTCAAAAATGCTTTCTATTGAATCTATAAAATATAAGAATTCTATTTTCAGAGACCTTAATTTAAGTATTATACAGTACTGTAGTAAAGTGTATTTATTCTCCCTGAATGGAACATATCATTTAGTATTTATTACAACTGTCTCAGCTACTTTGTTTTAGTATGCTTAAAATGTAATTCAGATGTTTTAAAATTTGGCTCAATTTTTTAAATAATTGTTGATAACACAAAAAGACTAATAACTAATACATCTTTGAGATCTTAAAAGACTTACAGATAATAAAAGAAAACATACATAAATTGGATTACATCAAAATTTTTAACTTCCATGAATCAAAGGATATAATCAACAGAGTGAAGAGGCAACCCACAGAATGGGAGAAAATATTTGCAAATCATTTATCTGAGTAGGGGGTTAATATCCAAAATATATGAAGAACTCCTATAACTCAACAACAAAAAATCAGCCTAATTAAAAAATGGCCAAGGGAATTGAATAGACATTTCTTCAGAGAAGATGTACATATGGTCAATAAGCACATGAAAAGATACTCAACATCACTGATCATTAGGGAACTATAAATAAATCAAAACTACAGCGAAATACCACCTTATACCCATTAGGATGGCAACTATTAACATATTAACTGCCATGGGAATTGTATTTAACTCATGCTAGTTTTGAGCCCGGGGCCTCCTGAAGCATATGTAACTCACATGACTCTTTTCCTTGAGCCATGTGAACTATTTCTCAAGTTGCTTATAACTCACACACAGAAAACAATAAAAAACAACAAATTTTTTATTAGGAAGGATTGTTTTGTTTTCGAAGTTTTTATTCTATTTTTTTTAGCACGGCAGACAATGTGTTAAAAAAAAAACAAAATAACAAGTGTTGTCAATGATTTGGAGAAATGGAAACCTTTGTGCACTATTGGTGGGAATATAAAATGGTGCAATCAGCTAGGTGTGGTGGCTCACACATGTAATCCCAGCACTTTGGGAAGCTGAGGTGAGGGAGGATCATTTGAGGCCAGGAATTTGATATCAACCTGAGCAACATAGTGAGACCCCATCTCTTAAAAAAATAAAAATTAAAATGGTGTAGTCGCTGCGGAAAACAGTATGACAGTCCCTCAAAAAATTAAAAATAGAATTAACATATGATCCTACAATTCCACCTCTGAGTATATACCTAAAAGAATTGAAAGCGAGGGTCTCAAAGAGATGTTTGTGTACCTATGTTCATAGCGTTATTCATGGTAGCCAAAAGGTGGAAGCAAGCCAAGTGTCCATTGGTGGATGAATGGAAAAACAAAATGTGGTATGTACATACAATGGAATATTATTCAGCTGAAAAGGAAAGACATTCTGACATATGCTGTAACATAGATCTACCTTGAGGATACTATGCTAAGTAAAATAAGCCAATCACAAAAGGACAAATACTGTATGATTCTACTTACATGAGATATTTAGACTATTTGAATTTACAGAGACAGAAAGTAGAATGATGGTTGCCAGGGACTGGGGTAAGTGGGAAATGGGGAGTTAATGTTTAGTAAGTACCAAGTTTCAGTTTTGCAAGATGAGAAGAGTTCTATGGATACATCATGGAGATGGTAGCAAAGCAACGTGAATGTACTTATTACCATGGAACAAACTGTACACTTAAAAATAATGAAGATGATAAATTTTATGCTATGTGTATTTTACCAGTTAAAAATTTTTAAACACATAGCAGTGAATATAAAAAAGACTTGTATGTTATGTTTTTAAATTTTCAAACAGAATTACCTAGAAGTATGTTACTTAACTTTTCTTTATTCATTTTCTTTTTAATGTGTTCTAGCATCCATGAGTATGTTTTCTGATTTCCTGCAGTCTTTTTTGAAGCATTCTTCAACTACAGTTTTCGACCTTGTGGAAGAATATGAAAACATTTGTGGTAGTCAGGTAAGCTAATTTCACTCCATCATTGGTCAAACTTTAGCACTTTTAGTTTTTCTGAGTAGCATTAATCTACTAATTTCCATACTGCTTCCATACATGTTTCAGAGGTACAGTGGCAGGAGTGGAGGGGAGGTCAGCCAGGAAGAACATCCCTGCATTTTATATATTGAGAGTCCATACAAAATTTCTTTGGGGGACAGAAGGGTTCTATGGCTTTAAAAAAGGGAAATCCAAAATCTACAAAAACTCTTAAAACTCAGCAATAAGAACATGAACAATCTGATTAAAAAATGGACAAAAGATGGGAATAGGTGTCTCACCAAAGAAGATATACAGATGCCAAATAAGCATATGAAAAAATGCTGTGCATCATATGTCATTCGGGAATTACAAATTAAAACAAGATGCTACTATACACCTATTAGAATGGTGAAACTTCGTAAAGATGTGGAATCGACCAAGATGTCCTTCAGTAGGTGAATGAATAAACTGGTACGTCCAGACAATGAAACATTATTCAGTGCTGAAAAGAAATGAGCTATCAAGCCATGAAGAAACACGGAAGAACCTTAAACACATATTGTTAAATGAAAGAAGCTAATCTTTCAACCTGAGAATGCCGACTGCCCAAAAAAAAAAAAAAAGGAAGAAAGATGAAGCCATATGAAAGGGCTACAAACTATATGATTCCACTTTATGACATTCCATATGGGGACAGTTAGAAGATCAGTGGTTGCCTAGAGTTAGTGGGGAGGGAGGGATAAATAGGTAGAGCACAGAGGGCAGTGAAGCTACTCTATGATACTGTAATGGTGGATACATGTCATTATACATTTGTCAAAACCCATGGAATGTACACACCACCAAGAGTGAACCCTAACGTAAACTATGGACTTTGGGTGATAATGGTGTGTCAATGTGCGGTCATCACTTGGTACAGATGTACCACTCTAGTGTGAGGTATTGATAAGGAGGCTGTGATTTTGTGGGGATGGGGTTATTCAGGTACTCTGCTTTCTGTTCCATTTTGCTGTGAATCTAAAACTGCTCTAAAAAATAAAGTCTATTTTTAAAAAGGAGAAAAGACTTCAAAATATACATTCAAGAATAATTGAAATTATAATAATAGACAACTTTTTTTAGTATTTAATGTTTTAATAACATCTGAATTGTTCCATTGTAAAAGCAGTAGCTTTGTTAAATAACAAAAGCAATAATAATCACTTAATGAATCACTGGAGTCAGGATCCCAGTTGGGAATTTAATAAATGAATGAAAAGTATAGATAACACTTTTATTAAATAGTGGTCTTAGACAGTGTTAACATTACTTTATGAATACTTTTTAATGTGTGGGAAAACCTCTTGTGCTGATTCTTCATGTTCTGAATGAGAACAATCTTATTTCTTAATTCCCCTTATTACTAGATTTTCATACATGCCTCAGTCCTAAAAAGATTTAAGACCACTATTGTGGAACAAGGAGGGACTTTGGTGAAGTTTTGTTTAGAAATGACAGTGTTTTGGTGCCAATCTTAGGAAAATATTTTTCTTGATTTGTTACATGGTATAAATTTCAAACATAATTTTTTTTAAGATATCTCTTTCAATTTTCATTGCTACTATGTTGGCTCATATTATGATTTTGCCAGGTGTAGGTTTGATTTAACTTATCCTTTTGGTAGATATACAGGGAGAAAAAAAAGTACCCATGGCTGCTACTGTTGAATCTGAAATCTAGAGTATGTTAGACTTTTACATGTATATACATAAACACACCTTGCCCCAAATTAGGACCATTTCTAGTGGGAATGTTATATTATGTTCAATTTAAAAAGGCAAAATAGATAGGAACAATTTATAACATACGTATGTGTATATATATTAAATATAGTATTGCTTTAGTGCATGTACTTGAAGAATACAAAGTTTTCTGTGATTCAAAATTGTAGGACATTAACGTTTTTACATCTGTGTTTTTAATTCAGGTGAATATACTGAGTAAAATAGTGAGCAGAGCAACACCTGGACTTCAAAAGTTTTCAAAAACAGCCAGTATGCTCTGGCTTCTTCAACAAGAGATGGTCACATGGAGGCTGCTAGCTTCTTTGTATAGGTAAAGGTGTACAGAATTCATAATTGAAATAAACATAAGGTGACAAATCAATAGGTAAATTAATTTAAAAGTTAGAGTAGGATGTGCTTGCAAATAGGTTTTATTATTTTTGGTGCTTATCATTTCTAACACCTTAGTTGGCAGGAATGAATTATGAGGGAGGAGGGGAATATCAGGTCATAAAGCTGGTAGTTAAAATTTGGATATGTATCAAGATTTAAGGAAAGTGCTAAAAATAGTGCAATATTTAGGATAAATTAAGAACTGAAAGGTAGGCTTTGTGCAATATGGAAGTTTGAAAGAAGTCAACCAAATTTTCCTTCTGAGATGCTCAGTGGTGAGTTTCATACATTCATGTTAATTAAGCCTTTTTCATTTTTGTTATTATTCCCCAGAGACAGAATACAGTCTGCATTAGAAGATGAAAATATGTTTGTAATTACTGTAAGTTTTGTATTAACCTTTATAAATGCTTAACGATAAAAGAAAATGTTTTTTACTAATAGGATTTAATTTCCAACCCTCCATTTTTTTCTTTTTTTTTAAAACCTGGACTTCAGCATTATAACCAACTCTCCATCTTGAGTTTCTTCATTATACAAATTTTACAAGTAAATAAAAGATACAGTCTCATAAAGTAATCTAATATTGATTTATATTAGAGAATTAAAGGTAAAAGTCCTTTTTTATCACACCAACTATTCAGTATAACAATTTGGTATGTGTTTTACCAGGCATTTTCTGTGCATCTTTATAGATACATACACACACACATAAATAGTTTGTTTTTTTTAACATACAGTATGATTTCATTTATACATTATACTGAAAGTTTCTTTTTTAATTCATTAATGGTTTTTTTTTAATGTCAGTTCATATAGGGTTTTACTGTGTTTTTTCATAGTATGTCAGAGTCTAAATGTCCCATAATTTTTTCAGACGTTCTGCTGGACATATTTAGGTTGTTTGTAGTATTTTTGCTATAGCAATCAATAATGCAGTGAACATTCTTTTTTATATGTATGTATTAAGATGTGTGCAAGTATTTCCTATATTTCTGGAAGTGAAATTATTGGGCCAAAGTTTGATAGAGATTGTTACATTGCCTTCCTAATAGGCTATACCAGTTTACACTCTCACTAATAGTTTATGAAAATGTTTACTCTCATATGGGATATTATCAACTATTTGATTTTGTCAGTTGGGGGGAAGGTATCTCATTGTTTTAATATGTGTATCCTTGATCACTAGTGAGGTAGAGTATCTTTTTATTCTTTTCTGTTTGTACTGTATGAATTCTGTGACCTTTTGCTCACTTTCTTAGTAATTATTTTCTTTTTTTTTGAGACAGAGTCTCACTCTGTTGCCCGGGCTAGAGTAATTGTTTTCTTATTAATTCCTTTAGACATGTTAAAGATACTCTCCTCGTTTCTGTCACTTGTCTTTCAACTTTGATGGGTCTTTTCCATTTTTATCTGATCATATCTATCATATTTTCCTATAGCATTTATTATCTAGTGTCTTGCTAAGGAAGGCCTTTCCTATCTATTTTAAAAATATTCTCCAATGTTTTCTTCTAAATTTAAGTCTCACTTTAAGTCAAGAGTTTAAATATTAAGCTCTTGAATTCATCTACAGTGAGTTTGTCTATAAAGTAAGCAAGAGATTTAACTTTTTTCAAATGAATATCCATTTATTCCAACAGCATTTGTCAAAGGGGCCACCTTTTACTGATTTGTAATGCTACCTTATAATATACCAAATCATATTTATACATGGGTATTTTCTGTTTTATTTATTGATTCATTCATTTGAGAGCCAGTACTACACAACTGAGTCAGTCTAACTCAGAAGTTTTTATATTTGGTATCTGAGTAATACTGAAATTAACTTGGGGGAGAAATGACATCTTTACCATGTCGAATCTTCCTAATTATGATAATGGCATAGCTCTCCATTTATTCAGGTCTTTTATTTTCTATATAGATCTTGTGCTCTTCTCTGTAAAATTCTGTGTGAGTCCTATTGTGTGTAGATTCCCTTTCCTATTATATTTTTTAGTTAGTTATTAACAAATAGAAAGTTATTGATTTATGTGTAGAGCTCACATTTGGCTATCTTTCTGAACTCACTTATTAGCTCTAATAGGGTTTTCATCTTATTGGGTTTTCTATGTTGGCACTAATCATCTGCAGATAGATTTCCTTAACTTTTTCTAATCTTTATCCCCCTTATTTCTGTTACTTGCCTCATTGCATTGACTAGGAGCACCCATACAGTATTGAATTATATCAGTAATAGTAGGCATTCTTTTCTTGTTTCTGAAAAGAATGCTTTTGTTTCATCGTTACATTTGATGTTTTCCTATAGATTAGGATTTTTTTTCCCCTAAGTTAAGAGTTAGAATGGGTATTGAATGTAGTAAAAAATTTTTTAGCTTCTGTAGATTTCAGCTTTAATTTATTGATGTAATGACTTACAATAATTGTTTTTATGACGTATCTTCATCTAGTTTTGGTGTTTAGAATTGTGCTAGCTCTCTAGAACAAGTTCAGAGATCTTCCATCATTTTTCTGCACTCTGAAGAACATAGGAATTACCTGTTCTTTGAAGGCTTAGTAAAAATATGCCTGTAAAACTACCAAGGCCAGATGCCTTTTGGGGTTTAATTACTTTTTATCTTTTGATTTCAAAAGTAATTCATGTTTGAAGCAACTATATATAGTCAAAAAAGGGGAAAATAAATATATTTTTATAATAAATAATTTCAACTGTATGTATCTTTTACTCTGCTTTTTCACCTAAAATATTTTTAAATATCTTTCCAGTCTTTTAATTATTCTGCAAATACTTCATTCCAACAAAGTAACATGCATATCTAGGAATTCTGTCTTATATTTGGGTATTTATTGAGCTCACTTATTAATCTTAAGAGTTTTCCATTGATTTTCTTTGGTTTTCTAGGTAGGCAATTCTATTATCTATAAATAGTGATGATTTTGGCTTTTAACATTCTTATTGCTAACTTCATTCTTTTTCCGGTTTTATTACGTTAGCTGGAAATTTCAAAGTAAAGTGGAATAATAGCAGGGATTCTTATTCTTTTTATCTTCTGGATTTTAAAGGGAGTGTCTCACTTTACAGTTAACTGTAGTCAGCTCTCTGTATCTGTGGGTTTTGCATCCATGAATTTAACCAACCACAGATAGAAAATATTAAGGAAAAAAATGGATGGTTGCGTCTGTACTGAACAGGTACAGACTTTTTTTTCTTGTCATTCTCTAAACAATATAGTATAACTATTTACTTAGCATTTACATTATATTGGGCATTATAAGTAATCTAGAGATGACGTAAAGTATATTATGACATTTTATTTTATTTATTTATTTTTTTATTTTTTTGAGACAGAGTCTCACTCTGTT
>NW_012141858.1:2609553-2610076 GCF_000956105.1 Propithecus coquereli
ACTAGGATTACATGCGTGAGCCACCACACCCGGCCCCTATTATGACATTTTAGATAAGAGACTTGAGCATCTCAAGATTTTGTCCTAGAACCAGTCCCCCACAGATACCAAAGGACAATTATATATTATTTGCTAGAGGTTTCAGTTAGGTAATCTGTTACATTAGTTAAGTATTCTTCTGTTTCTATCAAATGATATTTTGGCATCTGCCAATAAGTTCATGTAGCTTTTCTCGTTTACCCCATGATTAAAATGAATTAATTAACAGGTTTCATCCATGCTTGAACTGCTCACAATTTATTATCCTTTTAATTCACTGGTTAGTATTACTTGCTAATATTTATGTTAAATTGTCTTTTAAAGTAAGTCTTAAGAGTCTTAGATTGCTCTTAGGTTTTATTATCAACTTCTGTGTAGCATGAAAAGATCTAATAGTTTTTAAATGTAATTTTCTAATATATAACATGGCTGCATCCAGGCCTTTATTAGGATTTTTTGTTTCATTTTATTTTGTGTTTATTTT
>NW_012141858.1:2611521-2620588 GCF_000956105.1 Propithecus coquereli
AAAGGGAGGCAAGGGCAACATACGTAACCTAAACATCTGTACCCCCATAATATGCTGAAATAAAAAAACAAACAAACAAACAAAACCCTATAAAAAATAACAGTACAACAGTAAAAAAATATAGTATAATAATTATTTGCATAGCATTTACATTGTATTAGGTATTATAAGTAACCTGGAATGATGTAAAGTATATGGGAGGATGTGCGTAGGTTATATGCAAATACTGCCACATTTTATTTAATATATAAGGAGCTTGAACATCCTAGGATTTTGGTATATAAGGGGGTATCCTGGAACCAATCCCCCACAGATACCAAGGGACAACTCTGTATCTTGTTGGGTGTCAAGAACTTTGGGGAAAAAATGAATCAGAGTTAATGGATAGAAGGGACAAGGGAGTCCTACTTTAAATAGAAGAGGTGGTCAGGGAAGTCCTCTCTAAGGAAGTAACAGATAGTAAGAGGCTTTTAAAAAATAAAGGAAGCAAGTAATGCAAAAATCTGGGGGATAAGTGTCCTGAGCAGGAACACCAACTATAAAGGCCCTGAGGAGGTAAAGTATTTGCACAAGGAGTCCAGTGGGAGCACTTCAAGGAAAAGAATGGTAGAAAATGAGATTGGAGAGAGCCAGATTATAAAGACTTTTACAGGCAGGCCAAGGTAAGGATTTTAGGCTTTATTCTAAATATGATGGGAAACCTTGAGAATAAAATAATATGGTCCAATTTATGTTTTCAGCAATCACCTTGCTGCTTTTTATTAATCATAATCTGATCATCAGGAAGACACTTCTGCCATGTTTTATAGCTGCTTGTGTTTTTTTTTTTTTTACTTTATTTTCCCTACATCCTTTAATACTTTTAAATTATAATAAGCCTTTAAAGCCAGAAAGCTCCCCTAGGTTAAAGGTACAGTTTGTTTCAAGACTTGAAAAAGTTCAAATTTTCTTTGAATTCAGTAATACTATGTTTGTACACAGTCTATTTATCAGTTATGTCTTTGCTTAACTAGAAAATAGTGCATCAGTGTTTCTTAAAAATCTTGAGTAGTGATTTTTTTCTGAAAGAGAAATTTTCATTTTGAGAAACAAAATTTTTTCAAGTTAAAATGACCTGATAAGGTTTTTGCAAATTTTTCATGAATTGGTCTTCTTTTCTTGCTGAGCAATGGAACAGAACAGAGAACCCACAAACAGACCCATCTCATTTTCAATAAAGGCATCAGAGCAATCCAGTGAGGAATGGAAGTCTTTTCTACAAACCGCAGAAAACGATATCTATAAGAAAAAAAGATTAACCTTGACAGCTCCCTCACACCCTGTTCAACAGTTAATTAAACATGGATCATAGTCCTAAATGTAAAGGCTAAAAACTATAAAACTTAGAGGAAAACATGGGAAGATTTCTTTGCAACTTGAGGATAGGCATATGTTTCTTAGCTCACAGAAAGCAATAATCAGGAAAAAAATTGATTTGACTTTATCAAAATTAAAAACGTCATAAAGAACGCTATTAAGAAAATGGATAGAGGCAAGCCATTTTTTCTTAATCATAAACAGCAGACAGGAAGAAACACATAGTACATGTAGTTCATAAACAACTATAACTCAGTCATAAAAAGATAACCCCATAAAAAGGGCAAAGATTTGGCCAGGCGAGGTGGCTCATGCCTGTAATCCTAGCACTCTGGGAGGCCAAGGCGGGAGAATTTCTTGAGCTCAGGAGTTCAAGACCAGCCTGAGCAAGAGCAAGACCCCATCTCTACTAAAAATAGAAAAAATTAGCTGGGCCTGATGGTGTGTGCCTGTAGTCCCAGCTACTCAGGAGGCTGAGGCAGAAGGATCCTTTGAGCCCAGGAGTTTGAGGTTGCTGTGAGCTAGGCTGATGCCACAGCTCTCTAGCCCAGGCAGCAGAGAGAGACTCTGTTCCCCGCAAAGAGGTGGGGGTGGGGAGGCAAAGATTTGAACAGATACCTTACAAAAGCAAATAGGTACATGGCCAATAAGGACATAAAAAAGTGCTCAATATCATTAGTAGTCATCTGAGCTACATTGCACTTTTGTGTGTGTGTATGTGTGAGTGTGTGAGTAGCTGGTACTACAGGCACATGCCACCATGTCCAGTTAATTTTTTGTATTTTTAGTAGAGACAGGGTCACATTGTTGCTCAGGCTGGTCTTAAACTCCTGACCTCAAGCAATCCTCCACCTTGGCCTCCCAAGACGGCTAGGGTTATAGGCGTGAGCCACCACACCTGGCCAAATGCACTTCTGTGTTAAAGATTTTTGCATGTTTTTTCTGGGTTTGTTGTCTCTTTTTCTTACTTGGCTTAATTTTTTTAATAGGCCTATTAAAATTGCCACTTTAAAAAAATTTGGTATTTAATTTTTCTTCAGGGAAAATACTCTGCATACCTTAAAACAACGCCAGCTAGCTTCTTATATAGGAAGTGCCCGTCCTCTTGTCACCGAATTGGTAAGTAAGCATTCTTTGAAGTGAAAGTTGTCTTCAGTGCTAAGTGACTTTTTTTTTTTAATGCTAAGAATTTCTCTTCTTTTGGATCCTTGTTTTACTTTCCTGAAGGTTTGCACACACTAGCACTTCACTCTAAAACAACTAACTTGCATTGGAATCTGATGGAATGTATTGGGACATATCCAGGGCCTTTGAATTGTAAATAATGAAATATGGAAAGTGTACCTAATTTGCCAACATTAAAAACAAATTGATTTTGGTCTTATATCAAAGTTTGACTATATAAAGTAGTGACCCATGAAAGCTCTTTTATATATTAACAGAAAGCAGGGGGGGAAATAAAGCCTTGTGAATTAGCTTGAGGCTAGGATATGAATAATAGGAATGACAGTGGATTTGAAAAGAAATGGAGCCGAATTATTTCAGAAATCTTTGTGACATCTGGGGGCATGTGAATGTTTATAATGACAAGTGAGAGAAGTAAGTAACAATTTTAAAAAATGTATAGAATTCCATTTGGTAAGTGGTTTTTTGATGAAAATTGTTTAGAAACTGCTAGAAGAGCTTGAAATTGTAGCTAAATTACCTTGTAGCTAGCAATAGCTGAAAATCATTTAGTCTTAACAACTAGAAAATGATTTCCTTTTGCTAGAGAGACCATGTTCCAAAATTGAATGATGTGTCTGCAAAATATTTGTGAAAGTTGCCAATTGATCTATTATGTATTCTATTTCCTGAATTGATATTCATATTATTATATACTCAGTAACGTGAAATAAGAATTATTTCCTTTCTTAAGTCATATTAAAGGTGTTTTCCATTTGAAATTTATTGTGTAGCTATTTGCTGCTAAAGTGAGGACAACATATTATCCTAAATATTTAAAAACACATGAAAGGTAGGTAGGAATAACCATTTTAGGGGCTTTTTACTTATTTATTAGAAATGTTTAAAATTATTTTTATTGAATATCGTGTCGTGTATCAGCAGTCCCCAATCTTTTTGGCACCAGGGACTGGTTTCGTGGAAGGCAGTTTTTCCACGGACAGGAAGGTGTCGGGGGGAGTATAGAGGGGAGTGGTTTCGAGATGATTGAAGCACATTACATTTATTGTGCAGTTAAACCTCTCTGCTAATGATAATCTGTATTTGCAGCTGCTCCCCAGTGCTAGTATCACTGCCTCAGCTCCACCTCAGATGATCAGGCATTAGATTGTCATAAGGAGCACACAACCTAGATCCCTTGCATGTACAGTTTATAGTAAGATTCAAGCTCTGATGAAAATCTAATGCCACTGCTGATCTGACAAGAGGTGGAGGTTATGCAGTGATGGGAGCAATGGGGAGCAGCTATGAATACAGATGAAGCTTTGCTTGCTCGTAGCTCACCTCCTGCTGTGTGGTCCGGTTCCTAACAGGCCACGGACTGGTACCGGTCTGCAGCCCGGGGGTTGGGGACCACAGTTTTATGTGCTATTAATCCCCAAATGGATCTTAATAGGTTCTCTTCCCATATGTTCTCAGAAAGTACTAGCTAAGTACTTTTCTAGTTACAGAATAGATTTCTTCAGTTTTCCTCATGTTTGTACTCCATCTGGGTCTAATCCTGTTTAGACTTAACTTGGCCATGTAACTATGGTAGGGTGAAGCTCAAGTGATCTTCTAGTGTCACCTGGGCTGGGGTAGGCTAGTAGTATTTCTGCCTTGCCTGACCTAGGCATGCCCCTTTGTGGGCAACTGGGGTCTGTTTTAAGTGGGGAGCAGACAGTTGTGTGGCTATTTGGAACACTTCTGACCTTGTGCCACTTTCATTCCCATTTGTTACTTAACTGAATGGTAAATGAATCTATTTCAGTATGTAAACTCGGGATAGGTTTATCATCTTTTGATGATGTTTGAAATGTATGTAGATACAAAGAACAAACAATTTATTGTTTTGTTTTGTTTTTTTCTTGCAGGACCCTGATGCTCCCATAAGACAGAAAATGCCCCTTGATGATCTGGATAGGGAAGATGAAGTTAGATTACTTAAATATCTTTTCACTCTAATCCGTGCTGGAATGACAGAAGAGGTAATCATGTATATCCTGCTTATCCACTTTCAAAAAGTCATAGACTCTTTGAGTTGGAAGAGATATTTGCGGCTACCTAGTATGCTCCCTCAGTACAGTAATTCCATTCACAGTATTTATAGATCTGACTTCCTGTTTGAACATTTCCAGTGATAAGGAACACATGGCTTTGGAAAGCAGTGTACTCTAGTTTGTACAACTCTGATTAGAAAATTCTTTATAACAAGTCAAGCTTTGCCTTCTTGTACATACTTTAGGCATATCCTCATTATTTCTAACTCTAATTTTTAAGAGTGCAGAGTAAGTCTAATGCTAGTTTTAAGTAACACTATTTAGGTACTTGAAGGCTATAGTAACTCTCAAACTTCTTCCTTTCAACCTTACCTCTTTAAAATGTGTGTGAGGCTGGGTGTAGTGGCTCATGATATCTATAATCTCAGCACTTTGGGAGGTGGAAGTGAGAGGATCACTTGAGGCCATGAGTTCGGGATTAGCCTGGGCAACATAGCAAGACCCCATCACTACAGAAAAAAAATTAGCCAGGTATGGCAGCATGTGCACCTGTGGTCCTACCTACTTGGGAGGCTGAGGAAGGAGAAGTGCTTGATCCCAGGAGTTCAAGGCTTCAGTGAGCTATGATTGTACCACTGCACCCCAGCCTGGGCAACAGAGCGAGACCCTATCTCTAAAAAAGAAAAAATTAAAAAATGAAATGTGTATGATAGTTAAGATCTTATATGTAGAATGTTAAGTGTCTAATGAGTTTACTGGATGGCTTTGTTGATTGTTTAGGTGAGGCAGTCTGATGTGTAGGAGTTTCAATGTTCAGGTGTTATGTTGTACCTCTTTTATAGTACTCATGGTAGTGTTCTTTAGACAGATGTATGTTAGTTCAAAGCGTTGTTTGTTTTTCTGTGTTATCAACCATCAGCATATGTTAAGTAATTTCTTACAGTAGTAAGACTTGAGTTATTAAGCGTCATTCTTATTTTTTTATTAAGCAAAGAAGTTGATACCACATATTCATTTATTCAGAAAATATTTAAGTCCCAGGTAAATTTTACCTCGTAATGTGCGAGATACTAGAAATTTCAGTGGTAAACGAGAGGAACTTATTTTAAAAAAACAGAAAATAAAAATAATGATCATATTACTGAAGGCTTGAAAAATAGAAACTCTCAAGGTCTCACTAGCTTTAAATAATCACAGATAGTGAGTTTTTTGTATTTACTTATGGCCCTTTATCTGTTTCTAAAACTTTTTTATCAATCCAAACAGAAACTGTGTCTCCACTATGCAATAACTCATTTCCCTCTTCCCTCTGCCCCTAGTAACCTCTAATCTCCTTACTGTCTCTTTGACATTTAGGAGGAATCATACTACATATTTCATTAAGTGGAATCATATAATATTTATGCTCTTTCTTGTTTCCAAAGGCACAACGACTCTGTAAACGTTGTGGTCAAGCCTGGAGAGCTGCAACACTTGAAGGCTGGAAATTGTATCATGACCCTAACGTTAATGGAGGTATGTTAGTAGATTTTATTCTGGCAATTGGAGATAAAGGCATTTAGCTCTAAATGCCAATCTTTGTGAACTATAGCTTTTCTTTTTAGAAATGATTGAAATGTCTCATTTTAAACTATAAATTTTATCTCTTTTACCATTTTATAGGAACAGAATTAGAACCTGTTGAAGGGAATCCATATAGACGCATTTGGAAAATAAGTTGTTGGAGAATGGCAGAAGATGTAAGATACATAATACTTTATGAATAATACTTTATGAATACTTCATAATTCATAATTCATAATACTTTATGAATACTTTCACTGATATGGATTTTTACTCCAATTTAATTAATTGAAGACCTACTGGGAGGTGTGAAACATTCAGAGTAGTGTAAGACTAAAGTTCTTGTTTCCAAAGAACTTCCAGTGAAATTGATAAATAGGTTTAACTACTTATCAGAATTATTCGGACACTTACTAGAATTAAACATTGATATAAAGCAGAATTGTAAAGGAGGTGCCAAATGAGTTTAGAGAAAAAGCACTGGGCTAAAGCTTAAAGCTGGCTTCCCCGGGGAGAGAATTGAATTGAACTTTTTAAAATTTGAGTTGTTGAAAACAAGAGGAAGGAATTCTAGATAGGATGCATAGGTTGAGAAACTCAAGGAAAGGTAGGTCTACCAGGTTGGAGTAGAATGCTCGTAAAAGGAAATACAGTCAGTTCTGACATGACATATGCATTCCTAAAAATCACTGTGACATGCACAATTGTACAAAAAACCAACAGGGCTTATGGGAAAATGGAGTTCAGAAAATAATACTCAAAAACTTCATTAATGCCAGGGTACAGAGGCTCATACCTGTAATCCTAGCACTTTGAGAGGCTGAGGCAAGGAGGATCACTTGAGCCCAGGAGTTCAAGATGAGCCTGGGCAACATAGTGAGACCCCATCTCTACAAAAAATAAATAAATAAATAAATTAGGTGTGGTAGCACACATCTGTAGTCACAGCTACTTGGAAGGCTAAGAAGCAGGATGATCACTTGAGCCAAGGATTTGGAGGCTGCAGTGAGCTGTGATCACTACCACTGCACTCTGGCCTTGATGACACAGTGAGACCCTGTCTCAAAAAAGAAAAAAAACAACTTCATTAGTGATACATAAAAAGTTAAAAGTTAATAAAATTTATAGCACAGTTCTACATCTGTCAAACAGTTAAATACATAAATACTGCAATAAATAGGACATTTTACCTTGAAAAAGTCCTGAAGTTTGCTTGTAGAATCAGGTGTCAGAAGGGTTGTAGAATCTTGAGGGCACATGGAAGGGTGTTCTAAGAAGATTAGCATGGCAGTGGAAAATAGACTCAAAATTGAATGGAATAAAGGCTGAGAAAGTAATTAGGAGCCTGTCAGAATTATTCAGACACTAAGTAATAAGGGCCTGTCATGGGATAATTGGTGGGAGTGGAAACTGCATAACTCAGTTATGTAGTAACTGAGTCTCTCAGGTCTCTTGTTTGGATGACAAGAAAACTGGAAATGCCATTAATAGAATCCTAAAAGTAAAATGAAGTAATATGATGAGTATGATTAATTCTAATCTTAGGAATTAGATGCAAACTGATGTGTGCCTTATTTCGATGTTGTTCTTCAGTCAGTATCAAGGAGTATTAGGTGTTTAGAAACATTCTAGGAGAAAACACCTATATAGGTTCTACTTGGAATGAATTTGGATTATCAATAATCAAAGCATCCATTAGAGTTAGATCTGCTTTCACCCTCTATTTGAAATTTAAATGTTTGACTTTTTCCTGAAGATTTCAGCATTGATTATTTCATCAAACTGAAGTCCTTCCCTATTATTACCCCACTAGATCTTTCACTACAATTTAGAAAATATCAAGTCAATAAAAAGGATTTAAAAATTCCAGATTATGAGGAAAATTAACATTCTAAGAAAAACAATATTTCAAATTTGTTTATATTCATTGTATTTTAGGAGCTTTTTAATAGATACGAGAGAGCAATTTATGCAGCTTTAAGTGGGAATCTTAAGCAGGTATGTAATCTATTTTAATATTTAATTTTTTTCTGTGGGATAAAATTAGATACATAAAGTATTCTTGCCTGAGAAATATACTTAGCTGAGAAAAAAGGCAAAAAAATAATGCATTTAGATAAAAGTAGCCACTTATTTCATTTAAAAAAAATATTCTAATAATTGCATATAACAAAGCATATAAACTTAAGCTACTTTCTAAGAGTAGCAATGATAGAGATAATCATGAAACAGAATAGTGATCAGCTTAATTTGATGTATCGCGTACATGCATGATATTTTAATGAGTGAAATCAGACTTCAGTTTCTAACTAAGAATTGTAAATTTAGTTGCAACACGCATTTACTGATGAGTAGTAATAGCCGTAACTATACCCAGAAAAAAGTGCCACTAAGGCACAGTAACTGCTTGGGTTGTCTTACATATGCATGTGTGTTTCTCAACAATCCCCACTACTCCCTACATTTTACAGCTATTTTGAGGGATGCTATAATCAGTTGAAACACCATCTTATATCAGCATGGAAAATTGATGTTATTGTGAACTCAGTATAGAAAAAAATCTTAGTAGTTCAAACTTGGAAGATGTAGTTTGGGGGAGAAAAAGGTTATTTGATCTCATTTTTTAAAATCCACAGTGTTTTATATCATTATAAAGTGACTTTATAGCCCATATCAATGGATATAATTGCTTTTCCTTTCTTTTTGTTGGATATATCTATGTGTGTCTGTTTCGGAATGGGGAAAAAGCTTCTTCCTGTCTGTGACACCTGGGAAGACACAGTGTGGGCCTACTTCCGGGTGATGGTGGACAGTCTGGTAGAACAGGAGATTCAGACATCAGTAATAACTCTGGATGAAACTGAAGAACTTCCTAGAGAATATATGGAATCGAAGTGAGCTTTTTGCTTTTAGTCATGGAGCTTGGTAGCATGCTTTTTGATGTT
>NW_012141858.1:2621022-2625244 GCF_000956105.1 Propithecus coquereli
ATGTATACATAAAACCTTTGTAATAACTTCCTCCCAAACCCTTTATGGTTATTCTCATTCCCCTGAGATGATACAACTAATTGATATGTATCCTTCTATACCTTTCTCATACAAATATCTGTAAATAATGTAGATATTCCAATATAGAATTTTGGTTTTTGATGTTTTTCACATCTGTATGTATTACATACATTACTCTGTAACTTGATTTTTTTTCTTTTAAAGATAATCTTTCCAAGTTAGTTGATCTATTTTAACATATTCTTTTAATAAATACATAATATTCTGTAGAATGACATATAATTTTTTTTAATCATTTCCCTTTGGGTGATAATTTAGCTTATTTCTAGTGCTATAATGAACTTGCCTGTGTGTCTGTGTACTTATCTACTGATTTGTCTGTTTGTTTAGGATAAGTGTCCTGAAAGCAGGGTTGCTGGGTTAAAAAGTAAAAGTATATGCTTTATACCTGTGCATACGTATATACAATGTTTCTAAATTAATTATCCGAAGACATCATATTATATACCTTAAAAATATATACAATGAAAAGAAAAAGAAACATTTTGAAATGGAAAAAATAATTACCTGGTCGTAGCAATTAATTCATACCCATACAGGTAATTTGTTAAGTTATGCATTCTCACCAGTCCCAAATGTCACACTTTTTATTTTTCGCCAATCCATTAGAGTAGGTGGGAAATAGGAGCTCACTGTTCTACTCACATTTCCGTGTTTATTCATATGGCTGAGCATGTTTCTCTATGTTTTTTGACAATTTGTGAATTTTTTGTTCATATCTTTTAGCTATTTTTTCTGTTGGGTTTTAGCTTTTCCTTATTATATGGGAGCACTTTGTATAGTAAGGAAATTAATGCTTTTTCTGTCAAGTGTTTATTGTTAGTCTATTATTTTGGAAATTCTAGCTTATGAAATAAAATCAAGGAATAGATCTAAATGCTGGAAAGGGTTAAATATTTACATATGATAAAAGTGTAAGTCTAGGAATTTAAAGCCCATTAAGTTACTAGAATTAGTAAGAGAATTTGTTAACAGATAGCTAAATACAAGACAAAGTAAAAAAAAAAAAAAAAAACCACAGTCTTTCTGTACTTGTTATAAACTAGTTAGAAAAGGATACAGCCCTGCCTCTGCAAAAGCTCCATTTAAGTGAATGACCAAAACTAAAGAGATCTAGGAATAAAAAATTAATCAAGGGTTTCAGGACCTTCATATAAAAAACCGTAGAATCTTAGCGAGAGACATAAAATAAGACATGAATAAATAAATATACCCATGTTCCTGGATGAGAGGATTTAATGCAAATGTCACTCATTCCAAATTAGTATAGAAACCTAATGCTTTTGGATATTATTTCTGGACAAAAACTTTCCAAGTAGAAGAATAAATGAAAATGTCAAGAAAAAGAACAATAGTTATGGGGTACTTGCCTTAATAATAAAACTATATAAAGATAATAACAGTGCAGAACTGGCATGAGAATAAATAGGTTAGTGAAACACAAAGCCCAAACTAGATCCAAATGTATATGAGAACTTACCAGCTATCAGAGGTGACCTTTCATTTCAGAGTGAAAGGGGTGGTTTATTTAAATAAATGGTGCTCGCATTAATTGGCTTTCCATCTGGAAGAAAACAAAGCTAGATCCTACCTCATACATAGCATGTAATTAAAATAAATTCCAGATAGAGCAAAGGTTTCAATGTAAAAATAATGTATGCTAAAAGGAAATTTAGATAACTATCCATATAAAAATTAAAATATAACAAAAAATCACTATTTGCATCAAAAAAATCAAACTGCAGGTTACTTAAGAACATTTTTTTCTACTCTGTAACTGGTCACTATTTTGTTTTGCTATTCTTTGCACCATTGGCAGAAGAGAATACCCAAAGAATATTTTCAAGTACTGCTGCTCATGTTGAAAGAAATGTTTATTTTGCTTAGGTCACATGGGCACTTCCTTTTTGGTCCACCATGGAGTTCCAAGATAAATAGGAATAATATATAAAAATAGAAGTTTAATAACTTCACAGAGATTAAATTGTGATAGCATAGTTTTCTATTTTCAAAGATACTGTTCAGTTCTAGATTTTTAAGCCTTGAGTATATTCCAAAGGCAGTATCCTTCCCATATTTTATTTTGTTTTGATCTTCCTAAGACTCTTCATTTCCAACTTTCTAGATTTTTAAGCCTTGAGTATATTCCAAAGGCAGTATCCTTCCCATATTTTATTTTGTTTTGATCTTACTAAGACTCTTCATTTCCAACTTTCTTCAAAAGTTTAATATTTTTTAGCTTAACAATGAGTATATATTACAGAATGATCACTAGAAAATTTATGAAAAATGGAAAAATTTTTTTCAGAGAGTTCTGGAAGAGAATCAAGAACATTATCATATAGTTCAAAAATTCCTTATCCTGGGAGACATTGATGGTAAGATACAATATTATTTTGCTTTGTATGAGTTCTTCATTTCCTTATAGTAATTTTGGGAGAAAGTTATCAAAACAATACATATGACTCACCACGTATTTTCATCTTAAAAATGTCAACCTATTGGCCAGACGTGGTGGCTCACGCCTGTAATCCTAGCACTCTAGGAGGCTGAGGCGGGTGGATCCTTTGAGCTCAGGAGTTCGAGACCAGCCTGAGAAAGAGCGAGACCCCATCTCTACTAAAAATAGAAAGAAATTATCTGGACAACTAAAAATATATATAGAAAAAATTAGCCCGGCATGGTGGCGCATGCCTGTAGTCTCAGCTACTCGGGAGGCTGAGGCAGAAGGATTGCTTGAGCCCAGGAGTTTGAGGTTCCTGTGAGCTAGGCTGACGCCACAGCAGTCTAGCCCGAACAACAGAGTGAGACTCTGTCTCGGAAAAAAAAAAAAATGTCAACCTATTGGAGTGCAACTATTTACTTAATTGTTTTTATAAAATAAAGTTTGAATTTAACCCAGAATCTGTTTAAGAGAGTGTAGAGAGTTATATGATGGCTACTAACAATGAGACAATGACTTAATAGCACTATGAGAATGAAGTAAATGATCTCCATAATGTTTATTTCTCTTCCTTTGATTTTATTCCTGTTGTTGAATCTTTGCTTTGATGGCTTGTAGGTTTGATGGATGAGTTTAGCAAATGGCTTTCCAAAAGCAGAAACAATCTACCTGGACACCTCCTTCGCTTTATGACTCACCTCATTTTGTTTTTCCGCACTCTGGGACTACAGACCAAAGTAAATAAAAATGCACAATTTACCCTTCTCTGTAAGGTTGATGCTATATACCTATTGTCAGGAAAACACTACTTTTTTATTGTTGTTTTCTAGAAATGGTGAAAAGGGTGCAGAAGTCGTCTTGTATGGTCACTCAGTGATAACTCACTATGGGTGGACCCTTTAAAAGGGTTTTTAGTCCTTGGCCACAGAATGCTGTTGGTTACCTAGTTTTTAATAAATTTGTAACTTTATCCTCATCAGTACCCAACTTTAAATCAACCAGCAGAGCTAACTGAACCAGACTGAATTCTGTGTCTTTTAAACCCTTGTTTTCTTTTTTTGTTTGTTTCTGTGTTTCTAAATGTTTGATAACATTTTGGTCAGACCGTATGTAGAAGGTAACTGATATAGTAGTTCAAAGCTTGGGCTTTGGACGAAGAATCCTGAGTTTCTACCTTTATTCAGCAGCTTCTAGCTGTGTAATTCTAGGTAAATAAACTCTTTGGGTCTTAGTTTCTTCCTCTGTGAAATGTGAGTAATAATAGTAACTACCCACAGAGTTATGTTAAGGTTAAATCAGGCAATGGGTGAACTTTGCTAAGCACTTGGCCTGGTGTATAGATACTCCTCAAAAGTAAATATTAGACTTATTAAATCATTTAATAGCAGAATTTTTGTTAGAAATTTTATTACTGGTTCATATAAGCAGTTGTGTTTATAATTATGTCTTTTTTCCTATGAAGGAAGAAGTTTCTATTGAAGTTTTGAAGACATACATACAGGTAAACTTTGAGAATCTACAAGTTAATTCTTTTTTACCATTTTAACGAAAACAAGAATCAGAATGATGCTATTTTAATTCTCAGTGGTAGGAAAGTCATCAGAAAACATAAGAGATCTTTTAATTATCATAAGTACAGTTGACCCTCGAACAACAAGGGAGTTGGGGCACTAATCCCCCATGTAACCAAAAATTCAC
>NW_012141858.1:2636354-2638821 GCF_000956105.1 Propithecus coquereli
ACTTGGGAGGCTGAGGCAGGAGGATCGCTTGAGCCCAGGAGTTTGAGGTTGCTGTGAGCTAGGCTGACGCCATGGCACTCACTCTAGCCCGGGCAAAAGAGTGAAACTCTGTCTCAAAAAAAAAAAAGCTTTGTTGAACAATAAAAGTGAAAACTTTTATTTTGTATTTTTTTAATTTACATTTTAGGAAGCCCATGAAACCTTTAATGAGTGGTTCAAGCATATGAATTCAGCTCCACAAAAACCTACTTTGATGCTTCAGCCAACTTTTACTGAGAAAGTGGCTAATGAACACAAAGAAAAGAAGTATGAAGTAAGTTGCATATGGATCTGGGATGTGCCTATTTCATCTTAAAAACGTATGTTATATATTTAAAGAGGTCATTTCTTTAGTAGCTATATTTCTATTATAACAGGTGACCTTCCTGTTAATGTTCTACTTTGAAAAAAGCAATTTGTTTAGTCACTGTTCTGTAGGTAGTTAACGAGACATGAAAAATACCTTCAGGTGACATTAGCATTCATTTACAAAGTTAACATTTTAGTGTTTTATTTAACTACAGTCTGTTGATATTTATTTTTATATTTGACAAACTGAAACATCAGCTCTTTAAAATGATGTTCCATGTGTATATTCCTGTCTATACTTTACACATACATTATTTATTGGGTTTTGTCCGTTATATGACTGCCTTATGTTTGTTTTGCAGATGGATTATGGTATTTGGAAAGGGCATCTAGATGCCCTAACTGCTGATGTGAAGGAGAAAATGTATAACGTTTTGTTGTTTGTTGATGGAGGGTGGATGGTAGATGTTAGAGAGGTAAGCTGTGTGCACTGTTTATAGCTAAAACAAACAAAAAAAAACTGTCTTTTTTCAAATGTTCTGTCTCTGAATAGGAGCATCTACAGATTTTGTATAATCTTTGTGGTTATAACCAGACATCCCATATTAACCTAAACTGAAAATACTAGCTAGGGAATAGGAATATTTGATTCTTGGGTAAACTATCACTTCACATTTAATGTCTTAACACAGAATACTAAAATGTAATTTTTAAAAATTCTGGACCTAAAAATTTAATTATACATGTATTTGACTCAATTCAGAGATAATGAAGAGAACTAGTAATATTAGTAAGACACATATAAAGCAGTGGCTCCCACCTCTGAGCTGTCCATTTAAATGACCTGGTGAGCTTTTGAAAAATACAGGGTTCTACACCCAGAGATTCTGGTTTAATTAGTCTTAGGTACAGCTGGGCTTTTTTTAAAAATCATCTGGAATGCTTTAATGTGTAGCCTGGGTTTAGAACCATTTATAAAAGTATTAAATACCGTAAGAAAATCAATTCTTAGACAACCTGCTTCTGGGTTAGGGTTTCATACATAGCAGGGCAGCTCCCTCACTGCGATCTGTTGAAATTCAGCCCTTGACACAGGAGAACCTGGTGCTAAATACCATAAGAAAAACAAGAATTAAGTATTTTCTGAGTTCAGGAAAAGAAAAGATTGCTTCTACCTGGAAGGGATCTGAACTGTATGCTTGAAAGGTATAGCATTTGCCTGAATCATGAGCAAATGGGTAGAATTTGGATGAAGTGAGATCAGGAAAGGGGGATACTGAGATGATAATCCCGCGAGGGAAAGACATTGAGGCCTGGCCATGGTGCATGGCAGAAACCATGAGTAGCTCAGTTTTGCCCCTGCAGACCTTAAGAGCTGTCTGACAAGAACTGGAAAGGCTGGATTCTTGGATATCTGGTATATAATTTTGAACAGAGAAAACAATAGGAGTGTTTTAGTCCTGTCCCTGTTGCTTTTTGCTTCTGGTAAGAAGGGCTAAAAAAAAAAAAAAACAGTGGCTAAAATTAAATTAAAAAGTAATAAACAGATGAGGATATGAGGAATAGCAGAAGAAAAGATACCAAGAACACTCCTGAAGGTAGCAAGTACCAATTTGAGAAAAGAAATGAAGGTACATTCCCCTTTAAAGCTAAGAAAATTAAAAGCATGCACTTTAATATTTGCTTTTATGTATTTATACCTCAAAACAAGACTAAAAGATTAATAGTAATTTTTTCTATTTGTGAAAAGCTGACCTAGATTAGCCTGAATTAGTACAATTAGTCATTATTAGAATTACCAGATTACATTTTGTTGTTTCACCTCTCAACTTAAATCTGCCTTTGAAAAATGTTTAGCCTCTCACATGAAAATATTTTTAGATATTTTATTAGCCTTCTCAAAGGACTAGTTATTACTTTAGCTTATCCTTTTTTTATTTTGTTCTGCACTAAGTTCTATGCATTTCCTTTCTATTTTTAAGATTATTTCAGAAATGTTAGTGTAGTTGGGTACTTTTTTATTATTTAAATTGTTTGTTTTCAAATTTGTTGTAAGAAAATGTAGTGGGCATAAGAGGTCTTTTTTCCTGCTCTCATAGTTGTTTTTTTTTTTTTTTTT
>NW_012141858.1:2638871-2640283 GCF_000956105.1 Propithecus coquereli
TTCTCAGGCTGGTTTCGAACTCCTGAGCTCAAACAATCCACCCGCCTCGGCCTCCCAGAGAGCTAGGATTACAGGCGTGAGCCACCGCGCCCGGCCACATATAACTTTTTGATTCCCCGAAAACTTAGCCACTAATAGCCTACTGTTGACCAGAAACCTTACTGATAACATAAACAACTTGATTAAGATGTATTTTGTATGTTACATGTATTATATATAGTCATCTGTCAGTATACGCAGGGGATTGGCTCCAGGACCCCCATGTATGCCAAAATCTGTGCATGCTCCAGTCCTGCAGTCAGCCCTGCAGAGGCCGCATGTATATGAAAAATTGGCCTTCCATATACTTGGGCTTTGCCTCTTGCAAATACTGTATTTTCGATCTGAATTTAGTTGAAAAAACCAGATAAGTGGACCGGTGCAGTTCAAACCTGAGTGGTTCAAGGGTCACCTGTGCTGAGTTTTTACAATAAAGTAAGCTAGAGAAAAGAAAATGTCAAGAAAATCATAAGGAAGAGAAGATACATTTACAGTACTGCACCGTATTAATTGGTACTGTAATCTTACATCCTCTGTTCATAAGATGAATTATCTGAAATGGCGGGCAACTGTAGTTGCAGACCTCAATCTGTAATATCTTTTTCTTGTAATGTTATGACTTTGCTTCTTGGGAGCACTTCAGCATCACTAGTGGCACTTTGTATGTGTCCCATGATGTTATGGTATTGTACTAAACACAATGAAAAATATGCAAGACTCAAGATAGATTACTTTTTATTGCAGTACTCAATTTACTAAAGAGACAAACTGCTCACTTGGAGATAATTAAGACCACATGGCCTTTTTTTTTTTTTTTGTGAGACAGAGTCTTGCTCTGTTGCCTGGGCTAGAGTACAGTGGCATCATGATAGCTCACTTCAACATCGAAATCCCAGGGTCAGGTGATCCTCCTGCCTCAGCCTCCCAAGTAGCTGGGACTACAGGTGCATGCCACTACACCTGGCTGATTTTTCTGTTTTTTGTAGATACAGGGTCTAGCTCTTGTTCAGATGGTCTGGAACTCCTGGCCTCAAGCAATCCTCCCACTTTGACCTCCCAGAATGCTAGGATTACAGGCATGAAGCCAAGCAACATGGCATTTTAATCAGATACTTGTAACACTTGAGCTCACCCCAGTGGCAAGAGGAAGTGGCTAGGAAATTTTTACAGTAATACAGAGTGTACTACAGTGAATTTTATTCAGTTATTTAATACTGCATTTTTACATTTGTTTACATTTCTCTTGACTGCAAATTGCACTATATGGTCTGTAAGTGTGTGCATAGGTTTTGATAAATTTTAACTTTTTATGAAAGATTTGTGTGCATTTTATGGTATAAATGATAAAACAGACTAGTATCTACATATATTTT
>NW_012141858.1:2641098-2643451 GCF_000956105.1 Propithecus coquereli
GCAACAATAACAAAAACTGTAGTTGAGAATATTCGAAAGAAAGATAATGGTGAATTTAGTCATCATGATCTGGCCCCAGCCCTAGACACTGGCACTACTGAGGTAATTTGGATGGCAGAGTGGAGGTTGTATAACTCCTAATAATCCCTATGTTGTTCCTTGGTGAGCTTCTATCTTAATATCAATAAAAGAAGTTCTACACTAGTTTCTTTTTTTCTTTTTCACATTAGACAGGTAATGTGCCAATGTCGTAACAAGGTTTGAGAGAGGCACATCTCACATTCAGTCATCAGCTTATGAACTGCAAAAGGATCTACGCTAGTTTCTTTGTTTTTTAAGAATGTTTGTCAGCCCAGGCCTTTTAAATTGTAAAAATTGGCAGCAAATTAAAATTCTTATGTAAGGGATTGCTTGTTAGTAGTATTATGTTAAAGAAAGCTTTAATAGAAAAAAAATCTGGGTTTTGGCTTTTTAGCTCATTAGGTTATTTTAGGTGGCTTCTTACCTTTGGAAAGAAATAGAAATTATGTCTAAGAAAGAAAACAGTTTTAGAGTAGCGCTTAAAGGAATCACATGGTTAAGGGGCATACAATATATAATTCAAGGTTTATAGTCTAGTAAATTTGTTCTATAGTAGAAAGCTATTAAATATGAAAATAAGGACAGTTACATTCTTTCATAATTTTGTTTGACTTGAGGGAAAATGATGTTCACTAGAAGTGCAGATATAAGTTAATTCTACTAACATGCAGAACATCTTGGAAAAAAACAAAACTGATGTTTCTTATCTCATTTTTTCCCCCTTAAATGAACAGGAGGATCGTTTAAAGATTGATGTAATTGACTGGTTGGTATTTGACCCAGCACAGAGGGCAGAAGCACTGAAACAAGGCAATGCAATAATGAGAAAATTCTTAGGTATGCTATATTTTTATATTCTTTTTTAAAAAGTTTTTGTTCAGATCCATATATTCTTGAATTTTGTTTTGTTTTTTGTTTTTTAAATCCTTCTACTGGGGGGAGAAAACCAACCACTCTTGATCTATCAAACTTCGTATTATGAAACAAAACATATTTAACAGTGAATTTTTATTGTCCTAACCAATTTTGTATACAATGTCAAGGCTGTCAGACTTTGAAAAATATAGTTGCTTTCTTTAAGACATAGAAGTATGTAAATGTAACTGTATTTAATGTGTCCTTTTGTATTACTGTCACATTGACATAGGAAGAAAGCAATCCATTAGGTACAAAATCACCAATACCTTTAACAGAAGTACGTTTGGACCTGAAATGGTTACAGCTTACTGTAAAAGCTGTAAATCAATGAGTTGATTCCTTTAGAAATCATTACACAGAGGACCATTAATGTTGAAAATTGTGTATCTTTTTTCCACAGCATCGAAAAAGCATGAAGCTGCAAAAGAGGTATTTGTGAAAATCCCTCAGGATTCTATAGCGGAAATCTATAATCAGTGGGAAGAACAAGGAATGGAAAGTCCACTTCCTGCTGAAGATGATAATGCTATCAGAGAACATTTGTGCATTAGAGCTTATTTGGTGAGATTTTTAAAAAAACCACAGATGTGCCCATCTTCGTGATGATTTTTCTGATTTACTCTCAAGAGTTTGAACTTTTTCTCCTGAAGTGCTACTGATTCATCTTAACTCCCTTGTGGCTGTAGTGCTGACTGATCCACAAGGAGATTAAAGTCATGGCCTTGTCTTCATTAGCATGATCTCTAATCAGTGCTAACCAGCCAAGATTGTCTCACACAGAAGATAGTCTGTGTGATACCTAGAATTTATGTTTTCATAAGATACTGTTAATGCTTGTCTCAATTGTAATATTTCTGTTTTTGGCAATAACTGAGAAAAGCAAGATGTTTTAAATTTGTTATGACTAGAATAACAGCATACTCATTCAAAATTCATTTAATAAATAGTCAACTGATTACAGTGGGTTAGACAGTAGGGCGAAATCTGTGTATAGCATTCTGTCCTTGCCCTCTAAAAGCTAATAAGCTAGTCAAGAAAAGACAAATAGGCATGCAGACATCACAGAGTGATAAATGTCAGGATATATACATGATCAGAGTGCTGAGACTAGAGTAGATGCCAGAAAACACACACTATATATATACATCTTGCTAGTATTTCTCACTTGACAAAACATTTATTCATAATATGATTTTTTTGTACAAAAAAATATTGAATAGTTTTATTTCTTGATGCTGCAAAATTATTTCTTTTTTTTGGTGCAAAATTATTTCTAAGAACCAATCTTAAAAAGCTTTGTTGGCCAGGCGCGGTGGCTCACGCCTGTAATCCTAGCTCTCTGGGAGACCGAGGC
>NW_012141858.1:2655256-2656170 GCF_000956105.1 Propithecus coquereli
ACCAGAATTTTTTTTTAAAGTTTAGAAACAAGCAAGTCTTGAAAGTAACTTTGTTACTTTCATAGAAACTTTGTATAACTTGGACTATTTCCAACTACAAATTCCAAGATTGTCTCTCTGTTATATAATAAGGAAATTAAATTTTCTATTCTAATTTTTTTCACAATCGTAAGTACTCTAATATCTTAAAATTATAGAGAGGATAGAAAGTAGATTCATTTTTAAGACAATACATAATTTTTCATTTATCATAAAATTTAGTAATTTTAAAATACATAATTAAGAAGATGACTATAACAAGAATGTTTTTAACATATTGTACTATTATTTTATTTATTCTGAAGACATTTCTAGTTTAGCTGTCATTTAGCAAACCTGCTATTAAAATAAGTTGGAATATGTAAAGACTTAGCATAGTATCTGGCGAACAATAAGCACTGAATACATTGGGGAATACAAATCTAGTTCTCCTAGTAGAGGAAACACCGTAAGCATATTTAAAAAGTGCCATTAAAAAATACAAGTAATCTGAGTGGGTTATAAATTCCTTTAAGAAAGAAACATCAGTCAGCTTGAAAAGAAAAATCATCCACCCCATTTACATTTACCAGTGATGTCTGATAAGAATATCAGATACCAAAGAAGTATAAGGTGGGTCTCAGCTTCACCCTGTGCTGCGACTCTGCAATCCCCTGAATGTGCTGTGGGTTTCACACAAGGTACCCACTCTGAAATGTCCCTTAGTCTGTAGTTCTTCTTTTCTTATAAAACATTCTCTCTCTCTCTCTCTCTCTCTATATATATATATACACACACACTATACACACATATACATATATCATATATATATATGCATATACACACATATATATACTCATGCATAAACTTAATTGTGTCTTTTTTTTTTTTTTTTT
>NW_012141858.1:2656705-2664967 GCF_000956105.1 Propithecus coquereli
GCCCGGCCCAAAGAAAAAATTAAAACAATCAGGCCAGGTGAGGTGGCTCACGCCCGTAATTGCAGCACTTTGGGAAGCCAAAGCTGGAGGATCGCTTGAGGCCAGGAGTTCCAGACTAGCCTCAGTAGCAGAGCAAGACCTTGTCTCTACAAAAAATAGATGATGACATTGAAAGCACTGATGTAGCTGAACTCAGCTTCCAGGATGCCCGCAGTTGCTCCTCAAAGGTCCTCATGTCAATTCCCAGCATCTACTTGGCATCACCCACTCTAAGGTTCCCCATGCTGGCTTCCCTAGGTGCCCCAGGGAAAGCGTCCTGTCCCTTTAGGCCTACAGTGCCAGAGCAGCCAAAGAAATGGTTCAGTGAAGAGCAATGACTTCACCAACAACTCATCTTCATTGATGGGATACCAGGATTAGCAGAACCAAAGTCTAGACACTGTGAGAAACATGTCCTTCCAGGCACCCTCCCCAGCCAACAGCCAAACAGAAAGCATCAAGTCAAAGTTTCCCAATGCTAGGGGCAAAGCTGAGACCTCCAAGAGCAGCTGCACTGAGATGGGATGCCGGAGCGGTCTCCCATCAACATTTATCCAAACCCAGCCAACCTATGTCAATGCCGAAGGTCCTAGCACATTTTTAGGACCCTCAATCATGTCCCATGGCATGACACCTTTTTTAGTGGCCAGCCTCCCTGACAGGCCAAGCAACATGGCTGTACATGGTGTGGGAAGAACTCTTCAGATTCACAAGCAGGCTCACACTGGACAGGGGCTTTTTGTTTGCAACACGTGGGCACACTTTTACCACCAAAGGCAGCTTGAAGGCCCACTGGACGGCACACAAGACAAACAATACTCAGCATGCCGTGGAAGGAGCCCGCCATTGATAACACCATGGCTCTGTTAGGTACAGATGGAAATCTTGGCCCCTTTGGTGAACGTGGCCCCTGTCATGTGGAACCAATACACTGGCATGCTCAGGGGTGGTTTGGCTCTGAAAACCAAAGAAATCTCTGTGCTCCAGAGCAGCTGTGTTCCCACCCTCCTAGTTTCCCGGGGGACCAACTTCGTTGTGAATAATGCCACTGTGTCCAAGATGGATGGCTGCCAATCATGTATCAGTGGTGATGTGGAAAAATCAAACGTTATTGACAGTGTTCTCAAACACCAGTTCCCTCACTTCCTTGAAGAAAACAATACTGCAGTCAGCTAATCTAAAGGGGAATATGCATGGAGGGAGAAGAACAGAGTGAAATCTCTAGATTCTGTGTTTTTGTGGGTTTTTTTTTTTCTTTTTTTTCCTTTTTAAAGAATTCATCTCTTCTGTTTTCTTTTTTCTTACTGATATGCAAATGATGTTTACAATTCAGGCAGCCCTACAATGGCAGTTGTCGCTATTCTGCTCTGCAAAAAAGAAAAAAATTCATACCAAAATAAATACAGACCAGAATTTTTTTTTAAAGTTTAGAAACAAGCAAGTCTTGAAAGTAACTTTGTTACTTTCATAGAAACTTTGTATAACTTGGACTATTTCCAACGACTGCCACCTATCTATTGAACCACAGTGGAAAAGAAAACTACTTAGCCCTAATTGGAAAGGAGAGTTACTGTATTCTTCCATGGTAACTGTATGTGGGTAAATGGACAAGGACTGCCATCAATTTATGAACTTGTTTTGTATGCCCCAACCCTGTCCCCATCTTTTTGTTGCTTTGTTTTTTGAATGTACTTAAAAAAACAACAAAAAATTAAGGTTGTAGAATTACAAAATTCTTTCAACTTTAGAACCTTAAATAGGATGCCCTCCTAAGGACTTATTTTAGTCTTTAGGGAGTCAATGTTTATGTTGCTGCTTATTTAAATACAGCTCAGTTGGAGCCCCAAGAGTGCCAATGTACTCCCCACACATCCCAGATGCCTTTGTGTCTTCCTGAACGCCAGAAGGTGTGGGCACCTGAGTGGGATATCTCAGGTGATTTAATTCGGTTCACCAGTGCCTACTCTATTGAAGAATGGCATTTTCAGTCTAGAGAAGAAATTTATGGAAGGTTGTGTTTCCTATCACATTAGTGATAGGTTCACATTAGTATTTTTTAAAATACTAATTTAAAAATTTTTTCTTGGTGCAACTTATGCCAAGTAATTATGAAGACTTTTTGTTCCTGAGTATTGCCTGAAGGCTACAAAGTTGGAACAGGCAAAACCTGGATGTGAATGTTTAAAATTTATTTATTTATGAATGAGACAGGATTTCTTTATGTTACCCAGACTGGCCTGGAACTCCTGGGCTCAAGGGATCCTCCTGCCTCAGCCTCCTGAGTACCTGGGATACACTGCATCCAGCTACCTCATTTATTTTTAATTTTTGTAGCCAGAGTCTCTATTTTTCCCTTTTATGACCGCTGAAGTATTGTCAGGCCGTGTTATAAACCTAAGAATCGATGTATTGGTGGGACCAGCAGGACATCCAAGATGTTTTTGTGAGTCCTTTTTTAAATCCCATTTTGTACATGTAATAACATTGAGCAAATGATGAAATGTTGCTCTAGCAGTTTAATGAGGGAGAAAGACCCTAACTTCTGGACGAAGAAGTCTTTTCCCTCTATGTTGCAAGCCCTTATTGCAATGTGCATCAAGACTGTTACCCAAAGTTTTGTATCTCAGTCATTTCACCTGACTGTAAGATCCAAAAAATTTTTTTTGCCAAATCGTGCCTTTCCTTCCGGGGTTGTAAGAGAACACAGTAACAGTACCTGTTTACACTGTCATGTGGATGTTGTCACACACCCGTGGCTTTCTTACTGTTGAGCTAATCATGCCTTGTTAAGGTATGATCTACGGAGAAACCCTTGTAACTGTACCAGCTGCTGCTGTCTGTTGGAAAACAAAATTTTAATGTTTCTTTCCAAAAATAAAATAAATTAAAAATATGCCTTCAGTAAGTAATGCTTTCCCATTTCTGGCGAGGACTAAATTTGCTCAGCATCCATCTCATACGTAAAATTGTCCAACAGCGTCTGCACAGCCCTCTCCACAAACTTGAGAGAAGCTGCCTAGCAAGTCGGGCCAAGTGACACACAGGAAATAATCAAACATCAAGAGAGGGGTCCCAGATTGGCCCAGCCAGGTTGAGATGTTGGGTAACTAACGGGGTGGGGGACCCAGACGATGGGAATCAAGGATGCAGCGCTCCGCGCCCAGAGCCCAACGCGCCTGCGCACGGCAGAAGCGGCTCAGCCCGGGGCTCGGGGCGGAAGCGAGGGCTCCCCGAGTCACATGGTCGTGGGCGGAGATGGGGCAGGGCGCGGGACGTGGTGCCGCGTCCTCACAGGCTTAAAGGGCGGCGGCGGCGGGGCATGTGTGCGTTGCTGAGGCTGCCGCTCGCCTGGCACCCGACCCGTGCATGCCTGTCTCCGGCCACACGGTGAGGCCGGCGTCTGCGAATACGCGGCGGTGGAGGGCAAGGGCTCCCGCAGACAGGCCGGGCACCCCTCTCAGAGGCTGGACAGCCCCGGCTTCGCGGGGGTCGCAGCTCGGCAGGCGGCAGGGATCATGGCATCTCTGGCGGACCGAGTGCGGGGCAACGGGCGAATAGCCGCCGGGCTGCTGTTCAACCTGCTGGTGTCCATCTGCATCGTGTTCCTCAACAAATGGATCTATGTGCATCACGGCTTCCCCAATATGAGCCTGACCTTGGTGCATTTCGTGGTCACCTGGCTGGGCTTGTATATCTGCCAGAAACTGGATATCTTTGCCCCCAAAAGTCTGCCGCCCTCCAAGCTCCTCCTCCTGGCCCTCAGCTTCTGCGGCTTTGTGGTCTTCACCAATCTTTCTCTGCAGAACAACACCATAGGCACCTATCAGCTGGCCAAGGCCATGACCACGCCGGTGATCATAGCCATCCAGACCTTCTGCTACCAGAAGACTTTCTCCACCAGGATACAGCTCACGCTGGTGAGTAGCCCGAGCTTCCCGAGGCGCGCCTCTAACGACTCACCTCCTGGACCGCCTTTCTCCCCGGGAAATTTGAATGCTCGTTGTTTAACCTTGCGCCACCCTCGTCCCCATCGTCTTGAAATCCACAAATGAGTCATCTGTGAGCAAGTGAACGTCGAGCTTTTTGGGGGAGGGGGAAAAAGCCATCTTGGCATTCTATTGGGCTCTCAGCCCAGAAGAGTGTGCTTGTGAGAGTTTTATTAATAACTACCGTCTGGTGGAAATCTTTAAATGCTGTGATTGGTAAGGAAAGAAAGCTGTATTTAGTGGTGCAGTCCAGTATATCAGAATATCTGCAGGAGCTCAAACTGAAAAAGCAGCCCTCCTCCACCCGTGATTAACGAAAGGTTTATCATAAAATATGTCTCAGAGTATGTGTGCAGCGACATACTACAGAGATGTCTGCATGCAATAAAAGGAGACAAAAAAATTTAGCACTTAGTAACTTATAATGTTTAAGATCTTCATGCTTTTGTTGTATGTTTATGCTTATATATTGTTTAGACACTAGTTTTGGGGTCCATTTACTCATCTGTGTATTCATATGGTATTTTCTCGCAAAGTGCAAAATGCATTTACCACAAATTTAAAAAAGAATTAAATGTGAACATCTATATAGAGTTATCATATTTCACGTTTAGGAAATAGGATTAAAATTGGTTTTCTAAAATGAAAAGAAACATTTGTACAGGTTCATTGTTTCTCAGTTATACATTTATGATTAGCCTTGTTAGACACGCTAAAAGGAATACTAAATTTATGTCTCTTGAATTTAATCTGAACAACATTTACCTCTTTTTCTTTACAGATTCCTATAACTTTAGGTGTAATCCTAAATTCTTATTACGATGTGAAGTTTAATTTCCTTGGAATGATGTTTGCTGCTCTTGGTGTTTTAGTTACATCCCTTTATCAAGTGGTTGGTAATTTTTTTTTCTTTATGTGCCTTTTTAGCAGATTTCATAAATTTTGAAGCTGTATCCCAAGGTTTAGAAAATACAGTATAGAGACAATAGACTGTTGGAAAGAAAGCATAATTGCATAAATTGTCTGACTCAAGGTGAAGAGAAGAAAGGAGACAGAGAAACTTGGGTGTATGATGCTCTCCAAATCCTGTTTGTAAGTGTATAATACCCATGCTTAACAGTCTGAGTCTGGGGTGACATTATATTATTTGCTGGGAAGTCTTTACAAAATGAGTAGTAAGACTCTTTGCTTCCTAAGTTGATTGGTTATATTTATCATTTACTGTTTAATTATAGCATTGCTGTGAACGAATGAGTACATTTCCAGAAATTTGAACAGGAAAGGAAACTTCCAGATTTGTAGAATTTTTTTTTTTTTGCCTCAAAAAATACACTGCTGTTACAACTTATATTGGCTTTTAATAATTTGTCTGTATCAATAGAGTAATTTATACCAATGGGTATTTTGCTTCCTGTGCAAGCACAGCGCCTTGCCCATAGCAGGCATTCATTAAAAATTTGTTCATGGATTCACTTCATTACCATAAAATCCCAACAGATATGTTTTTGTTTCTTATACAGTGGAGAAAAAATAACTTGGTGTAGGGTACAGTGAAACAGTATTCTCTCTATACTGGAAACCTTGGTCTGGAAATTCTGGGTGTGCCTGCCTGGGGAATCAGCCAAAATGTGTAACCAATTTTACTTTTTTTTACAAACATCCACAGGTTATAAACTAAGGCATTCTTGCTGGGAATGTAGGAGTTCAGTAATAGAGCCCTAGCACCTTAAACTTTCTGGTAGGTGATCATCAGAAAGATTGTTATGAAAAAATATTGCAAATACATTTTTTAGTGGCAGAGAAGCAGTTTAAATAAAAGAAGAAAGCACCATAAGAGGGGAGAGCACCTACTCAGTCTTGTTAGTTGCTGCCATAATATTCTGTCTTTTACTACAGAGTAATCAGAGGAAGCTCAACTTTGTGCTTTAAAAAAAACTGTATTTGGGTCCACTTCAGTTTGTTTAAATTTTATTACTAAAGTAAGTGAACATTCCTATTTATATTTTTTGTTAAATGCACTTTTTTGCCTCCTGTGGGTTAAACATTTATTAAATATAGGAAGAAATTTTATTATTGAATATTAGAATTTCTTGTACTTCTTATACATAATTTCAATTCAGAGTACTCACTGTCCATGTCAATATGACTATTTTTGTTCACGTGAATCTCAAATTGCTATAGATTAGAATGAAAGGATTCTATATCCCTAGGGTAGTTATTTGAAGTAAGATTGACCAAGGAATGACTATAGACTAACTAATGGACAAAGTTTCCATTATCAGTAAATGGTAAAAGTACTATTGCAAAGTAAGTGTATTCCCCAAAAATCCCTCTGAAAGGAAGTTATATCTGTCCGTTGTATCTGAGTGTAATCTCTAAGTTATTTTTCTTATACTGCTGAGGACATTAAAAGGAGTTAAAAGTTGAGTGATCACTTATTGGCTTTAGTTGTGGCGAGATGGTTGAGTCATTCAGCAGACGTCTTTTTGCTTCCTGCTCACCCTTGAGAATACAGAGACGAAAAGCAGCTACAATCCAACATCGTAGAAGCATGTGTAGACTGCTAGTCAAAGTAGTATACGTACCTCAGGGTATGAGGAAAAGTTCTGAGGAACGCCAATGAGGAAGTCGCAGCTCTACAAGACAGGTGGCGAGGTAAGAGTTTAGGGAAAAGTTAATTTAAATCGAAGGACACACAGGAATTCCCTCAGCAATGAAATATTGCAGGTCTTTCCTTGTGTTATGTGTGAAAATATGGAGAACTCGATTTGTCTGATGAGGCTAGACTGTAGGTGCATTGTGGCTACACAAGGCTGAGGAGTGGGTGAGACCAGATGGCAGAGTCTTGAATGTCTTGCTGAGGAAGTGTGTTTTTATCCCTCAGGCACCAGGAAAGGAGTTCAGATAGGGGAATGACTTGATCATTCCCTGTGGTTGAGAAAAAGAACTGGTGGCCATGAAGGGTGGGTAGAGAGGGAAGAAAGGGTGGAGGCAGAGCAGTCAGGAGCCCATCTGAGCTTCAAGGGGAAGGGGGAGGGGCCTGGGCTAGGGCAGTGGGCGTGGACGGGGAAAGGGGCAAAGACATTCCAGAGACCTTTTGGAGGAGGCATCGGTAGGACTTGACTGAATGTGAGAGTGAGGAAAGTAAGGAGTCTGGTCCTTGGCGGAGATTATATCATTCATTATTGGAGTGACACAAGAACTTATTCGTGGAAGGAAGGCATGAGCTTGATTTTAAATAAGTTCCTGTAGATTATCCAAGTGAAGATGGCCAGGAAACTGTTGAAGCTGTGAGGTTAAGAATGCTCAGGGAAGAAGGTCAGAGCTGCACATGTTGGCAGATAGTAAGAGGTCGGTCAGGGATATTAAAGAGGAAGGCAGACATCTACCTTAACAGTAAGTGAAGGAGTGCAAACCAGAAGGCAGTTCTTCCAAGAGAAATTTGCAGGTTCTGCAGAGAAGTCCAGCAGGAAGAGGGCCACGTAGAACCCTTTGGTTTTGGCCTTTGGAGGTAATGGTGCCTTTAGGAGAGCATTAGAGGGGAGGCGGGCAAGAAGGGACAGCTGAGACCTGGGAGTCCCCTCCATGCCTGGCAGTTCTGTGGCAGAGGCACACAGCAGCCTAGTGACACGCCTGCAGGAGAGGAGGGCCAAGCGCATGCTCTCTGCATCCTTTTTGCTCACTGCCGTGCCCCTAGGAGTAGGCAGCAGAAGAATCAATTCTTTGTCCTTCGTATTCACAGAAGACTCTTAGTTATGGCTGGCAGGAGTGTGGTTCAGATTTCCTGCTCTTCTATTTTTGTCTTGGTGAATTTCTATAGACTTAGAGTTTACGTAACAGGATACCCAGACCTACAGGAACAAGAGGCGTGTAGAAGTGAGTCAGAAGCCTGGCTGTTCTTGCCAGATTTTATTCACACAGTCCTACTAATGTTTCCTCAAAGTCTCCTGTTTAGTCATATTTGTGAAGCATTTTGAGGATTGATGAGATATGAGGTTTTGAGGTGTTGTTGCTACTGAATGGTACAGTATTTTAGGGTTTGTGATTATCTAACATATTTAGGTATATTTGGTGGGGGATGGGGAATACTACCCACCAAAAATCATCTAAAGAGAGGAAAATTTCTTGTACTATTGATTGGGTTTTCTAAAGAACTGAAAAGACCATGTTCCTTTCAAGCCACACACCTTGGCAGCCACCTGGGATAACTGTTATGGTCAATCTGTGAATCTCTAAC
>NW_012141858.1:2667982-2669213 GCF_000956105.1 Propithecus coquereli
TATGATACTGCTATAAACACATATATACATAAATTAAAATTTTATTTCTTTGACAAAAGTAGAATCATATTACACATGCTTTTCTGTATCTTACTTTTCTCACTTAACGATATCTCATGAAAATTTCTTCAAATCATTCTTTTCAGTGTCTATGTAGTACCCCCTTTGGGGTATTCACTTTTTTCCCAGTTCTTAACCACAGTGAACAGTGTTGTGATGAACATCCTTATACATGAGTTCTTGGGTGCATATGCTTTTTTTCTTTGGAATAGGTCCCAGGAATGGCAGGTCAAAGGTATATGTGTTTTGGGGATATTCTAAGTTAGGTAATCCTGCTGTGTCTTAGTCGGTTCAGACTGCTGTAACAAAAATACATGGATTGGGTGGTAAGGGCTGAAACAATAGACATTTATTTCTCAAGAGTTTTGGTGTCTAGAAGTCTGAGATAGGGTGCCAGCCTGGTTGAGTTCTTGGTAAATCCAGCCTGGGTTACAGATGGAGATCTTCTTGAAAGACATTCAATCTTCTAGTATCCTCACCCAGCAGGGAGGGAGAGGAGAAGCAAGATCTCTCGGGTCTCTTCTTAAAGGACACTAATCCTATGTATGAGGGCTCTACCTTAGGACCTAGTCACCCCCCACCAAAGGTCCATCTCCTAATATCATCACATTGGAGATTAGGATTTCAACATACGAATTTTGGTGGGACACAAGCATTCAGTCCATAATGCTTTACTTATCAGGAATTTCTGCTTCCCACAACTTTAACTCTTGGAGCACAGTCAATAGGAATGTCTTTTTTGGTGGTGGTGGTTTTTGTCTTTTGTTTTTGAGACAGGATCTTGCTCTGTCACCCAGACTGAAGTGCAATAGCTTGCTCATAGCTCACTGCAACCTCCAATTCCTGTGGCCTCAGGCGATCCTCCTGCCTTGGCCTCCTGAAGTGCTGGGATTATGGGCATGAGCCACTATGCCTATTGGTGGTAATTTATCAAATATTTATGTAGCCCTTATACTGTTCCAGCTACTATTCAAAATACTTTGTAAATATTTATTTAATCCTTATAACTTTATTAGGTTGATACTATTATTATCTATACTTTTACTGATGAGGAAACTGGGAGACAGAGAGTTAAGTAAACTGGCCTAAGATCCCACAGCTAATAAGTAGAAACACAATTTGAATCCATGCATTCTGCTCCGAAGACCATATTTTTTTTTTTTTTTTTTTT
>NW_012141858.1:2669263-2672016 GCF_000956105.1 Propithecus coquereli
TTTTGCCCATTTTTAGAAAGAAATGAAATCCCACACTGCATCTGTATACCTACTTATCACCTAAATTTCCATTTCTGCTTTATTTTCCCAAGATCTCTGATGCTTGTGGGCCCTATATGCATTTATTTTTCCCTATTTACTACCCTCAGGAAGGAGGGAAAAGAGAATTTTCTTCCCCTTTCTGAGGAATTGAGAAGAAAATAGATTAATCAGAAATTGAAATTATAGAGGTCCTTTCAGCCAAGGTGCTTAAAAGTGCATTCATGTGTCTTACTGATCTTTGAAATCCTGTAGAACAATTAGGCATTTCCTCTTCCCCCAGCCTGCACCCGATATTCACATCGTTGTGTCTAGAATTGCATCTTTGATTAAGTCATGTTATTTCTTTTGTTCCTGGCTTGTTTTATCTCGTGATATTCAGTGGGTAGGAGCCAAACAGCATGAATTGCAAGTGAACTCAATGCAGCTGCTGTACTACCAGGCCCCGATGTCGTCTGCCATGTTGCTGGTCACTGTGCCCTTCTTTGAGCCAATGTTTGGAGAAGGGGGAATATTCGGTCCCTGGTCAGTTTCTGCTTTGGTAAGTTCTGATTGTTTTGGTGTCTAAGAAACAGTGTAATAATAATTGCTCCACTATTAATGCAATTTTAAATTTTCAGAGTACTATCTCAGATTTATTCTCACATTTATTCTTCATAATCACCCTTTAAGGAAAGCAAGGTAAGGAATATTTTTCAGATGAAGAAACTGAAGCACAGAAAGGTGAGAGGACTTGCATGGGGTGGGACAGCTAGTCAATGACAGAACCAGAACTAACAGTTCGGGTCTTCTGATGTCCACTTACTGTTCTGACCATGCCAAGCTATAGCCCACGAATAATTTGGACATTTTCTTTTAATCTCTTTTACAGTGAAAATATAGTTTTATTGGTTCTTTAAAAATATATATAAATAGTACATGTTCATTATATAGATTTTGAACATAAATAAAAATAGAAAGAAAGTGAAGGGCCACTGGAATCCTACCATACTAAGAAAATCACCTTTACCAATTTGGTGATGATCATTTTATGGATTTCTTTTATATTAGATCATTAAACATGAAATGTCCAATTTCAAATCAAAAGTTTAGTTTATTATCTCTCAAACAAGAAACAATACAATTAATCATTAAGTATGTGCCTAAACTATCAACACAGTTTTGCCGTCTTAATGGTAGCTTGTTTATGCCAGCAGCAGAGAAGCCTGGAAAGTGAGTGGTGATGAAATCGCAAAAGATGTTTTCCACAGCTTGTTGAGAATTGAATATTTTTCCTTGCTAGAAGTGGTCTAGCTGGGTGCAGGGGCTCACGCCTGTAATCCTAGCACTCTGGGAGGCCAAGGCAGGAGGATCACTTCAGCATAGGAGTTCGAGACCAGCCTGAGTAAGTGTGAGACGCCATCTTTACTAAAAATAGAAAAAGTTAGCTGGGTGTGTTTGTGCGTGCCTGTAGTCCCAGCTACCCGGGAGGCTGAGGCAAGAGGATCTTGAGCCCAGGAGTTTGAGGTTGCTGTGAGCTAGGCTGATGCCATGGCACTCTAGCCCAGGCAACAGAGCAAGATTCTTGTCAAGAAAGAAGAGAGAGAGAGGGGAAGGGAGGAAGGAAGGAGGGAGGGAGGGAGAGAAGGAGAGAAGGAGGAAAGGAGGGAGACAGGGAGGGAAGAAGTAGTCAGTTGGTGCAAGGTCTGGTGAATGTAGTGGAGGACAGAGAGTTTCCAAGTCCAGCTTCTGGAATTTGAGCAAGTTGTTTATGTGACATGTGGTTGAGCGTCCTTTTGCAAGATGATTGGCCTGTCTCTGTTGGCCGATCTTGGCTGCTAATCACAAGCATCTTCATCATTTCATCCAGTTGGTTGTAGTAGATATCCACTTTAATTAATTGACCAGGTGTCATAAAGCTGTAGTGGATAATACCAGCTCTGGACCACCAGACAGACACTTAGTTTTTTTCTGATGAATATTCGGTTTGGCACTGTGTTTTGGCACTTCATCTTTATCTAACCATTGTGCCAAACACTTGTGATTGTCAAAAAGAATCCATTTTTCATCACACTTAACAATACGGTATAGAAATGGTTCACCTTTATCTCGTGACAGCAAAGGCAAACTTTGATACGATTTTTTTTCTGACATTCATTTAATTCATGCAGTACCCATCTATCCAGCTCGTTTACTGTGCCCATTTGTTTCGAATGGTCCAGTATTGTTGGAATAGTGACATCAAACCTTGCTGCTAATTCACACATAAGTCGAGGTGGAGTCACTTCCACTATAGCTTTCAACTCATCATCATTGTCCACTTTGGTCTCAAGTCACCCACGTGACTCATTTTCAAGATTAAAATCACCAGAACTGAACTTCTCAAACCATCGACATACTGTGCGTTCATTAGCCACATCCTTCCCAAACAGTTCGTTGATATTTTGAACTGTCTGCGCCGCATTGGTTCCACAAAGGAACTCATATTTGAAAATAACACAAATTTTTTACTTATCCATGGTTTCATAAAAAATTGTTCTAAAAAAAATTTTGAAAGATAATCACAAGCCAAACGATGCATTTGAAAGACTAAGGATGTACCTTCACAGTAAACATAAAACAAGAAGTGTCAAAGTGACATGTCAGAGGTATCAACTGTCAAACTTAGTACTTAAGGAAATCAGATATTTCATACTTAATAAGCTAAACACATAGACACACGTGCATCTGTGTGT
>NW_012141858.1:2673561-2690555 GCF_000956105.1 Propithecus coquereli
TTAGACAGAGTCTTGCTCTGTCACCCAGGCTAGAGTGCTGTGGCATCAGCCTAGTTCACAGCAACCTCAAACTCCTGGGCTCAAGCAATCCTGCCTCAGCCTCCTAAGTAGCTAAGACTACATGCAGGTGCCAACACGCCCAGCTAGTTTTTTTCTGTTTGTAGTAGAGATGGGGTCTCGCTCTTGCTCAGGCTGGTCTCCAACGCCTGACCTCAACTGATCCTCCTGCCTCAGCCTCCCAGAGTGCTAGGATTACAGGCGTGAGCCACTGCAGTTGGTCCAAAGTCCATATTTTTAAGCACTCTGCTGTGCTGCCCATAAGTAGACTAATAGTTATTTCAAATTTATATACTGTATCATATATGTTCTTTTCTGAAGTAGAAATCACTGGACCAGCTCTCTGATGGTATTTCCTCTTTTCAAAAGTTCTAGCCATCTTGGTTATCTAATCTTCAGACCATTGCAGCCTGGAGACCTTAAGCTAGAAGGAGAGAAAGTTTTTGTGGCAGCTCTCTAACAGGTTTAAAAAAGGGGAAGGCATTCAGGTCGTATATGGTGATCAAAAAAAGAACAAAATAAAAAACATAAGTTAAAAAAAAAGAGGAAGGCAGCAGAAAGGACATAATAAACTTAAAGAAGCTAACAGGCTGAGGCCATTTAGTTTAAGGGAAAGTCACCTTCATTCTTTAATGTCCCTAGGGGGCATCCTTGACTCAAAGTAGAGCATGTAATTGTGTTTCTAAGGTTGTGCCAGGTCATCAAGAAATAGGTATGTAACATTCTGTAAACTCAATCAAATTAAAATGATAAATTTTAGATACATTTCTAGAAACAGTTTTAAAAATGTTTAAGGAGCAAGTTTCTCTCGGTTGAATATTTAACAGACCTCACAGTTGTAAATCAGATGAGATATAACTGTATTTACCTAAACAGGGCACAGATCAAACTGCTCTGGTCCTTTTATTGACTGTACTGATTTGAAATCTGATAAAACCTACATGGGACAGAAAGGATCTTTAAATATGACATGTTTTCTTTGATGCTTAAACTTCTTAACAATTCAAATCATGACTAGCATTTTATCTGAATTCTCTTCAGAAATAGAATATGATTTTGCAACTTTCTGAATAAAATTATGGGATAGGTTAAAATGAGCATGACCCTTTGTCCCCCGTCCTCAGCCAAGTTGGTTTATTCCTGTGCCATAAACACACCTTGTTACTTTCATGCCTCCACGCTTTGACCTGTGTCGTTCCCTCGCCTGGAACCCTACCCTGCTTCGTCCTTTATTCTGTACATATTTTCTGAGATCCAAAGATTTTTCTCTCTACCCCAGCCCACAGTGATCTTTTTGGCCTTGAGATTCGTGTGGAACCTGTTGTCTGTTTGCCTATTAATGATGTAGAACTCAAGACTAAGTTCTTTCACTGCCTGAGCTGTAAATGTCGGATTGCACTCTGCCTTTCATGTGAGTGAGAGGTAGCATAGCAGAGTGGGTTAAGAGCAGAAACTCCAGAACCAGACCGCCTGGGCTTAAATCTCAGCGTTGCCACTTATTAGCTGTGTGATCTTGGGCAAATTACTTTACCTCTCTATGCTCTCTTTCTTTATCTGTTAAAAAGGAATAATATTTAATATTTTTATACTTTCTTCTTGGGTGTTTGTAAGGATTAAATGAATCAATACATGCAAAACATTTAGAACAATTCTTGGCACACTGTGTTATGTAAGCGTAAGCTATGATTGTCACAATTTTTATTATGTCCTAAGCTCTTTGAGGACAGGAACTTTGTACATATTGTGTTCCTCACAAGGCCTGGCCTAATTTTGTAGACATGCAATGAATGTTTATTGATTTAATTTAAATAAGAATAAAAATGAGCAATTCAATAGAAAAAGACCAGGAAGGATATATGCCAAGATGTTAACGTGTGGGTGGGTGGATGAGATTATAAAAATTTCTTATATTCTTTTTGCTTATCTTTATTTTCTGATTATTCTATAATGTGTATGTATTTTATAATAAATGAATACAAGATATTTTTCCTTAGAGAAATAAGAAAAATGAACCTGAAAATTCACATTCAGAGAAAGGATATTATCGCAGAATTTTCCATTATTCTTGTGGACAGAATTACGTTTCTAAACACTATTTATTCTACTTTTTTTTTTTTTTTTTTTTAGACAGAGTCTCACTCTTTTGCCTGGGCTGGAGTGAGTGCCGTGGCGTCAGCCTAGCTCATAGCAACCTCAAACTCCTGGGCTCAAGCGATCCTCCTGCCTCAGCCTCCTGAGTAGCTAGGACTACAGGCATGCGCCACCATGCCCGGCTAATTTTTTTCTATATATTTTTAGTTGTCTGATTAATTTCTTTCTATTTTTAGTAGAGACGGGGTCTTGCTCTTGCTCAGGCTGGTTTCGAACTCCTGAGCTCAAACAATCCACCCGCCTCGGCCTCCCAGAGTGCTAGGATTACAAGCGTGAGCCACCGTGCCCGGCCTTATTCTACTTTTTTACCTTTAATTTTTGTTATCTTCCAAATTGACTCTATTTCTAATCTTATTGTTAATAGTTGATATTTGAGTTTTTTAAACTTCCTAACGAAATTTACTTGATTATAATGATTGCAGTGCTTTGCATTAATGATTCTTTTGGTTTATTTGTAGCTTATGGTGCTGCTGTCTGGAGTGATAGCTTTCATGGTGAACTTATCGATTTATTGGATCATTGGGAACACTTCACCCGTCACGTATCCTTTTCATAATAACTTATAAATGCATTGTCTTATGTTTTCCAAAACTGTCACACTCACTACTTACCTTAATGGAGTCTCACACTAACTATTGCATGGCCTAAATTAAGTAGAGACGAGTAATTTTTATTATTTTATTGTGTGTGTCCACACTAGAGTCCATAGAATTTTAAAGAAATATAAACTGAGCAAAAGGGTTAGCTTTCTGTATTATGAATGGTTTTGAATTTTCTTAAATAATAGGTGACCTCTTCCCTTATAAAAATTAACTTAGAGTACCATTCCTTACATATTGTGAGATTAAATATTTGTCGAGTAAATAGTGAGGTGGAGGTTTGAGTTTTCAATCAATTTTCAGGTATTTATAGTAACAAAGTAGAGGTGTGGTTAATCCAAATAACAAAAGATAATTTCAGACCACTGGCATCTGACTTTGGAGTATGTTTTTGTATTTATTTGGATATGGGTGTGCCTGTTTTTCTCAATATTATTTCAAATCATGAAATGAAATCATATGTTGAAGATCAAATTCAACTGCCCATTTTTACCGTTACTATTTGTCTGTTTCTCTTTGTATTTCACTCTGCCCCCAGCCTTAGGCAAATGCAAAGAATGAATTTCCCCAAACCAGAGAGTAGCTCAGTAACATTTTCTCATAGAGTACTAACTTACATAAATGAGTGAATACTGAGATGTCAACAAAGTAAATAAGTGGCATATTTGCCAGCTATCAAATGACGATGATATTTAATAATTTTTTAAAGTCATCACTTAATATTTATTTTATGCCATATACTATTAGAAACATTCTGTGAGTATTAGTCCATTTAATTCTCACAGCAGCTCTGTAAGGTAAAGTTGTATCATTTTATTTTACAGAAGAGTAAATGGAGGTACAGAGAGGTTAAATATTAATAACTGACTTAAGGCCACACACAGATGAGAAGTGTGGTGTCCACATTTGAACCTGTGTAGTCTAGTCCCCGAACTTGTGCATCATGCTGCCAAATCAAGGCATCCAAGTATGTGCCCTGATTAAAAACATCCATTCATCCAACAAATATTTATTGAATACTCACTATAAACCACTCATTGACTTAAAAATATTTATATACTGACTTTAAAATATTTATATGTCAGGCACTGGGGATACAGTAGTGAACCAAATAGACAAAAATCTTTGCCCTCACAAACTTAAATTCTGATGAGGAAGATAGACTATAAAGAAGGAAATTTCTAAAATATTTATATACAGTGTTGAGTAGTGTTAAATGCCAAGGAGAAAAAACAAAGCAGAGAAGAGAATGTGAAATGTTGGAGACGGAGTTGGGATTTTAGGTAAGATAGTCAGAAAGGCCTCAACAGGAAGGTGACTTTTGAGTGCAGACTGAAGGAAATGAGGCTGCTCTGTGCAGGTCAGAGGGAAGGATGTTCCAGGCAGAGGCAACAGCAGTGAGAGGCCCTAAGGAACAACAGGGAAGGACATACATTACATTACATACATTACATTACCTAAGGACTATAGTGCTGAGTGAGATGGGAAGCTGTTGGAGTTTTGAGCAGAGAAGTGATGTGATTTTACTTACATTCTAGTGGACTCACTCAGAGCTTCTGTGTTGAGAATAAACTAAAGCAGGATTCTCAGCCTCAGTGCTGTTGACCTTTTGGGCCAGGCCGCTCTTTGCGTAGGCCTGTCCAGCACACTGTAGGATGTTTAGCAGCATGCCTGGCCTCCACCATAGGTGCCAGTGCGTAGCCTTTCTCCAACTGTGGCAACCAAAAATGTCTCCAGACATTGCCTGCATGACAAAATCACCCGTGGTTGAGAACCCCTGGATGAAAAGAGGCATGGGAGACTGTCAGGAGGCCACAGAAACTTTCTAACTTAGAAACGATGGTGGTTCATTACAGGATGGCAGCAGTGGGTATAGTGACAAGGGAGTGGATTCTGGATGTATTTCCAAGTAGCGCCAACAGGTTTTGCTGATCAGTTAGATGTGGAAAATAAGAGAGAAAACTAGGTTGACTCACACGGTTTTTGAGCTGAGCAAAAACCTGGTGAATGGAGTTGCCACCAACTGAGGCAGGACATCCCAAAGGAGGTTTGGGGGTGGGAGGAAGACCAGGTGCTCAGTTTTGGGTAAGTCTGAGGGTTCAGGGGTGAGGTCTCAGCTAGAGCTATTCCAGAGAATCAGCAGCATATAGATGAGTGAGACTGATTGAGATTACCAAGCAAACAAATGGAAGAAGGAAAGATGTCCACAGATTGAGTCCTGGGTCTCTTCAGTGTTTGGAGTTCAGAGAAATGAGAGGAGCCGGGTAGAAAAGGTGGAGGAGCGGCAGCCAGGAGTGGGCGGAGGAGGGGGTGGTGTGGAATCCAGGTGAGGAGGGAGGGCTGAGCAGCTGTGTTAGGTGCCACTGTCAGGGCCAGAACGGAGACTGGTAGCTGATGAAGGGGATTAGTGAGGCGGAGGGCACTGGTGGTTTGATAAGAACATTCAGGGGGTGGGGTGGGGGAGTGGGGGGGATTAACAGCCTACCCTGAAGCAGAGTGAGAACTGGAGAGAGGAGTTGGAAATACCATGTATACACTGCTTTTTTTTTTTTTAATTTATAAAAGGGTTTAATTTAAAAATTCATGAAGAGTTTCTTTAAAATTGCCTTCCCTCTAGTATGAATATCTTTAAAAGATCATGAACTACACATGGACTTCAACACTACCACTTAACATGTCTGTGTTCTGGGGGCAAGTTACTTAAACTCCCTGAGCCTCTACAATTGTAAAATAGGAAGAGTGAGACTGCGGTGAAGGTAAATGCGATGCTTAGATAAGACGGTACCATGTAAAGCATCTCTCACGGTGCTTGGCCTGCATTTGGTGCCTAGTATTAGGCCTCTTGCTTTCCCCCTCTTCCCTCCTAAACTTGAGCATACTGGATGTGTTGAGTCAGCTCTCTGGTGCCAAGGACAGTTTACCAGAAATGCCACTATAAAACATAATCATAGGGCCGGGTGCGGTGGCTCACACCTGTAATCCTAGCTCTCTGGGAGGCCGAGGCGGGCGGATTGTTTGAGCTCAGGAGTTCGAAACCAGCCTGAGCAAGGGCGAGACCCCGTCTCTACTAAAATTAGAAAGAAATTAATTGGACAACTAAAAATATATAGAAAAAATTAGCCGGGCATGGTGGCGCATGCCTGTAGTCCCAGCTACTCGGGAGGCTGAGGCAGGAGGATCGCTTGAGCCCAGGAGTTTGAGGTTGCTGTGAGCTAGGCTGATGCCATGGCACTCTAGCCCGGGCAACACAGTGAGACTCTGTCTCAAAAAAAAAAAAAAAAAAAAAAACATAATCATAAATTGCTGAACAAAATATCTTCTCCGGACCTGGTTCTGAGTGTCTTTCTTTTTATATTACAGCCCTTTTCTCTTTGGAAAGGTCAATGGGAACAGTTGAGGCAGTTTCACGTCTCTGAGTAATCACTAACGCCTACCTGAAGGAGCTAGGATTGTCCCAGCACTTCACTGAAGTTGCTCTTCTTTACAGGGAGCGGGCTGCTGTTCAGTCTGTGTCGTGCGCAGTCTTTGCAGCCACAGGGAGCCTTTGCTCTGTGTGTGTGTGTGCGTGTGTGTATGTAAATATAACTATCTTGTTATTCCTTTTTATCCTTATCCAAAAACCTCAGCTATAACATGTTTGGACACTTCAAGTTCTGCATTACTTTATGTGGAGGATACGTTTTATTTAAGGATCCACTGTCCATTAATCAGGGTCTTGGCATTTTATGTACATTATTTGGCATTCTCGCCTATACCCACTTTAAACTTAGTGAACAGGAAGGAAGCAAGAGTAAACTCGTACAACGTCCTTAATTCGGTTTTTGTGGAGAAGAGAATGTTGCCTCAAGAAGATAAAAAGTGTTGTTATGTGCGCAAGTTATTTAAAAAAAAAATTATAGTGTGAAATTCATTGAATGATTTTCAAGCAGTAACACAAAGGAAATTTTATTCATAAAATGACTTTCTTTTTAAGTCCTCTTTTTTTTAAATCTTAATTCTCTAAAACCAAATGGTTTATGCTTCTTTACAAAGATGATTGTATGAAGTACATAGGATGGTTTGGTTATACCAAGCACATGAAAATTAAAGTTTTATGATAATGACAAAGGAATTCTTGTGCTACAAATGTGTTGTGGTTCTCAGTGTTCATACTCTTCTAAGGAAGGACACACAGGACCTCTCTATTTGCTAGTAGATGGTTTCTCAGTGTGAGATTTGTTATAATTTTAGTCAGATTGTTCAAGTCAATTTAAATCTAGCATTTCCATTTTAATTGGCTTAGTTTAACTTCCTGATTATTTATAGAAATGAAATATCATTTATAAAGTATAACAGAGAAGATGACCATAAGACCAAATCCAATTCTAAAAGGACTATTTTTCTAGCAGAAAGTTGATGTAAGAAGTTGTATATTATCCAGAAAAACTACAGTTTTTAATGGGTCTTCTCTCATTTTTTAGCTTTCAGTGAACTGTAGAAACTATGCAGAGTTAAAAAATAGAATGTTTTTTGGCTCAAAAATCATGATGAAATGGCTCAAAGAAAAGATAATAGATGGACTTGAACAGGTGTATTAGCCTGGTAACTGTTTTCCTGGCCATTTTGAGCCTTTCATAATGATAATTTCTTAATACCACCTCCCTGCTACCACTCCCTACCCCTGCGTTTGAGGCATCCATGGAGCTTTCTGAACACTAGGCAGAAAGTTGGTGGAAATACGAGGAAATATTTGAAAGAGAAGTAGAAAAATAATTAACTAGTTCTGTGAGTTTTTACAGTGATCATTTTTAAAAATTGGGGTATTTAGAGGAAATACATGATTTCCACTTAAGGAAATATAGTGCCACATATTTAATTGCAAAATGTATTTCTGCCTTCTACCTTTTTGATGATTGAATATTAAAAACAGTTGTTGAAGGCCAGACGTGGTGGCTCACGCCTATAATCCTAGCACTCTGGGAGGCCAAGGGGGGAGGATCGCTCAAGGTCAGAAGTTCAAGACCAGCCTGAGCAAGAGTGAGACCCCTCTCTACTAAAAATAGAAAGAAATTAGCTGGACAACTACAAATATAGAGAAAAAATTAGCCGGGCATGGTGGCGCATGCCTGTAGTCGCAGCTACTTGGGAGGCTGAGGCAGAAGGATTGCTTGAGCCCAGGAGTTTGAGGTTGCTGTGAGCGAGGCTGATGCCACAGCACTCTAGCCCAGGCAACAGAGCAAGACCTTGTCTCAAAAAAAAAAAAGAAAAAGAAAAAAAACAGATGTTGATCATCTCATATAATACATTGAGAGATCATTCTTCTTGTAATAACTAATACTTTTTCTAAATGTTACTTATAAACGTTAAGGGAGAAAACTCTTAAGTAAACAAAGAGCCACATACACAAAATAGGCCTTTTGGTAAGATGGTAAATTTATGTTATATGGTTTTTACCACAATAAAGCACATACATGCACACCCCCCTTTTGGGTTTTTTAGGATTTTTTCCCTAGACTGTTGGAAATGAGAAGCCTCACTGAAACTCTATTTTGAAGAATTTCAACTTGTCAATCAATCTGTTGTGTGATTAGTGTATGTGGTTTCCCGTTTTTGTTTTAAATTTTCGTTGGTTCTTCTCACTATATTTTATTGTGCTAAGAAGTAACAAAGCAATTCGTTTTTGCCAGATAAGCTTTGAGTATTATGTTTGTCTAAGAAACATTCTCTGTGTATGTTTAAATTAACATAATTATTTCTTAAAAGCCGGAGAAAAGTGTTTCAGCACCATGAGGATTATTTGACTTCCGCGCACTGAGAGCAGCTGAGTTGATTTGCGCCATGTACAAATTCTTAACTGTAAATAAAACTTGGGGAGGGGGTTGTAAAAAATATGTCAATAGGAATGCAGTAAGATAGCTGGAACAAGACAGGGTAGGGGCACATGTACAATAATGAATAAAATATGTATTGCTAGAATTAGAGTCTGATAAACTTTCTTTGCCCTGAAGACAATCATCCCATTGAAAAGAAAATTCCTGGGAAAAAAATGTGCCAGATGACTCAGGACCAAGCACAGAGACAAACCAGATGCAGTGCTTTCGAAGAAAACGTGCTGTCCTTTTGTTATCAATGTAACGGGACTTGTTTGTTATCCTATGTTAAATGACTGAACTTCAGTTTTTACCTGTTAAAAATAAACACAACCTCTTTTTACTTTTGTGTTGCATATTTGAGCCCATGAAAGAAGGGTAGCATCCGCGTGTGTATGCATGCTAACGCTGGCCTCTTCAGCGCCCAGAATTCCATCTCCCTTTTCAAATAACATAAAGGAGAAATCTTTGTGAAATGAAGCGAGCTTTTTCCTGTTTTATTTTTAAAAATACTTTTTAAACTTTGATATTAGTAAACTGTTAATATCTTTTTAAAAATTTGTTTCAAAGAGCAGCATTAATCTACCATTCCACATTCTCTCCATCAATAAATAGTTATTAGGTGAATGAGTTATGCAGAATGGCCAAAGGTGAAAGTCTGATTAAAAGAATGGAGTGCATTGTTTTTTAAGTCTATTGAAAAATAAAGAATGGAGACCAGATTTATTAGATACATTCTGTTTTGTATGTTTTCAAAATTAAACTGGATTATACCTGCTAACATCAGGGTTACAATGATAATTTCATTCAATAAAGATTTATTAAGCATATACTATATATTAGGCACTGTGGTTATAGACATAGTCCTATTCCCTATGATGCTAAAGAACACATTTGTCTAGCAGAAAAGATAGGACTGACTAAACAAAGTGAGTTTATTATTACAAATTCAGATAAATGCTAAAGGGAACGTGGTTCTTTGCCAGTACGTAACAAAAGAATCTGGCCCAGGCTTGGCAATTGGTGATGATGTCCATGAAGAAAAATTGACTGAGCTGAAATCTGGTGGATATATAGAAGTTACCTAGGCAAAGGAAGGGTATTGCATTCTGGAAAGAGGGCATAGCACATACAAAGGCCCACTGGTTGTAGAAATCATGATGAGTTTAAAGAACTGCAGAAAGGATGGAGTCCAGAGGCTAAATTTGGGGGTGGAGCAATATGGTGTGACATGAGCCTGGAAAGGTAGGCAGGCCTCAGATCATGGAATACCTGTAGGCTATGCTGGGCATCTTTAGTAAGAGTAAGGTGGAGTGTTGTATAAGTGCTGTCACAGTCAACCCCTTTGTTTTGACATGAATGGAGGAGAACCAGAGCCGTGCAAGGAGACCAGTTGGGAGACAACTCTAGTGAGAGGTGGTGGTAGCTTAAAAAGGTAGTGGGGTGAGGTAAGTGGATATATTCAAGGCAATTTAGTAGATGGAATGAGCTGAACTGGAGATGGATTAGAAATGGAGGGCACGGGAAGGGGTGAAGTAAAGAATCATACTTAGCGGTCTGATTTGCACAACTTGATGCAGAATGGTGCCATTCTCTCAGAGGAAACACAAGACTGGGTTAGGAATGGGATAAGGCAGAGGAACATTATGGGTACATACAAGGCGACTTTGCTATTGAGACATCCAATTGATGTTAAGTAATCAGCTATAGAGGTCTAGAACTCAGGAAATTTTTGTTGGAGTGGAGATAAAACTTGGGAGTTATTGGAGTATGCATGATTAGGACAAAAACAGACCAAGATAAGCTTGCTGAAGAAGATAACATGAAATAAAAAGACAGTCCACAACTGAACCTTGAGAAACTCTAGCATGTAATAATAGAGGATGACAATTTTGCAAAGGAAACCAAGAAGGAACAAAGAGATGGGAGGAAAACAGGGACAATAATAGAATAGGAGAGGGAGTAGTCAAATATGACAATATTGCTGAGAAGTCGAGTTAGACATGGACAGAAAAATAACCATTGGATTTATTGAAAGAGATGTATTGTTGACTTAGTAAGGCTGTTTCAGCGGAGAGGCAGAAAAGAGATTAGAGTGGGCTGACAAGTCAGTGTGTGCGAGGTAAGGACATGGAGTCCAAGACTATAGACAATTCTGTTGCATTGAACTATGCTTGACATGACCTGGGTTTTTTTTGTCTGAGTCAAAAGATTTTTATAGTGATGATATTTTATTGTTACAGAATTAAAATTGTAGAATACCAAAGAGCTTTGTACTCCTGGAAGAAATGCATATACTTTTGTAAGAGGGATGATTTTTGCTCTGAAAAAAAATTTTATTTTTAGTGTGAATTATAAGATCACTCCTGAATATATTCTTGAAATATGAGTTGCTATTTATCTACATTTACTTTTGCCAAGTGCCATTATACTTTAAAAAATGATTTTATAAGCCCATTAAGGGATGATCAGTTATGCATTTTCATTTTCTATTCCTGGAAAGGAAGGAAAGGCGGGAAGAGTGAAGACGGCCAGTCTCAGTCTGGAAGCTATTGAGGTACAGTGGAACCGTCTTGCCTGGGCATTAGGGTCATGACCTCCAGTCCAGATTGCCATTTACTAGGATAGCCTTTAGTAAGCCTTTGGGCATGTTGCCCGAATTTTCTCAGTTTCATCATTTATAAAATGAGGGCTTCAATCCAGATGATTTCCAAGGGACCATCCAGTTCCAAAATCCCCTGATTCTGCCTTTTCAGATTAAAATTATAATTGCTCATTTGCTTATGTTAAGAGCAGATCTGAATAAGTTAACGTGAAAGAGTTTGTTTGACCCTTATAAGATCTGTTTTCTTATTCATGTGTATTTACTCATAGATTCTGTTTTTGGAAAGTATATGCAAAATATTAAATATGATTTATTTTCATATTACTTTGATATATTGGAACACATATGATTTCTTTTGATTTATCAAAGCTGCTTTATACTTCATATGAAGTGATTAGGAGGTGAATTATTGCCGATTCAATGAATTATTTATGGGCGTTTGGGGAATTGTTTTCGTTACACTGTTTTTAATTTGGAAAACAGCATGTCACCCAAACCGCAATAATAATACATTTTCCTATTTAACTAAAAATATCTCATAAATACTATGTATGCCACAAGAATGAACATGCATAGCTATTTAACCAGTGAGGACTATGCATTTCTAAATTTTTAATGTTTTTAGTTATCCAGAAGAGATTATTTTTCCTTTTGAAATCAAATGATCTGTATCAACCGTATGTCTTCGTTTTCCCTTTCCTGTTTGTCTTACTCTCTCCCCAAAAAGTCAGTTTCCTGTTTTCTCAGTTTAAAATTAGTCAGATCCCTGCGGCAGGTGCCGTGTCCTGCGGCGAAGTAGCAAGAGGAGGCCCCTGAAATAGCCCGAGAAGCAGACCAAAGAGGTGGACGAAGAAGACAAGGCCTTCAAGGAGAACAAAAAGAGGAGCTGAAAGTGAACACCCTGCACCCCCTGCCACAAGTGGAATTTAGAAATTTGGCAAAAAATAAGCTGTTCCTTGTGCCTGAGTCGATGGCAACCCTTGATTCCATTTCTCTTTAAACATCTGGATGCCCTGCCCTAACGTCTTTTGCCACCTATCGCTAGAATGAAGTGTTGTCTTGGAGTCTGTTGTACAAAAAAAGGGGAAAAAATCAGAGCCTACAGTGTGGTGCAGGAGAAGGGTGGATGGGCCTTAATTCAGGAGGTGGGGAGCTGAAAAGCAATCTCCTGTCGAGATCTGGAATGTCTAAAACTAGGATTTCCTACAGGAATGATCAGACTCTCCGAGTCTTTTTCTGCCTGGAGTTTAAAAGCAAGACTAACCTTTTGGGGACTGGAGTTCTTGGGTAATGATGGAGTGATTCACTGACCACATTTGTTAGAATCAGAATGTTTTACACAATTTAACAAAAAATTACATGAAAAAAAAAAGACAAAAATGCTGTAAAATACAGTTGGTTTCCTAACCAAACACCCGTTCCTATTCTTTGTTCACCTCTACTCTGGCGGCTAGAAATGCTAAATTCTCTGTTTACCTTGCTGCCTTGTAGTTAGAGGTGGTCGTATGACATCTCACCAGTGAAACAGAAGTCTGCGAGGATTTCTGGGGTTTCCTGATAATAGGGATGGATGTGGCTGGTACTGCCTATTCCCACCTCCTCCGCCTTGAATGTAGCTGTGGATGTCTAAAATTGCACTAGTCGGCTATGGCTGTAAAAGAGAGGTGAAGAGAACCAGATCTGAAAATTTTGAGCTGTTAAAACAATGCTTATTAGATGCCTATCTCCAGGCTTTTTGTTTATGGTGAAAAGTAAACCCTGTTTGGTTTAGCCACTTTTAATTATTACTTGCATGCCACTGAGCATCTGGGTAAAAAGGAGCAAGAATGAAGGACTTACTCTATCTGTTAGACTTTAGAACCCAGAAGCAACAACTAAGTGTAACTGGTTGTCTTAGTCCATTTCTGTTGCTTATAACAATATCTGAAACTGGGTAATTTATAAAGAAAAGGAACTTATTTCTTACAGTTAGGGAGGCTGAGAAGTTCAAGGTTGAGGGGCTGCATCTGGTGAGAGACTTGATGGGGACTCTCTGCAGAGTCCCAAAGAGGAGCAGGGCATCACGCGGTGAGGGGCTGAGAGTGCTAGCCTCTTATAAAGCCACCAGTCCCACTCCCATGATAACCCATTAATCCATTGATCCATGAATAGATTAATCTTATGAGGGCAGAGCCCTCATGACCCAATCACCTCTTAAAGGCCCCACCTCTGAATACTGCCACATTGGGGAGTAAATTTCAACATGAGTTTTGGAGAAGACATATTCAAACCATAGCACTGGTTAAAAACAGAAATAGACTAGTAGCTAGCCTGACCCCTGCCATCCTTCCATTCCATAGAGCACTAAACCCCAGGGAGTGGGGTGCATGGGAAAGAAGGCATGATCTGGTGGCAAATGGACTTACAGATGGAGTCCAAACCTGGACCTGTTGCTGGCCTGGAGAGACGAACCAGTTCCAACCAGGAGCAAACTTTCCAACTCAGTGGCAGGTGGCCTGCTTTGCCCTCTGCCATCCTCTTTGTGCTCCCCGGCTTTGGTCATCCCCAGTTACCCAATATGTCTTTTGCCCCAGCCGCAGCCTTGCACCCCCTACTCCCCAGTAGCTCCCCCAGTTCTGCTTCAAGTTGAGTCGGCAGATCTAGAAAGCACTATCACCAGTGATCACAAGGTCATGCTAAAGTCTTAGACTGGGCTTCAGTGTGAAAGTTCTACAGATTCTCAATAAGAGGATCTAGGAAAAACTCACTCTAGTAATATTCTAGGACTTTTATAAAACCACAGGAGGACAGAGCTGTACCAGGGAGCCTCCCAGTGTCCACACCACCCCAGGATTGGACATGGATGAGAACTGTGTGCTGGGAGGAAATGTCCGTGTATTGTCATGGAGTGACTGAATGGAGAACTCTTCAGCCAAACACAGGACCAGGCTTCTGAAATCATAAAGGCCGTCATGAGGATGTCCAGTGCTTGCACTCGAACAGCATTTCTCACAGGGAGGTCATGCCTGTGAATCTCTCAGGCCTCCAGAAAGCTCAATGCCGTTCTGAAACTTGGATTTTGCCAAGGAAGCTATGAGCTTCCCTCTGTTTATTCCCTCCCCCCAACATACACACACACTGCACTGCGCGGCTTCAGAGAAGCATGACAAGCCCTGCCATCATGGGGTTCTTGAACCTCATCATGTTTATCTCCATTCTAACCACCTTGGCCATACCCACTGTGAAGATGCAGAGCCCAAGTGGGACAGTCTGAATTTCCCCACCCTGGGGCGTCAGGGAATCAGAGGAAGTTACTGTGCTCATCTGGAAACTACTAGAAATGGAGTTCACTCAAAAGATAAGCCCCACAGAATTTATGAACTACCCCTGGATTGTACAGTTAATGAAAGTGCTGTAGACTAGTACCACTCAAGATACGGCCTGCGCACCAGTGCCGCTCCGTGAACGGTTTGTTACCAGTGGAAACAAGGTAAGTACAGAAATCCAGAGTAAATGTTTATAATATTTTGACAGTGCTGTCACAGCCAAGCATGTGGTTTTATATTTTATGAAAGTATCACTCTGCAATGGATTGAAAGCAAAAAACTGGTCCTTCTCCATAAATAGTTTGAGAAGGAAGGAACGCCTCCACCCACGCGGGGAGAATAGGAAGGAGATGGCGGAGTTTGGGCCACAAGGTGAGCTGAGGGGGAGTGACTTTGTGGTTGACTCAGCCTGGCTCTCTTGGTTGCTTGGCTTGAAGCAGGTCTCCTGTTAGGGGCTTTGAATTTCCAGACCTCCCCACCCCTCCAAGGGCCTTGGAGTTTAGGACAAGAAGAGTGGATGGGACACCAAGATTGGGCGTCTCACATACAACTCGTTAATCCAGCGGCCCACTCCACATCCCCACTGGCTGTCTAATAGGGGCCCAGACTCCACATGCCACAACTGGACTGCTCTCCCCCCCGCCCCTACACCCACGCCCCCCACAACATTATCTTACCAGTTGCTCGTGTGAAAAATCCTGGAGTCACCATTGACATGATTCAGCATGGCAGGAAATCTGGTTGGCTCTGCCTTCCACATGTCCAGAATCCAGCCTCTTCACACCGTTCCCACTGTACCGCGGCCACCTCTGGAAGAGTCTCTGTGCTTTTCCCTCACCCGCCGCGTCCTGTCCTCACACCACCAGGGTGCTCAGGAGCCTGCGTGGTCCTGCCATGTCACCCTCTGCCCCAAACCCTGCAAGGGTGCCTCCCTGTTATCAAAAGGCCAGATCCTCACAGCGACTCCAGGGCCATGTAATGTATTCTCTGCATCCTCTCTGCCCTCACCTCTTCTCACCCTGTCCCTTCCCCTGAGCTCCACCTGGCTTCCTGCTGTCCCTGAGGGTCCAGGCAGGCCCCGCCTTCCAGCTCTGTCTGGAAGCTCTCCCGCAAACCCCAGTTTGGCTGACTTATTTCTAGTCTTTCCTCAACACCTCACATTTCCAGTGAGGCTTATCTCAATCTGTTTTGTTGCTGCAGCCTACCTCACCCTCACCCCAGCACGCGGGGTCTCCTCACCCTGCCCTACTTTTTCTTTTTGCAATAGAACTTGTAACTTTGTAAACTACCACTTTAATTTACTCATACATTTATTGTTTGCTGTCTCCCCTCACCAGAAGCTTCGTAACAGTGGAGATCTATTTTATACTTTGATGTACCCAAAGCCAGGCGCTTAGATACTGGATAAACGAATGGATGACTCTCCCTACAGCAGTTCTTAATTCCCTTGAAGAATCCCCCGAACCTTGCTGTTACTTTAGAGGAGGGAAAGCAGAGAAGGAGGGATAAATGAGCTGTCATTAAAATACAGGGTTGAATTATCCACCAAAAACTGCAAGAACTTCTTGTTCCCTGGCATCACCCTCCCGGTCTCCCTGTCTTCGGTTCCTTTGGGATGGGCCAGAACACATAGGTGACAGGCAAAGGGTCAGAACTCATCTGCTGAAAAACTTCTGGATTGTACACAGGCGAAGTGGGAGAGGTGTGGTAGGGTGGATCTCTTTCTCCACTTTTTAATTATACATTTGTGCAAGGAGTTCCCGGCTTTTCTCCATCAGAGCAGGAGTCTGGTGAAGAAAGCAGCACCTGGATTCTCCTTTTCATTTTTTCAATAGAAAGTTACAGGTGCAGTGGCTCACACCTGTAATCCTAACACTTTGGGAGGCCAAGGCAGGAGGATTGCTTGAGCCCAGGAATTTGAGACCACCATGGGCAACACAGCAAGACCCCATCTCTACAAAAAATTTAAAAATTAGCCAGGTATGGTGGTATGCACCTGTAGTCCCAGCTACTCGGGAGGCTGAGGCAAGAGGATCGCTTCAGCCCAGGAGTTTGAGGTTGCAATGAGCCACTGCACTCCAGCTTGGGTGACAGAGTGAGACTCCATCTCAAAAAGAGAGAAAAAAAAAATTGGAAAGGAGGAAAAAAGAAGCAAAGAAACAAAGTTAAGCAATACACACAAAATAAGATGGCATAATTACATTCAAATATACCAGTAATCATAACTTTATGTATATGAAATTCATATTAAATTAACCTATTTAAAGACAAAGACTTTAGAGAGATAAAATCTAACTATATAGTTTTGATAAGAGACTTTCCTAAAAAGAGAGAGAGAAGAGAAAGGAAATCCAGGGTAGTAATATTAATAGCAGACAAATTGGAACTTAAGGCAAAAAGTATTGATGGGTTCAATAACAGACTTAAA
>NW_012141858.1:2691947-2694614 GCF_000956105.1 Propithecus coquereli
GAAGGATGGACATATTTGAAACTCGGACTTGGCAGGGGGCGAGGGCAACATACGTAACCTAAACATCTGTACCCCCATAATACGCTGAAATTAAAAAAAAAAAAAAGTATTGATGGGTTCAAAGAGAATTATTTTTTTTAAAAGAACAGTCCACTAAGAACATAAGCAATCATGAACAGCATGGCAAACAGTAATAAAATTAAAAGGAACATTGAGATTTTAAACATCTCTATCAGAAGTTGATAGAGCAAGCAGCCTGGAAGTTAGTAAACTTGCAGCCAACAAGCGCAGAACACACATTCTTTTCAAGTACCTGTGGAATGTTTGTAACAGTAAAGGTTAACATATTATAAATAATTGGTAGGGGTACTTTTTGTTTTGTTTTTCTATTTTTAGAGACTGGGTCTTGCTATGTGGCCCAGGCTGGAATGCAGTGACTATTCACAGGTGCGATTATAGGGCAATACAGTCTTGAACTCCTGGGCTGAAGCAATCCTCTGGCCTCAGCCTCCTCAGTGGCTGGTAATACAGGAGTGTGCCACCACGCCCAGCTATCGTCAGTCTTCAGACTCCCGTGTAGCTGGAACTTCAGGCGCCCACCGCTATGCTGGGCTAAAAGTTCTTCTATTTTTAGTAGAGACAGGATCTCGCTCTTCCTCCGACTGGTCTTGAACTCCTGACCTCAAGCAATCCTCCTGCCTTGGCATGTGAAAGTGCTAGAATTACAGGCTGTGAGCCAGCTTGCCCCACCGTCAGTAAGTTTTTAAGTGAAGAAGTCTTTGTTTTCTGTGCATTTATTTAAATAAAAAAATTTATTTAAACCACTTTTATTTTAAGATACTTAATGCTGAGAATGTACTAGACTATTGAGTAATTAGATTTCAAAACACTATTAACAGTAGTGAACCGGATGATCTTGTGGCTTCAAGGAGGCTTCTGAACTCACTATAACTGAGAGTGGAAGTATGGTATTAGGACTGGACTATCTAACTCAAGATATGTGAATCAGAAAGGATGGAAACGTGGTTTGAGAAGGAACAAAGCTTAGGAGGAGGGAATCGATGAAGCCATTTGCAAAACTTCACAGGAAAGCTAAGTAAATGAATGGATACATAAATAAATGTGATTACTAAGTAAATATGGGTTGCTACTAAGCATAGAGGGAGGGACCACGAGGGACATTTTGGGCCACTTCTCTGGCCGTAATTTCTAATTTTTTTTTTAAGTATAACTTCCATTTTATTTTTTTCCAAAGGATAGTTTTTCTTCAGTCTTCAAGGACTCAGCTTCTTGCTTGGGCTTTGGTGGAGGTCAAGGGGCAGCACCCGGCGGTCTAAAAAAGTTCTCTGCGGGCTTTTCGAGAACAATTCCTGACTACCTTGCTGTGAATGGCGCAACTCACCCAGTAATGTGGCTTCCCATACAGCCTGCGAAGCACACAGGAGACACTCGCTTCAGAAATGGCCCTGGGCGGCTGCAGCCTCCACTATGTTCCGAATGACAAACCTTAATAGCTTTGTCCCTAGGCAGGTGTTGGGGCAGTTCCTGCAGAGCATAGGCTGCACGTGGACGTGGCCCTTTTTGGCAGGACCATTGTTCCATCTTTTCTTTGTCATCTTGGAAGCAAGGATGAAAAAGAGCTCTAATCTCTAATAGTATTTCCAATGCAGGACATCTGGCTATCCTAGATCAGTTACTCTTTTTATTTAAATCTGTTCTAAAATTTTGTTTTAAAATCTTAGCACATAATTTCTAAAGACATGCTTTTTTTAAAGATTAAAAAATTCTGCATACTATACTGAGAGCCTTACTTCTTTTTTTTTTTTTTAATTTATTCAGGATATTATGGGGGTACAAACATTTTGGGTTATGTGTAATGCATTTGCCCCGCCCAAGCCGGGGCTACAAGTCTTACTTCTTTTGTAACTAATTTGAAGAATTTTTCTGCATCGGACTTAAGGCTGAAGGAATGTGGTTTGCTGCCCTCCAGCCTATGAAAAGAGTCTTGTCTCCTCTAACGTCTACTTTTTAGACACGGCATTGATTCAGAGGGCACAGGCGCTAACACAAAATGCACAGTCACAACAGCAGGGGGGAGAGTGGGAAAGCCTTGTTTACACTGTGGTTACACCACATGTCTTTGGGGAAGAAAAATTCAGATTGAGTTCATTAAGAGCATTATTTTTAAAAGTATAAGATTTGTGATTGTAACATAAATTTAAATCACTTTGGGAATGAATCCAACAATGTATGTGACACAGATGAAAAATTAATCATCATTCTCATTGTAAATTTGACAAAGTGTTAGTAATTAGGGGTATCTGTGATATTGCCACTTGCCAATTAATTCTGAATGTTCTCAGGTTGAGGACTCTATGTAAAAAGGAGAAAGGCAAGATCCTTTATTAGTGCAAATAAGGTGACATTTTGCTGAATAAAACCTTTATAGCTACAGTTACAACAAGATTGTTTCTACATTTTGGCTTATAGCCCACAACTACTCTGTTTTGCTAATAATAAACAATAATGCTTTGCAGAGATGTTTCTTTAATTAACGTGTTTCCTGAAGTTGTTTCCTTTTGGCCTTTCTCCTCTGGGCCCCAAGCTTTGAATTTCAGCAAACTGATTCTGACCTCTACTCTTTTTTTTTTTTTTTTTTTTTTTTTT
>NW_012141858.1:2694824-2699549 GCF_000956105.1 Propithecus coquereli
CCCGCCTCGGCCTCCCAGAGAGCTAGGATTACAGGCGTGAGCCACCGCGCCTGGCCATGACCTCTACTCTTTATTCTCTTAGTAGCTCTGTGAGAGCAGAAAACTTGTCTGTCCCCGGTGGGTCAAACAGTGTCGGACACATTTTAGATGTTGTCTTTATCATCTTCAAGCTGATAATTTTCAAATCCACATTTTTAGTTCTGTGCTCTTGCTCATAGTTTATCCTTGTTCTTTCAAGTAAAAATGTTGTCTATGAAAAAAGGAGTTTACTCCAGCTTTGAATTCAATCACAAGAGAGCTTTTCCTTGAGATAAACAATGTTCATACTTGGATGTGCAGCCGAAGTGCTTATATGTGCCTCCCATTTTATCATACAGAATACTAAAGAGATGTGCACTCAAGGGTGAGGAGTAAATAAAATTAATAATTTTGACTACTTCCTCAAGAACATTCTTAAATAAATGTTAAGGGAAACTGGATTTTCTTTTTTTAACTGTTGAGTACACAGAGGGGAAGTATACAATGACTGCTAGGACAGCTGGTGCCATGGCTTGAGTCACGCTAAGGTAACAACAATTTTACCCACCATCAGTGCAGAAGTCAACAAAGTGAAAAAGCAAATAAAGTTTCGGTATTATTATGAAAAGAGTTTTGACCTCACAAGACCTTCTCAGGGGTTCTATGGACTACACCTTGGGAACAGCTGCCCTAGGCTTTTAGGATGTCGCGGTGAACAAGAAAACAAGGTCCCTGCCCCTGTGGGGCTTAAGAAGACAAACAGTTAAGAAGTAACATTTTTGTCCAGGTGTGGTGGCTTATACCTGTAATCCTAGCACTTTGGGAGGCTGAGGCCAGAGGACTGCTTGAGGCCAGGAGTTTGAGACCAGCCTGAGCAAGAGAGACTCAGTCTCTATAAAAAATTCAAAAATTAGCTGGACATGGTAGCTCATCTGTAGTCCCAGCTGCTCAAGAGGCTGAGGCAGGAGAATCACTTGAGCCCAGGAGTTCAAGGTTGCAATGAGCTATGATGAAGCCACTGCACTCCAGCCCAGGAGGCAGAGTGAGACCCTGTCTCAAAAAAAAAAAAAGGAACATTTTAAAGAATTTTAAGAGGACAAACATTTAACAAATAAAGCAGTAAACAAGATGATTTCAGAGCATGATCAATTCTGTGAAACGAATAAACAAAGGGAATGTGATAGACAGTAAGTAGGGGTTTGGGGGGGCACTGCTTTTGAAAGGCCCCCCTGAGGAGCTGAGGAGGTAACATCTAAGCCAAAGCTCAAGGACAAAAGGGGGTCTGCCATGCACAAAACTGGGAAGAAGTGTCTGGAAAGATGATGCAGCAAGGAAAAAAAGCACTGAGGCAGGAAAGAAGGGCAGTCAGGCTGTTGCAGTATATTTATGGCCCTTTTAAAACTCCTTTAAGGGGGATTCCAAGCTATTAGCATTAAAAATGATAAAAGTATATGTATTAACTCTTTTAATCCTTGCAACAACATTGTTATTATTCCCATTTTACAGATGAAGAAACTGGTGTCAGAGCTAGAACACCAAGGCAGTTCGGCCACAGAACCTATACTCATAATCTTTAAAGCCTCTTTTGGAGAAAATCATTTAATAGATTAAAACTTCCTTATTAGTGTATATAAAAGCATGTGTGTGTGTGTGTGTGTGTGTGTGTGTGTGTGTGTGTGTGTGTGGTGTGTGTGTGTATGATATCTAATTTATCCCTCTTTGCTTTGGGGCTGGAGGACCAGAAGCTATTAAAGCCACTCTGACACCTTGTAGACATCTGTCATTTGAGGGAAGGAACAGTAGTACAAAGGAGTTTCTCTGAATAATTCTCCTACAGAGTATCTCTTTCAACTTGAGCAGTCACGGACACATTGATTCTTTCTGAAGCTCTATCTTATTCTAATTGAGTTATAAACAAAGAGCAATGAACAGTCCATTCTGTGACATGTTCCCTTGTTTGGTAGGTCTTTGAGTGACTTTTCTAACTTTCATGATGGCCCAACAAGGAAGTTACAAAGGTTTAATGCTCTGTTGCCCAATCTACACAGACAGGCAGGAAGGTAGTAATTCCCAGTCTAGGAGCAAACTCACCTGGGACCCCAGGGGTGAGGGGGACCTAACTGTCAGCTTTGGTGGGAAAGAGCAGCTTTCTCTCAAGCAAGGGCATTAAGACCACCCACTGTGTCACATTCTGAGATGTTTGTACTGATCCTGCACCTCCTCTTTAATCTTATTATTGTGGAGTCTTCACCGCTTTGCTTCCTCCCTGCTCACTCCCACCCACCCCAATCCACAGGTGCCTGGTGAAGGGTTACACCTAACTCAAAAGGTGGTTATCTGTTGAGGCCAGGCTTACTCTTTGGTTGTAGGCATTCTGTTATCTGGATTTCAACAGAACTGCAAACGGAGTTGCTTTCCAAGAGACTAAACCCGAGAGACTAACCCCAATCCAGGATTTAGCCACCTGCCCCTCAGCCCTAATAATATAGACCGTGCCTTCTGCTCACCAAGGAGCCCTGCTGTGAGCTTCTGGAAATTATATGGTTAAGTCAAGACATGGACATGTGCCGTTCCTCTCCTGACAATAAAGAAGATACCGCATTTGCTTGATCAATATTCTACCACTGACTTTCGTAGTACTTACTAGACTAGAAGCTCCACAGGGCAGGGCCCTGTCTGTTTCTGTTCACCTTTGCAGCCCCAGCACTGGCACAATGCCTGGCATATGGTATATGTTCGGTGATTACCTGTTGAATGAGTGATTGATTTAATGAGTGCTTAAACTGGACACATGAATATAGACATATCAGTACAGTGAAAAATTTATCCATTTAGTCTTTTATTCACTATTCCACAAATATTTATTGAGCACCGATTATGTTGGGCACTCCATTAGATGCTAGGAATACAAAATCCATGGGTGAAGCAATCTAACCAAGGAGACTTTCTCAACTAATCAGATTCAAAGAAACAGTCCTTTATTCAGTTGGTAGCATGAGTTAAATAAGAGTCCCGGCATGCAGCACACTGTACCATACCCAGAAAAGTATGGAAAGGGATGGAAGACAGTTCCTTTTCATCATAGAGCTCTCAAATTCAAGGCAAAGAGCATGGCCAAATATTAAAATGTTATGCAATGACACATATATGAACAAAAAATGTTAACATACCACTGTACCAAAATGCTGCATCTCTCTGAGTAATTAAGTGATCATTACTCATGGTGTTTCTGCCAGAGTTTTTGTCAGTCTAGTAAGTCTCTCTTTTAAGAACCCAGTTTTTTTCTTCATCCCAATTTGCAATTATATATTTATTTGCTTCTCATATTTCTCCTTCACTACACTGCAAGCGCCAAGAAAGGCAGGGACTACGTATATTTTGAACAGGCTATATTTCTAATACCTTGTACCATGCCGATAAATATTTGTTAAATATATGAATTGCTGGGCACGGTGGCACCCACCTGTAGTCCTAGCTACTTGGGAGGCTGAGGTAGGAGGATCATTTGAGCACAGGAGTTTGAGGCTGTAATGTACTGTGGTCACATCTGTGAATAGCCACTACACTCCAGCCTGGGCAATATAGTGAAACCCTGTCTCTAAAAATGAGTGAATGAAAGAAATGTGAACTAAAATAAAATTTGAAGGCTCACCACCCCGCCGGCTGACTGAATGGACGCCCTCCTGGCCAAAGGAATCCTAAAACTAAATTGCCTGCCAGGAGGAGGGAGGTCAGACATGCCTCATCATGCCCCCCTCCCTTCTTGGGGACATCCTTTGTAACCCATTAGCAGGCCCAAGGGTGTGCAAGACAAACCAGCAGGTCCTCAATTTACACAACAAATATATGTCTGGTGGCTTATCTCTCTGATTAAGAGCTTCTTACCTTAAAACATTCCAAGGCTCTAGACAAAGCTTCATGTCTTTAACCAATTACAAGTCAAAGAATCTTTAAACCCACCCATAACCTGTAAGCCTCCCCCTGGCTGCCCCCTTCGAGATGGCCCACCTTTTTAGGCCAAACCGATGTATCCCTCCCACGTATTGATTTATGACTTTATCTGTAACCCCTGTCTCCCTGAAATGTATAAAACCGAACTGTACCCCATAATATGCCGAAATAAAAAAAAAAATAAACAAAAAACTGTAACCCAGCCACACCGAATCCACTTGCTGAAGGCTTCTTGGGCGTGGCTCCAGGTCATGGTCCTCAAATTTGGCTCAGAGTAAATCTCTTTAAAATTATTTTACAGAGTTTGGCTTTTTTTTCCGTTGACAGAAGGAAGGAAGGATGGATCATAGCCAAATTCCTGCTTAAAATATTTTGAAAACTGAGAGGATTGTAGTGGTAATTTAGGAAACTAATTGGTGTATTTCTGAGATGACTGATCACATAGGGTCTGTATTTCCATACTGAGCTAAATAGACTGTTTTCATTTTTGCTGGCAAAGTTCTGGTCTAGAATCTGGTTTATTTTACTTTTCTTTCTTTCTTAAGCTTATTTATTTATTTTTAACTGTGGTTAAAGACTCCAGTTTACTTTTAACAATAGTCTACGATTTTTTTAAAATTACTCTATTAATTTTTGATCATATTTTTATGTGGTGTATTTGGATTTATGTCTTTTTTTTTTTTTTTGAGACAGAGTCTCACTGTGTTGCCCCGGCTAGAGTGCCGTGGCGTCAGCCTAGCTCACAGCAACCTCAAA
>NW_012141858.1:2700764-2702787 GCF_000956105.1 Propithecus coquereli
TAACACACAGGTCTTTCCAACTGATTAAAAATGTTTTTAAATGAAAATTAAATGAATTTTTTAGCATATAAAACTGGCAAACATTTTGTTTTAATTTTAATAGAGACCTATAAAACCACACCTTTTTAAATTTATTCTAGCAAAGGGTGTGGGAAAATGAGTATCCTCTCACACCCATTATGAGACTATAAATTGCACCGCCACAAAAATGCTTATGTCTTTTGCCCCAGAAAATCCACCTGCAGGACTTTATACCAAGGAAGTAAGGATGTATACAAGGATTTTGTACATGGAAGTTTATCAAAGCATTATTGATAATAGCTAAAAATTGGAAAGCACCTAACCGGCTAACATGTCCACCAGTCTGTGTAGTTCCCCAGACTTCTGGAAAGGCCTGGAGTTTTTAGCCTTATATTTGTCACCTGAACCTCAGCTGGATGAGTGAGACCGTGGAGGTCCATGGACTTCTACAGTTAACAATTGCTAGCCTTCTCTCATTTCTAAGTTCAGACAGCTCGATTTCCTCATCTTTTCAACATGCTGCTTAGAACTTCCAACTGCAACCCCTTCCATCTTCCACTGTGGTTAAATACAAGAACTGTGGTCTTTATTATTATTATTATTATGATTATTGTATTCCCCAGAGCTTAGCATCACAGTTAATAAGCACTTAGCACATCTTTATTGAATGAGTGAATAAATGAATGAGATCTTTGCATCTACCTAAAAGCAAGAGGCTGAAGCACAAAATATGGTTTAAAGAGTTTACTGGAGCCAAAGTAAGGGCGACTGCCTGGAAGACTCAGACCCAAGTAACCTTGGATATGAGCTCAGTTTGGCCTTTGTTACAAGCAGGTTTTTAAAGGCAAGAAAAGGGGGACAGGGAGTGGGCTGTTATAAAGTCGTTTGTCAGGAATTATCATTAGTTTACAGCAATAACATTGATTAGTGATGGCTATACATTGTTAAGCTATAGGGTGTGGGTTATAGTGGGTAGTGTGGCATTATTAGGTTAATTTATTGCTACTTGTGGCAATAGCAAGCAGTTTCAAGAGATGAATACATAGCTCAAAGAGGGGAGTAGAATGTGATTACTGTCTCAATTTAATTCATGTCTCTCTGGGCCTGATAATTTAAAAGGACTTGCATTCCTCAGATAAAATTTCTTTTCTTTTTCTTATTTGCAGTCTGCCTTGAGTGTGATTCACTCTACTTCTAGCTGCAGGCCCATATCCCTCTGTGGAAAGAAATCATTTACACAGTAATGCTATAAGGAAGAAAATGATTCATATTATTTAAAATTTTAACCTAACAAAACAACAGTGATGGTTTGGCCACTCATTTGTTCAACAAATATACTGAGTACCTTCTATTACCAGGCATGAAAGCCTTGGAGAACATGCAGCCAGGACCACAGCTAAAATCATGTCCTAAACCAGCCCAGTGAGGATATCCTGATCTCTGCAGGACCCTGGCACCATAGCTTGCACTGTCCCGGCATCTCTGAGTTGCTATGCTGCAACTCCCAACTACCTTCAGACACCCAATTCGAGAATGGATTTACCAAGATCTTGGCTTTTACATCACTAGTTTCCAATTTTAAGTCTAGGTAACAAGCCCATGTCCTAGATGCAAGGGAGGCTGGGAAAGCAAGTACAGTAATGTGTCACTTAACAACAAAGATATATTCTAAGAAATGCATCATTAGGCAATTTCATTGCTGTGTGAACATCATAGAGTGCACTTAAACAAACCTAGATGGTATAGCCTACTACACACCTAGGCTATATGATAGAGCCTGTTACTCCTAGGCTACAAACCTGTACAGCATGTTACTGTACTGAATACTGTAGGCAACTGCCTACACAATGGGAAGGATTTGTGTATAAACAAATCTTCTAAACATAGAAAAGGTACAGTGAAAATGCGGTATAAGATAAAAAATGGTACACCCGTATAGGCACTTACCATGAATGGAACTTGCAGGACTGGAAGTTGCTTTGGGTGAGTCAGTGAGAGAGTG
>NW_012141858.1:2703287-2706100 GCF_000956105.1 Propithecus coquereli
TGCAATGGTACAATCATAGTTCACTGTATCCTCGAACTCCTGGGTTGAAGTCATCCTCCTGTTTCAGCTTCCCAAGTAGTTGGGATTACAGGCACCTGCCACCATGCCCAGGTGATTTTTCTTATTTTTTGTAGAGACAAGGTCTCACTATGTTACCCAGGCTGGTCTTGAACTCCTGGCCTCAAGGAATCTTCCCACTTCATCTTCCCAAAGTGCTGTAGTCCCAGCTACTTGGGAGGTGAAGGCAGGAGGACCTCTTGAGCCCAGGAATTTGAAGATATAGTGAGCTATGATTGTACTACTGCATTCCAACCTGGGTGACAGAGCGAGACCCAGTCACTTAAAAAAAAAGACTGATTCCTTCATTTTGAAACTTCAATTCATATTTGGTTCAAAGCTTTCCTCCTCCTATCACCAGAGCAGGCTAGCCTTGTGAATTGGGATGGGGATGTGGGATGTGGGGCATGGGTCTTGTCACATCCCATTCCCTCTTCTCTGTTCTTACTTGTGGTACTAAGAATTCCAAGATGACCCCTGTGACCCTTGCCCTTGTTTAATCCTCTCCCCTTTAAGAGTAGGTGGAACCTGTGACTACCATGAGATATTACTTCCATGATTATGTCACATTACATGGCAAAAGGGAGATGATGTACGTTGGCCTCATGAAATCACATGAAACTTAAAGTCAGAGATTTTTCTGGCCGGCATCAGAACACTAAGTCAGAGGTTAGAAGGCCAAGGGGGATTTGACACACAGTTGCTGGCTTGAAGATGGAGGGGGTCATGTGCCAAGGAATGCAGGAAGCCCTTCAGAGCTGAGAGCAGGCCCCACGGACAGCAAGAAAAAGGGGATCACAGTTCCACAATCACAAAGAACTGAACTGGAATGAGCTAGAAAGCAATTTCTTCTCTAGAGCCTTCAGATAAGAGGCCAAGCTGGCCAACACCTTGCTATAGACTTTAGAAGACCTGGAGTAGAGGAACCAGGTGGGCCCACCTGGATTTCTGATATATGGAACTGTGAGCTAATAAATTTGTGTTTCTCTGAGCTACTACATTTGTGGTAATTTGTTACACAGCAATAGAAAACTACTACATTACTCCTGCCATCCCAGTACCAGGTGTGGCAAGGAGGAGGGAGAGGAAAATTACGTTTCTTTGCATGATTGCCCTTGGAAGTTTGTTGCCCTGTTTTTAGCAGGACATTACCATGGTTCCATTATGTGAAGAGCCCCAACTAGGTGATGGGAGACATTTCTGTCCTTTTCTTTCGGTCATCCCAAACTTCTCTGATTAATACCAGTTGGCCACCAATTCCCTTCACATGGCAGGTGTCCAAATAATAGTTCTTCAAAGGGTCCTGTGACATAGTTCTGGTGAGAATTTGGACTGGGGAGATTTGAATGAGGCTCAACTTCTTTTTCCCCAATTCAGCACATTCTACCAGTAGACATCCTATAGTCTTTTGCTGCCAGTGTTCTTTTACCCAGGTAGTGGCCAGCCTAGGGGCTTCCAGCAAAACTGTTTGCACTCTTGGGACCACTTAACCTGCAGAAACTCCAGCAGCCCTTCCACACCAAAGAGCTGTTCAACCTCACTCTGTCTCTTCTGCCAGTTGAGTGGCTCGGCACCTTTCAGACAAGAGATGATCACAAATCCTGGAGTTTGTTGGGGCATATGGGAGATTATAAATTCTTCAATCCTCTGAAAGGTGACTTCTGTTTTTTCTGGTCCTCTCGTAAAACTCTCAATAGTAAAAGTTATCAAACTAGTTCAGCCTGTATTGCTCCTGTGGGAACCAGAGTCTCAGGCCTAGAGTTGGGCCTTATTTGAGTTTAGCCTCAGAGATTTGAGTAACTGTTCTTAACAGGGCAATAAGCCTACGAAATCTCTGAAATATTTGGTATCCTCTAAGAGCAGGATCAGTTCTCAGTCATGCTTCATCCTGATATACTATTCCTGTTACAAATTCAATTCATCAGTGTCGAAAAAAAAAAAAAAGACCTATTGTAACCAAGTAGGGTTTTATGTGAGTAATACAAGGATGATCAATATCAGAAAGTTTATCAATATAATCTCACCACATTAACATGTAAAGGAGAAAAGCCACATGGTCATTTCAAGATGTATAAGAAAACAATATGTAGTATAAAATTGAGGCCAGGTGTGATGGCTCATACCTATAATCCTAATACTTTGGGAGGTCAAAGTGGGAGGATTGCTTGAGGCCAGGAGGTTAAGACCAGCCTGAGCAACATAGCCAGACCCTATCTCTACAAAAAAATAGAGAAAAAAAAATTAGCTGAGTGTGGTGTCATAGTTCTAGCTCCTCAGGAGGCTGAGGCAGGAGGCTCACTTGAGCCTAGGAGTTTGAGGTTGCAATGAGCTCTGATGACGCCACTGTACTCTAGCCCCAGGCAACAGAGTGAGACCATCTCCAATAAATAAATAAATAAAATTGAACACTCATTTATATTGAAAAAAAAAACTAAAAAAACAAGAAATAGAAGAAAACTATTATAATGTGATATAGGGCATTACCTAAAACAGCAAACGTCAAACTTTAAAAGCATTTTTGTTAAAGTCAGGAGTAAGATGAGGATGCCCACTATCATTGCTGCTATCCCATAAAGGAATAATTGCTCTAATGGTTATAAGAAAATAAAATAAGAGGTATAAGAAGGGAAGAGACAAGTTGATAGTTTTTGTAAATCATATTATCTACATAAAAAAACCAATAGCATCTACTGAAAAACTAATAGTATATATACATAATGTGTATATATAGCTACATATTTTGTGTTGTGTGTATA
>NW_012141858.1:2706800-2708534 GCF_000956105.1 Propithecus coquereli
AAATAACATCCAAGAAGAGCCAAAACAATACTGAAAAAAGATAAGGAGCATTTTCCCTCTTAGATGTTGAAACTTACTATAAGGTTTAATATTCTGTGGCCCAGCAATTCATTCCTCTTGTATGTATGCAGCCTTCTGTCCCTACTGTTTATGGATTCATAAATTTACAGTCATATATATGGACTCAGTGGACATGCATTAAATTGATCATTATGATTGCTTTAAGAAAGCGGAGGAGAATGGGATTAACAGTGGAATTTCAACTTTTTTATTAATGTTTAATTTTTGGAATATATTTGATACAGAAATGACAAAGGTGAATTTTTGAGCAGTGGTTATATTGGATATTAATTATTCTGTGAATATTTCTGAATGTTTTAAACTTGTCAAAATAGAAACAAAAAGTCTGTATTTATATTCACCATTTGCTGGGCTTTTGTTTTTTATTTATTTATTTGAGACACTGTCTTGCTCTTTTACCTGGGCTAGAGTGCAGTAGCATCATCATAACTCACGGCAACCTCAAACTCCTGGGCTGGGATTATAGGCGCATGCCATCACACCTGGCTAATTTTTCTATTTTTTGTAGAGACGGGGTCTTGCTTTTGCTCAGGCTGGTCTTAAACTCCTGGCCTCAAACAATCCTCCCGCCTTGGCCTCCCAAAGTGCTAGGATTATAGGCGTGAACCACCATAGCTGGCCCACCTTGCTTTAGATATTAGTCAGTTGTCATTATTAAATATAAGTATGAAGTGGCCCCTGGGCCAGGATAAGTTTATTGTGGATATGTTTACAGAGTTTATATCTCAAAGGATATATAGATATTCAGGGTATCTCCACCTCTTGGGCATGGAGAACAATGCTATAGAAAAAGAGGTAGAAGCTTGCCCCCAGGAAAGCCTCAAGTAAGGACAATGAAGGACACAGGATAATGGTGGAATGCAAGCAAAATGCATTTTTTTAATGGTAAAGTCACAAACAATAGAAACTGCTTTTAGAGTAAGCCGATTCAGTTTGCTTTCTTATTCCTCATTTTGACTTCTGCAGTACTCAGTATTCTAGTTTTTGAGACACCACTATACTGCCCTGGGTTGGCTGCCTTTCAGGTTGTTCCTCTTATTTCGTTGCCGTTTCAAGCTCTGTATCCAGCCTGAGCTTTCTACCACTCAGCTCTGTTCTGTGGTGCATCACCTAAAACTCAACAACCCAACTTTTCCATCCCTCCAGGCTTCTTTTGTCAGCAGTATCACCCTTCCCTTTATGTGGAAACTGAGTCATCCTGCTAGGTTCTATTGACAGCTGGCAGCATGACTATCTTGTTCACCACTTGGGGCCTATGGTAGTGCTCAGTACACATAGTAGGTTGTGAATACCAAGTCCTTGAAAGAGTGAATCCTTGCCTCAATTTCTCTCCCTAACACTCTAAATCCTATCACTTCTACTTTCATTTCTGCCCCTCCTTTTCTGGTTCCATTAGAAAAGGACTAATCCTATCAGTTCTGCCCTTTGTTTCTGCTCTAATAATTTTGTCAAGATAATTTTTTTGAAGCACAATGCTCACGAGAATGGGGAAAGTCAGTTCAATTTGAATCAGCTCTTGGTGGTCCTGTTAAAACCGTTGGAAGCAAATTACCAGTTTATTTGCTCCCAATGTCTGACCACTGCTTATTCTGTCCAAAACCCAAATTCCCCTGCTTGGCATTTAAGGAGACTCGCAGTTCTTTTTTTTTTTTT
>NW_012141858.1:2708642-2717171 GCF_000956105.1 Propithecus coquereli
ATATTATTAGTTGTCCAGCTAATTTCTTTCTATTTTTAGTAGAGACAGGGGTCTTGCTCTTGCTGGAGCTGGTCTCGAACTCCAGAGCTCAAATCACCCACCCTCCCGAGCCTTCCAGGCATGAGCCACCTCGCCTGGCCAAGAGACTCCCAGTTCTTAAAACTTTTTTTTGACTCTCATGCAAGTCTAAGTGACTTACTGTTTCTCAAATGGTCCTGTTATATTTTCTCTTCTGGATTTTTTTTAATAGTATTTTTCTTGTGCCTGAAATATTCTCTGCTTTTATTTAAGTCTTACCATCCCATCAAGCCACAAAACATATGGGATCCTAAGGCCTTTGTGAATTGCCGTGGTTCTCTGTCTGAACTCCTATAGCACACAGCCATTCACTCATCTGGCATCTAACAAACGCCAACTTCGATCACTTATCCCTTTATGCTTACATTGTCTTACCGTTTGAGATTTTCTTTCACCTGGTGTCAAGCACCAGGGTCTCACAACCAGAAATCTTACTATATTTGATCTGATAAAAATGAAATTTTTTTTTTTTTTTGAGACAGAGTCTCACCCTCTTGCCTGGGGCGAGTGCCGTGGCGTCAGCCTAGCTCACAGCAACCTCAAATTCCTGGGCTCAAGCAATCCTACTGTCTCAGCCTCCCGAGTAGCTGGGACCACAGGCATGCGCCACCATGCCCGGCTAATTTTTTCTACATATATTTTTAGCTGTCCAGTTAATTTCTTTCCATTTTTTGGTAGAGACGGGGTTTTGCTCTTGCTCAGGCTGGTCTCGAACTCCTGAGCTCGGAACGATCCATCCGCCTCGGCCTCGGCCTCGGCCTCGGCCTCCCAGAGTGCTAGGATTACAGGCGTGAGCTACCGCGCCCGGCCCCAATGAAGCTGTTTTTTAAAAAGCCACATTAAATTCCTGAAGTTGATCATGTTGGCAATTAAATTAAATTAATTGAATGACCACTATGTTTAAGGAAGGTTTCTTTCTAGTAGGCTGGGGCATACAAGAAGGGGAGGACATAATTTTATAAAAAAGTTCTTATTCACAAAGAACTAATCACTTCCTGGCCAGAGAAGCTGTTCTTTGCAGTGACTCTGCTTTGTGGGTTGAGCCACTTCAATTCTTCATGTCCTCATTAATTTCTGAGACTGCATCAAAACCGCTTGCCACAACTATGTGAGCAAGTAGGTGAGTCTTTCAGAATTGAGCGCATAATATATAAATATATATTTTTAATAGTAATGAGCGTATAGCTTATATATAAAGAAACCCAAACATTCTAAAAGCATGCTGTCTTTTACCACCACCCTCTCCCTCCCCGACTGTCAACGGTAACCACTGTCTTATTTCTCCAACTAGAACACTTGCATGCACCGGTGTATAAGCCTGTATTCCGTGCTATTTTTAAATCGTAAAAAAACACGTCTTAAAATAACTCATTTGTATACAACTCCAGCAGCTGGAGTGGGCTTAACATATCACACAGCTGTTACTTTTGGTTTCTTTTTGGTAGCAGGGACACTTAGATTCTCACTTGTCGGCAGTCTCCAACCCGATCGTGTGGTGTAAATACATAAAATACAAAAACAGCACAACGACTGAAGGAGTGTCCCCAGCGTCGCGCGCCACAGAGGCGGGCGCCGCGCAGAGCCGAGCCCCACCCCGGGCAGCTGGGAGCCCAGGTCCCCCACCCACCTGGCGACCGGCCGAACACAACGGCGCGCGCCAGGGTCGCCCACCCTCCGCCCTTCGCTGAGGCGGCGCGGCTGAGCCCCGTCCCCAATTGGCGGAGGCGGCGCGGCCGGCGCGTGCGTGCGTGCGCGTAAACGCCCGAATGGGCCGCGGCGCCCCGCGCGCTCCCTCCGGGCGGTAGGGGGCGCGCACCGTGGAACCTCGGCGAGGTCGGCTCCTTGCGGGGTCTGTGCGGCCTGTGTGACTAGAAAGAAGATGGAGCCAAGAGCCGAGCCTGAGGGGCGGCTCTGACCTTTCTGACCGAGGTCCTGCGCCCTTTCGCCGCCAGGAGCCTCCTTCCTCTCCGGACTAGTGCGTTCGAGCTCCCCAGTGGCCTGGGCCCCGAGAGTGGAAATGGTCGCCGAGGCCCAGGGCGTGGGGCTTCCGCGCGGCCCGTGAAGGGAACTGGGGAACCTCAAGGGACCCCCACAACTCCAGGCGCGAAAACCCCCGCATGGTGAGGAGCAGGTATCGGCCCAATGGGAGTGGGTCAGTCCTGGGTCTGGGCTGTGACTTGGGTCCCCTCTCTCGCTCTGGTCTCCAGCCTCTTCCCCGCACACAGCCTTTGTGTTATTCGTGGTGGGGGGCGCAGGGCACGTGGCCTTGCGTAGGTTTTGTTGGAAGGAGGCGAGGTTGTCGCCGCGGGGGAGGAGGGCGGGGTTTAGAGCTGGCGCTCCGGGCGGGCGGGGGTCTCTCCCGGAGCCCGGGGTAAAGGTCACGTGGGCGGGGGGCTGCGGAGCTACTGGGCTCCTCCGCACCCGGGTTCGGAACGATCACAGGTGCCGGTGCGGTTGCCAGCCTGAGCCGGGCGATGAGTCTGGGCGAGATTGGGCTGGTTGCATGGGCAAGTTGACTCAGCTTTTCCTCTTGGGCTGGTCAAGTTCGGACACGTTCCAGTCCGTAGTAAAAGGAGCTAAGCCCTGACTTGTCTCCAGCTGGGGCTATTTAAACCATGCCTCTTCCCAGCTGTATTCACTGGCCATTAGGGGTAGACACCTGTGGTCACAGACCTGCAGCACTTTTTCTATACCGATCCAGGTAAGGACCGACTTACTTACAGCTTTAGTTTTAAGAAAGGCAGTATTTATTTCCTTTATATACGGTGTCTTTTTCACAGATGTTTCGTTATTTCCAGTTTTTATCCTGTGTTTATTTCCTACTTGTAGGCAAATGTGCAATACCAACATGTCTGTATCTACTGATGTAGCCACCTCACAGATTCCAGCTTCGGAACAAGAGACCCTGGTTGGTATTTTTGTCTCGTGTAACTTTTAAAAATGTTTTATGAGGTGATCAGCTAAATTTCGTGCACCCTAATTGTAGCATGGCTCTTGAAATGAAATTGTATGTACATAGCTTAAACTCTGCTATCTCAGGCATAACTGTGGAGTAAAAAAATGAACTGTAAGAATGGGTATTTTCTTAGCCCTTTACCGCAGGGGCTATAAAAATGAGTTCCATTACATTCTTAAGCATGGGTGCTGATGTTATGTTTGTTATGTGATTGATTTTTTTTTTTTTCTATTTTGACCTGTCAGTATTTAATTTTTTAAATGGTTTCTAAAAGTCACGAAAATAGCGCTTGTAAAGATTTTTGGCATTATAGAAATATATAAAGTAAAAAATGAAAATTTCAGTCTTTCCATCATGTTTCCTTTTAGGGTTTTTCTGTGTACATACCCACATATGTTCACATGTAAATTTAAATATGTGTTATTGTTCGTTCTAAAACAGGGTTAAACTAGAGATATTCTACAACTTGCATCCTTTTCAATAAATAAAATCTACAGAATCTTTTTAGTGGGTGTATAGTATTCCATAGCACAGCTATACCATTTTTAATTATTTGTGCCTTTACTAATAGATTTTTTAAAAATTGCCTCCTGTTTTTGAGTATTAGAAATAGTGCTGCTTTGTACATGCATCTTAACACAAGTGTTATCTGTTTTGGTTAAGAAAGATTTTATAGAATTAGAACTCCTGTATCCCAAATTTTACCTATATTTGATTGCTACTGGTAACTTTCTTACCAAAACGTTTTAACAGGCTTCACTCCTACCACCACTGAATATTACCAATCTTTAATTATTATTATATTTTTGCCTTTTTGGGGAGTAAAAGGTACTGTGCCATTTAGATTAGTATTTTCCTAGTCTCTTGGTGAGGCTGGGCATCTTTCCATTTTGTGAAATCAGTTGTTTCGTCTGGGGTTTGCCTGGTCTTATCTGTCCATTTTTCTTTTAGGTTTTTTGTGTTTTTCTTAATTGGAGTAGTTCTCTGTATTTTAAGTGCATATAACTAACTCTGGGTGTTTACTAATGTTTCATTTAACTTTATGTTGTCTTTTCCCTGTTGAGAACATTTTTATGAAGTCAAATTTGTAGACTTTTGTTGGCTTTTGAATTTCATATTGTGCTTTGGAAGAACTCTCCCTAAGGTCTTGCAAATATATTCCTATATTTTATTCTAGTATTTTTAATTTTTACATCCACATCTTCACCTGAAATTTATCTTTTTGTTCTTAAATGTGAGATCTTGAATGGTATTGTCTTTTATAATTATTTTCTTATTGATATATATATTTTTAAGTCAGTAAAAAACTGATGACTTTCCATTGTGTATTTTTACTTTGAGTTATTTTATGTAATTTGTAGTTAATACACCATATATAAAAATTTAGAAAAAAAGTAATTTTTTAATCTTTTCTGAGAGGGTTCATTCTTCAGCCTAAAAGGACATGTGTAAGCATATGTTTAAAAAGTGTGTGATCAGAACAATTAATACTTCAATTCTACATTTATTATGTATTTTAAGTTTTTCAATTATTGAATAATATTTTTCTGTTGATTAGCTGGAAACAGGCCATTTTTAAATGCCTGGTTTTGAGATCTCCCAAATGCTGTCAGATTTAAAAGTTAGATACAAGACAGGGACATATCGAGAGGTACAGAGCCACCAGTCTGTATGGGGTGGCAAGCTGTAAAGATACTCGAGTTTTGCAGATTTTGCTTCAGCAACAGGAAGGGAGAAAGGGCATAAGCACATTACATTCCTCCCCCTATGTGGGTTATTTTCTCAATACCACTTATAAAACCTTTAGATCAGGGTCAGTAACCTATGGGCCAAATTTGGCTTGCCACCTGTTTTTGTAAATAAAATCTTCCTGGTTTACATAGTATCTATACTTCAGAGTTTGGTAGACCGTCTGGCATGAAAAGCTTAAAACATTTACTCTCTGGTTCTTAACAGAAAAAAATGACTCCTAATCTAGTTGGCAGGCTTTTTGGAATATAGGTCATATGTCTCATTTGTAATTTTTTTTTTTTTTTTTTGCAGTACCCAGCACTGTCAGATGCATAGTAGAAGCTCAATAAATGTCAAGTAGTTTTTTGAAATGTAGACCCACTAAGAGACAGTGTGATATAGTAGGAAGAAAATGCTGAGTTGTAGTTGACGGACATGAGTTGCTGTCTCAGATCTGCTCTCAATTACCCTTGCCAGCTTGTGTTAGTGGTTTTAAGTTCTCTAGCCTTCAAGAACCTAATCTGTAGAAAGTGAAGATTGGGAACAGGACCCACCCTAAAGATGTATTCTTTTCTATTGGATTCTCTAAGTTAGCTTGCAATAAGCTCACTGGATCAATATAGTAAATTCGTTGGATCTCAACAATTTATGGTTGTTTGTAAGGCATTAAGCACATGATAAAAATAGCTGGAGGAAAAAATAATCTTCACTATCTTGGGATGGGTACCGTTTATGATCTCAACTAATGATACTTGATAATTCTGTGATATTTGCATAATAATTGATCCTCCCCAGAATTTTTTTCTAAACCCTCTTGACTGTCTATGGTATTCAGTTTACGTAGCCTAACCATTACACTTAGTAAAAACATTATAACCTATTTTTTGAGGTCTAACCTTGTGAAATTGTTAAACATAGTATCTGCTACCTTTATTGAACATCTTTATGGGCATGTTTGCTGCAGGGCTTATAGTTCTGGAATAATTTGGGCAGTGTAATAGCAGCTCTTTTTTTCTTTATAGGTTAGACCAAAGCCATTGCTTATGAAGTTGTTAAAATCTGTTGGTGCACAGAAAGACACTTACACCATGAAAGAGGTAAGCTGAACTAAGAGAAAGAGATAAACTAGTCTCTTACTAATTGTGTATAGCCATACTTACAGTTTTCAAGACCTTGGGGAAAAAATTGGCTGCATAGAGGAATTTTTCATTAAGCAGCAACTAATTAAATTTTGTGGTTATTTGCACTATATTTTGAACCTGAAAATTCTAATTATATGTCTAGTTTCATTTCTCAGCTAGGAACTCAGACAAAGGGAAGCCCTGTATGCATTCTTGACCCTTTTATGCTGTGAACCCATTTGGCATACTGGTAAAAGTCTTCTCAGACTGGTAACTCCTTCTCAAATCTTGTTTTTAAATGTATGAAGTAAAATTTACAGGATTACAAAGGAAACTTATGTTTAAATATAGTTATCAAAAATAATGAACAAGTTTGTGATACATGTGCTTTTTTTATTAACACATTAAATACTAAGATTTAGGAACAGATCTAATAAATATAATTTTGATGTAGTGAGAAGTATAAGTAATATTTTGAGATGTTTGCTGTGTGCATAGTATGATATGAAAACACTTGTGGTTTTTATTGATGATTAAATCAGAGGTATTGCAAATAGTATTGATTTGTTGCCTACATTTATGATTGAAGAAAAAGCTAAATTTCAGCTAGAAGTTAGTGAAAATAAAGATAGAAAAAAATTTTTTCCCATCCAAATTAATGGACCCCCTAAATTCTATCCAAGGACTTCTTGGGCATCCCTGGATCCCAGGTTAAGAACTTCTGCACTAGAGATACATGAGTACAGTATACTGATCTTTCTGGGATAGAGGTGAGCTGATTCATGAACATATGTTCTATTTAATGGATACACATTTCAATGCATTCTCTAGCTTTCAATTTGTGTACAAAACATGATTTTCAGTGAGAGATTGAGCCATCCTGGGCAATATTTCAGTGTGAATGAAATGTGCCTGTTCCCCATCTGTACTGCTTACTTTATGGGGCTCAGATTACTTAAAACATTAAAGTTTCTCTGTCACAACAGAATAGTGGGGCAGGAAGAGATTCCAGACCCTTTTCCTTTTCAGCACTTTTACAAACTTCCTTGAGGGATCTTTGGTAGAAGTAATCTAGGTTCTCTTTCTTCTTCCCTTCCCCACTGCCCGTCAACCATCTCTCCAATTCATAGTCACATAGGAATATTCCTTTAAGACTGACATTCTTAGTGCTTTCAGGGAAGTGCCAGTTAAATGGTATTTTTAGGGCTGTTAATTTGGAATTGACCTTATTATATAATCAGTTAAGGAAACAGAGTATGGATTTGGCAGTAGGTAGAAATGAGAAAATTGATCAAGACCATCATAAAGACTTGGAATGTATATTTTAAACTGTGTAACTGTAATATATAAATTGTCTAATGCTGTTTTCAGTTATAGGCTCTTTGTTCTGGGGCATATATGGGAAAGTGGGGAGAGCTAATATGGGGTAGTAGAAAGAGCATTGGACTAGGAGTCAAAGTACTGGGGGTCAGTTTCCCCATTTCTGATACAGTGATAACAGTTCCGTGAGATATCAGAAGGATGAGATAGTATTTTTTAAAAATTTTTTGATGATTGTGGGTACATGATAGTTATATTTTTTGTGGGGTACATGTGATGTTTTGATATAGGCATACAAAATAAATAAGGGTAATTGGGGTATCATCACCTCATGCATTTAATAATTTCTTTGTGTTAGGAACATAAGTATACCCTAACTTATTGTTGATTATAGTCACTTTGTTATGCTATCAAATATGGTTTATTCTATCTAACTATCTAACTGTATTTTTGCATTCATTAACCATCCCACTTTATCCCTGCTACCCTTCCCAGCCTCTGGTAACTGTCATTCTACTCTCTGTCTCAATGAGATTAATTATTCTTAATATTTAGCTCCCACATATGAGTGAGAACATGTGAGATTTGTCTTTCTGTGCTTGGCTGATTTCACATAACATAATGTTCCCCAGTTCCATCCATGTTTCAGATGGCAGGATTTCATTATTTTTTGTGGCTATGTAATATTCCATTGTGTATATATACCGCAGTTTCTTTATCCATTCATCCATTGATGGACAGTTAGGTTGATTCCCTGTCTTGGCTATTGTGAATAGTGTTGCAATAAACATGGGAGTACAGATACCTTTTCCATATACTGAGTTCCCATACTTTGGATATATACCCAGCAGTGGGATTGCTGGTTTATATGGTAGTTCTATTTTCAGTTTTTTTGAGGAACCTCCATAGTGTTTTCCGTAGTGGTTGCACTAATTTACATTCCCACCAACAGTGTGTGAGGGTTTTCCTTTTTCCATATCCTTGCCAGCATTCATTTTTGCCTGTCTTTTTGATAAAAGCCATTTTAACTGGGGTGAGGTGATATCTTACTGTAGTTTTAATTTGCATTTCTCTGACTAATGATGTCGAGCATTTTTTCATGCACCCGTTGGCCATTTGTATGTCTTCTTTTGAGAAATGTCTATTCAGATCCTTTGCCCATTTTTTAAATTGGATCATTTGATTTTGTTCCCATTGTTATTGGCGCTCCTTATATACTCTAGTTACTAATCCCTTGTCAGATGGGTAGCTTGCAAATATTTTCTCCTGTGAGTTGTTTCTTCACTTTGTTGATTGTTTCCTTTGCTGTGCAGAAGCTTTTTA
>NW_012141858.1:2718306-2719985 GCF_000956105.1 Propithecus coquereli
TGGATGCTCTTTATTTCTTTCTCTTGTCTGATTGCTCTAGCTAGAACTTCCAGTACTATCTTAAATAACAGTAGTGAAAGTGGGCATCCTTGTCTTGTTCCAGATCTTAGAGGAAAAGCTTTCAGTTTTTCCCCATTTGGTATGATACTAGCTGTGAATCTATCACATATGGCTTTTAGCATGTTGAGGTAAGTTTCTTCTGCACCCAGTTTGTTGAGAGTTTTTATGATGAAGGGATGCTGAATTTTATCAAGTGCTTTTTCAGTATCAGTTGAAATGATCATATGGTTTTTGTCCTTTGTGCTGTTGATATAATGTATTACATTGATTTGCATATATTGAACCATCCTTGTTTCCCTGGAATGAATGCCACTTAATCATGAAGAATAATTTATCCATTTCTTCTAGGTTTTCCAATTTATTGGCATAGAGTTGCTTGTAGTAGTCTCTAATGATCCTTTGGATTTCTGTAGTATCAGTTGTAGTGTCTACCCTCCTGCCTTTTTTTTCTTTTTTTTTTGAGACAGAGTCTGTTGCCCTGGGTAGAGTATAGTGTTATCGTCGTAGCTCACTGCAATCTCAAACTCCTGGGCTCAAGTGATCCTCTTGCCTCAGCCTCCCTAGTAGCTGGGAATATAGGCACATGCCACAACACCTGGCTAATTTTTCTATTTTTAGTAGAGATGGGGTCTTGCTTTTGCTCAGGCTGGTCTTGAACTCCTGAGTCAGCTTGCCTGCCCTCCTTTTTATCTCTGATTTTATTTATTTGGGTCTTCTCTATTTTTTTTTTTCTTAGTCTGGCAAAAGGTGTGTCTATTTTGTTTATCTTTTCAAAAAACCAGCTTTTTGTTTTGTTGATGTTTTGTAATGTTTTTGGTTTCAATTTCATTTATTTCTGCTCTGATCTTTATTCTCCTAATTTGGGGGTTGGTTTGCTCTTGTTTTTCTAGGTCTTTGAGATGTATTGTTAGGTTGTTTATTTAAGCTTTTTAACTTTTTTGATGTAGGTACATATTGCCATAAACTTTCTTATTACTGCTTTTGCTGTATCCCATAGATTTTGATATGTTGTGTTTTCGTTTTCATTTGTTTCAAGAAATTTTTAATTTCCTTCTTAATCTCTTCATTGACCCACTGGTCACTTAGGAACATACTGTTTAATTTCCATGTGTTTGTATATTTTCCAGTGTTCCTCTTGTAATTGACTTCTAGTTTTATGCCATTGTCAGAAAAAATACTTAGTGTGATTTCTTTTTTTCAATTTTTTGAGACTTGTTTTGTAGTCTGATATGTGGTTTATCCTTGAGAATGATCCATGAACTGAGGAAAAGAATGTGAATACTGCAGCTGCTGGATGAAACATTCTATAAGTATCTATTAGGTCGAATTGGTCTATAGTGCAGATTACGTCCAGTGTTTCATTATTGATTTTCTGTGTGGATGTTCTGTCCAGTGCTAAAAGTGAATTGTTGGTCTCCAGCGATTATTGTATTGGGGTCTGTCTCTCTTTTTACCTCTGAGTGCTCCGGTATTGGATGCATATATATTTAGAATTGTTACATCCTTTTGCTGAATTGACCCTTTTATCATTATCTGATGACCTTCTTTGTTTCTTTTTACAGTTTTTGTCTTGAAATCTATTTTATCTAATAGATGTATAGCTACTCCTGCTTTTTTTT
>NW_012141858.1:2720130-2721971 GCF_000956105.1 Propithecus coquereli
TTCGGATTTTTGTGTATGGTGAGAGATAAGGGTCTGTCCATTCTCCTGTATATGGATATCCAGTGTTCCCAGCACCATTTATTGAAGAGACTATCCTTTCTCCACTGTATGTTTTTGGCACCTTTGTTGAAGATAAGTTCACTGTAGATGTGTAGATTTATTTCTGGCTTCTCTATTCTGTTCCTTTGGTCTATGTGTCTGTTTTTATGCTCGTACCATGCTGTTTTGGTTACTACAATTCTGTAGTATAATTTGAAGTCAGATAATGTGATTCCTCCAGTTTTGTTCTTTTTGCTCAGGATGGCTTTGGCTATTCTGGGTCTTTTGTGGTACCATATAAATTTTAGTATTATTTTTTCTATTTCTGTAAAAAATGTCATTGGTATTTTGATGAGGACTGCATTGAATCTGCAGATTTCTTTGGGTAGTATGGACATTTTAAAAATATTGATTCTTTCAATCTGTGAGCATGGACTGTCTTTCCATTTTTTTTGTATCCTCTTCAACTTCTTTCATCAGTGTTTTCTAGTTTTCATTGTAGAGATCTTTCACTTCTTTGGTAAAGCTTATTCCTGGGTATTTTATTTTATTTGTAGCTATTATAAATGGGATTACTTTCTTGGTTTCCTTTTTGGATTGTTTACTGTTAGCATATAGAAATGCTACTGATTTTTGTATGTTGACTTTGTGTCCTGCAACTTTACTGAATTTGTTTATCTGCTATAATAGCTTTTTTCTTTTTTTGAGACAGAGTCTAGCTTTGTTGCCCAGGCTAGGGCGAGTGCTGTGGCGTCAGCATAGCTCACAGCAACCTCAAACTCCTGGGCTCATGTGATCCTCCTGCCTCAGCCTCCCACGTAGCTGGGACTATAGGCGTGAGCCACCACGTCCGACTAATTTTTTGTTTCTATTTTTAGTTGACTGGCTAATTTTTTTTTTCTACTTTTAGTAGAGACAGGGTCTTGCTCTTGCTCAGGCTGGTCTCTAACTGCTGACCTCAAGCGATCCTCCCGCCTCGGCCTCCCAGAGTGCTACTATTACAGGCGTGAGCCCCCACGCCTGGCCTGCTATAATAGTTTTTGAGTGGAATCTTTAAGTTTCTCTAGATATAAAATTATATTGTCTGAAAACAAGGGTAATTTGACTTCTTTTCCAATTTGGATGCTCTTTATTTCTTTCTCTTGTCTGATTGCTCTAGCTAAGAACTTCCAGTACTATCTTAATTAACAGTAGTGAAAGTGGGCATCCTTGTCTTGTTCCAGATCTTAGAGGAAAAGCTTTCAGTTTTTCCCCATTTGGTATGATACTAGCTGTGAATCTATCACATATGGCTTTTACCATGTTGAGGTAAGTTTCTTCTGTACCCAGTTTGTTGAGAGTTTTTATGATGAAGGGATGCTGAATTTTATCAAGTGCTTTTTCAGTATCAGTTGAAATGATCATATGGTTTTTGTCCTTTGTTCTGTTGATATAATGTATTACATTGATTTGCATATATTGAACCATCCTTGTTTCCCTGGAATGAATGCCACTTAATCATGAAGAATAATTTATCCATTTCTTCTAGGTTTTCCAATTTATTGGCATAGAGTTGCTTGTAGTAGTCTCTAATGATCCTTTGGATTTCTGTAGTATCAGTTGTAGTGTCTACCCTCCTGCCTTTTTTTTCTTTTTTTTTTGAGACAGAGTCTGTTGCCCTGGGTAGAGTATAGTGTTATCGTCGTAGCTCACTGCAATCTCAAACTCCTGGGCTCAAGTGATCCTCTTGCCTCAGCCTCCCTAGTAGCTGGGAATATAGGCACATGCCACAACACCTGGCTAATTTTTCTATTTTTAGTAGA
>NW_012141858.1:2732341-2733337 GCF_000956105.1 Propithecus coquereli
TTAAATTTGACAGTGTTAATATCTTTATTACATAAAAAGTTCCCAAAACACAATACAGAAAATGTTAAAAATTCAAATAGCAAAAAAGACAAAAAATGAACAGAAATTTTTCGCAGTAAATGCAAATAGCTAAATAACTATGGGGAGGGGGTGAATTCTGATGATTTTAGCTTTATTGATAAAAATACAAAAAAGGGGCCAGGTGCATTGGCTCACTCATGCCTGTAATCCTAGCACTTTGGGAGGCAGAGGCAGGAGGATCACTTGAGGCCAGGAGTTCAAGACCAGCCTGAACAAGAGTGAGGCCCTGTCCCTACAAAAAATAGAAAAATTAGCTGAATGTGGTAGCAAGAGCCTATAATCCCAGGTACTTGAGAGGCTGAGGCAAGAGGATGGCTTGAGCCTGGGAATTTGAGTTTGCAGTGGGTTATGATGACACCACTGTACCCTAGCCAGAGGTGAGAGAGCAAAACCCTGTCTCCAAAAAAAAAAAATACAAAAATGGATGTCTTTTGGTCTTTCTAATTAACAAAGATAAATTTTTTACTCATTCTTGCAACTTGTGTATTGGCACTGATACACTGGTGGTGTATCATTTGGTATAAATTGGTTAAATCTTTATGGATTATAAAAGCTTAGCGTTCTTAACATTAACCTAGTAATTAACTAAATAAGTGAAAACTGGTGAGTTATGACACTAAAATATTAATAGTCTCTCAGTGGTAGCATTACAGATGATTTACATTTCTTTTTCTGTTTCCTTCAGATTTCTACAGTGAGTAATATATTACTTTAGTAATCAGGAAAAAAGCCCCCAATTTTTTTTTTTGATGGAGGGAAAAATACTGATCAATCATAGTTTAGGCTTCTTGCCTACATCATTCAACCAAGGTCACCTGTTCTTATAGGGAATACAAACATGGTTAAGAATTTATATCAAGAACTTGTGATCTAGTTATGGAGATAAAACATTTAGAACAAGTATAGGATGTAAGA
>NW_012141858.1:2733387-2735062 GCF_000956105.1 Propithecus coquereli
AAAAAAAAAAAAAAACTGCTCTCAGGAGCTTACTTAGTTACCAGAATGAATTGACCACTGCCTTGTGCTCCCTCTCTCCATGTTCAGATTTTATTGTTATATTGCTTTGTTACACTTGTTTATATTTCTGTTACCTGTGTCTAGTCAGGTTTGCATTCTGTATCACATAGCATGGTGTTTTATTAATATGGTATTTACTAAATGTGTCAAATTGAATACTTGTTTTTCCAAAGTTAGAATTGAAAACCCAGAAAAATGTATCATCATCTTATCCCAAAATAAAAGAAGTTATTAGGCTGGTGACTTGGCATTTTATTGTTTTAAAGCTCTTCAAGAAATCATATGATGGCAAAATATACAACTATAGTATTTGCAGTAATATTTTGAGTTTTCTGATGTTTCCCTGATATATTCATTCATTCATTTAAATAAACTTTGACAGATTACTAGGAAACTTATATTAATGAGATGGTAACATGTAAATTACTTGTTTCCATTCTGAGTTTGTTTTAGGTTTCAGTAGAATTAACTTCAAAAGTCCTATATCTGTGTTCTCAACCTTGTCACACCTAATGCTTCCTTTTTATTACATCTGTTTTGTATCATCTCCTTTATTATACTAAACCAAAATTCCTGGATAATAAAACCTATCTGTATGTGCAATTTAAGAAAATCAGTATAATGCCTTACCCATAGTATAAAAAGAAAATTAATACATGATAACATATCATTTCAAAATGTTAATGCTCAGGCATGACTTCACTATTAAGATGAAAATGTTTCCGACGGGGTAGTAAAGGGTATTTGATTATGATCTTGTATGTATTCCAAATCCGAAACTTTGACTTTTGAGCTCCAGTTCTGTATATTCAGCTACAAGCGAAATCTGTCTACCTGCATAACTCATTTTAGTTCATTATCTTGCCATCCAAATCTGTTCACCTTTCTAATGTTTCTCTCTTAGTGAATGATACCACCCATTTGTTCACTCAAGACAGAATCTTAGAGTCTTAACTCCTTTCTCCCTTGCTTTGTATATCAGACACCAGACCAGGTCTTGTTGGTTTTCACCTTTTTAATTTCTCTTGAATTATTTTTTCCATGCCTTAATTTAGGCTTTAATACTTTTGTTTTATTGCAGCTACTGTCTTAACACTGGTTTCCCTGCTATGATACTGGTTTCCTTGCCTATACCCTTTTTTTCTTCTCTTTTCCCAGAGTGATTTGTTATTCTTCTGCTTAAAATTACCATTTAGGGGTTCATTATTACTCTCTGGATATACTACCTTCTGTGAGCTAAGAAATCAGTTTTATTTCTTAGACTAAAACCCTTTTTAATGGTGAGTGGCTACAACATTGTCTTAGGGAAGATTCTGAAGTGTCCACTGGGAAGAATGCAGTAATGTGGGAACGACATCATGAGTGTTGCTTGTTGACGTCCTTGTGCTGTTTGGCTAGACACACTGAATCCTTTACAGTCTGACCCTGCTTACATTCCGGTAAAAATGAACTACCTGTAGTTCCTGCAACAAGAACTGTTTGCCTCTGGATTCTGTTTCACATGCTATTCCTGTGGTCTGGAATGGCCTATCCCATCCCTATTTCTACATTGTACTACGAAACCTTTCCTGATTCTTTGCTCCTCAGACCCTCCCCTCCCTACTAAGTAGTTACT
>NW_012141858.1:2750328-2751346 GCF_000956105.1 Propithecus coquereli
CTCTTGCCCGGGCTGGTCTCAAACTCCCGAGCTCAAACGATCCTCCTGCCTTGGCCTCCCAGAGTGCTAGGATTGCAGGTGTGAGCCACCACACCCAGCCTGATTTATATATACTTATATTCCTGCTAACACCAAGAAGTCAGTAGGCCTTAATGAACGTTCTTATAATGATCTGTTCATTTTTTAAAATATTCATTTACCCTCTTTTGATATTAACTTTTTATAAAAGTGAAACATACCATACAGTTAAAGTCAAATAGTACCTCCAGATCTATTTTCTGAAAGAGGCTGCCTTCAACATTTCTAGCTATTTCCCTTCATATTTATAACATAAAACCACTTAATGCTGACTGTTTAGTTTAGTTTTAAACATCCCATCTATTGACTTTTCCCAGGTTGGGTGAGGATTTCACTGTCCTCCATTTTTTCCCCTTTTTTTTTCCTTCCTTTTGCTTTTTTTTTCGGATTTTTTCTTTTTTGTTATTGCCCCTTTTTTTTTAGGACCTACAACTAAGAAGCCTTCTTTGTTGAAGGAAAAAAGGTGATGAATTGATGCTAATGAATTTGTTTTATTAGGTATATCGAGTTACTGTGTATCAGGCAGAGGAGAGTGATACAGATTCATTTGAAGAAGATCCTGAGATTTCCTTAGCTGTAAGTATATATCTACGTTTTTAAGGGATCAAAAAATAACAGTGGGGTCAAGTTTAGGAAAATATGTCTAGAAGTCTTCTCTCTGAAATGAGGTGGTTTTTATAAAGTTAAAATCTTTTCTTAAAATCTAACTGATTTAGAGCACTTTTCTTCTTTTATTTGTTGCGGTGAGATCTCTTGCCATAATCTTTATTTTTATATGCTGGAATTTGAACTTTTTAAGATTTTAATATGGAAAACATCAAATATGTACAGCACAGAGAGTAATGTTTCTCCAGTATACTCACCCAACTTAACAGCTACCAACATTTTGGCAATCTTGGCAAATGTAAACTTTTCTTTTCTTTTTGTAAATATAAACTTC
>NW_012141858.1:2751396-2752520 GCF_000956105.1 Propithecus coquereli
CCTATCTGATGATTTTTAAATATATAGTATTTAACAGTTTCTGAGTCATTTTTCTTTGAACATTAGCCAAAACTTCTTCACACTATTCCCAGTTTTGCATTCTTCATTGTACCTTAGAGTAGGGGTTGGCAAACTTAAGAGCCAGACCGTTAATTATTGGGCTCTGAGGGCCAAAGGATGTCTGTCGCAGGTACTCAGTTCCACTATTGTGATGCACAAGCAGCCATAGACAACAGGTAAACAAATGGGCATGGCTGCATTCAATAAAACTTTATAAAAATAGATGGGCAATGGGCTTACAGTTTAAAGACCTTTACCATAGAGTGTGCTTCTTGAGACTTAATTTTTCTTGTGATTTATTCTAAAATTAATGCATTGAAGACTTTAATTAATTGAAGCATCTAGTTTGTTGAATTACTTTATTAGAGATGTTACTGTATTCTAGCTTGACTTGTCATTCTCACCTGATTGCTAATAGAGCCCTTGTTAGGAATTAGAGTTGCATCTTGATGAATGTTGCTTTTACTGCTGCTTCTCTAACATCACTCTAAAAAAGTCTTTTGACCTCAGAGGTCATAAAATAATATGCTTCGTTTTTGTTTTTAGAAATGATGGAGATTATTTAAACTCCTTTTATAGGTGAAGTAGTGGTATCCTTTAGAAGTGAAATGTGAAAAAATTGTCCTCCGTGAAAAAAAAGAAAGGAAAAAAAAAGAAAATAGAAGTTAAATGATATGTCCAAGGTTAAATAGCTTGCATAAGCTTAGTGGCAGATCTAAAATAAGAAATGTGTGTATCCTGACTCCTAGGCTTTTTCCAGTTGTAGCCTTCTGCTTAGTATATGGGCCCACCCATAGCCACTAACAGCAAATATGGGCCTGAAGGTCTTACTAGGTTCTTACACAATTTATTAAAAGTCCTAAAATGAGGTGTCAGATGAGCAGCTACAGAATTTTAAAGATAAATTTGTAAAAATTTAAGTCTGAAAACTCTTTTTTTTTGGAGAGACAGAGTCTCACTCTTTTCCCCGGGCTAGAGTGAGTGCCGTGGCGTCAGCCTAGCTCACAGCAACCTCAAACTCCTGGGCTCAAGCAATCCTCCTGCCTCAGCCTCCCGAGTAGCTG
>NW_012141858.1:2752570-2754272 GCF_000956105.1 Propithecus coquereli
GTGAACGGCAAAGAAAACGCCACAAGTCTGATAGTATTTCCCTTTCCTTTGATGAAAGCCTGGCTCTGTGTGTAATAAGGGAGATATGTTGTGAAAGAAGCAATAGCAGTGAATCTACAGGGACTCCGTCGAATCCGGTAATGTTTTCATTTTAAGTAAAATAAGACTCTTATTTTTAAAATCTAGTCCTAGCCATCCTAGTAGGGGTGGGGGACCTTTGGCCTTGGGGCCATATGTGGCTTCTGGATCCTTTAGTACAGCCTTTTGACTGAATCCAAATTTTACAGAACAGATTCTTGTAATAATAATCCTTTTGCTGCTAAATACAGTGGTGAATTTTACTTTCAAACAAAACCACCATATAGGTCTTCACCTCCAGCCCTAGCTTTGGGGCAAACGGTGGGAGATAGTGGAGTAACATTGGTATTGGTAAAATTAGTACCAATATTAAGAGTTATTAATGTCACCTTGTGTATTAGAGAGTCTTTGTGGACCACTGCACCAATCATAAATTCAAATAAGACTATAGCATAGTCTGAGAATTTGGAAGTTACACTTTTTTAAAAATGAGGGAACAAAACCCAAAATTTGGTTCAATTAAATAGCTTAGGATTCTAAGACAGATTTGTCTTTATTTTTAGACTATATATTTTATTACAGCTGTCAGCAATAAGTCAGCATAGTCTGAGCTTAACATTTGCCATACATAGGTCTAGACATCAGGGAAGATCTTTTTACTAATGCTGTGACATATGGGTATATTATTGCATGGATGATGGGAGAATATTAGTGTGTTCTGATTACTGATACAGAATTTCAAAGTATTAGCCAAAAATAAAACTCTTAAGAGATGTCACTGAAGGAAGTTCGGCAAAAAATTTTTTGCTGACAAGAATGCTTGAAAAATGGAATGTTTTCTTATCATTAGACATTATGAAAATTGGAGCCTTCCTTTGAAATATGGCAGTGTCTCATGGTCATTATTTCTGAATATTAGTGATCATTTTATAGAGTTCTCTAGATGATGTAGGAGACTGAATCAACTGTAATGGTAACCCTATTCTTACCTTTTACCTATTGTTACTTCCTGTATCATCTTTACATTTTTTTCTTCCAAAGCAGTGATTGTGTGAATATTGACCTGCCTTGAGTTAGTGCTGTGTTTAACAGAGCTGTTACTCGTGTAGGCCACTAGATGGCACTGTGAGCTCCTGCTCGGTGTGAGAGCAAGTTCTTCATTCAGCAGATGTTTATGTCGTTTCTGTGCCAGGTTTCATACAGTGCAGACGGCACTGGAGACACAGTGGTAGTCAAGGTATTAATAGATATGGTTCCTACCCTTGTGGGGAGAGAGACCATTAACAATTAAATGATGAAATGTTTAGTAAATCCTGTACAAAATACAGGTTCTTGAGAGCAAGTATGTATGATCTGAAAATTGAATCCAGTTAAAGAAAACTTGATTGGGTACACAAACTACAAGTTTGGTTAATTTTATTCTTTACAAATGGCTTAAAAGAGAGAATTACTACACCCCATTTAACTTAACGGTATTTATTTATTTATTTTTTACGGCTAGTCAAGTGAAGCAGTGGGTTAACTTACAGTCTTTTTAAAAGTTATATCAGAATTCTAGCTAAATGATATTTAGAGTCCTTGTTACTGCTTTGTACCTGGGACACTGCCTTGTTATCAAAACACA
>NW_012141858.1:2767957-2769757 GCF_000956105.1 Propithecus coquereli
GAGAAAGTATCTCAGTCCATGAAGATTTCTTCTCTTTAGTGTAATTTACCTACTTTGGGAGAGGAACAGTAACTATTTATTTCCTTTTAGAAAAATTTCACTTCTGTTTATATTTGGCTTTTAATGTAATTTGAATTGGATATATAGCTTCATCCCTTACTCATCCCCCTCATTTTAAATCTACTTGCTTTTAGAAGTATCTGATTTTTAAAAATAATATATATGTATGTAGAACATCTAAATGTAACTTATTTAGTATCTTTCATGTAAGGAGATGATGTGTGGACAGATTTGAATATTTACAATTTTTGATACCCTTAAATCTTCTGATTTTTGTTTTTCTCTTTCTGAGTGACATAAAAATATTCTAGGTAAAAAAGTTAACAGTTGTATTTGGTGCTATGTAAGTAAAAATGTACTCCTTGTTCTCTAGCCTCTGGTTATACTGTAGTAAACGATAGGTGGTAATGATGTTGTCAGTGAGAATAGCCATTATTTACTCATAAGACAAAACTTCTTTAAGACTCCGTAGTAAAATGGGGAATTGTCTTGGGAGTCTAACCTAGTATACCAGCCCTTTTGTCACGAAAGATCCTTTTCAGGATTTAGTGGAATCTGTTGCCCCTATGTTGAAAAACGGCTCTAAGATGCTTTGAAGGACCTTCTTGGGCTGCGTTATGTGGTTCCTGGTAGTTGCCTAGGACCTTAAGGCCAGTTTTAGAAACCTGTGAATTCAGAAATTTGATGAACAGAATTGCTCATTTTAAAACTAGCTGAAAAGGTGGTAAGTTGTCTCTGAATTATGCAGAAATTAGGCATCACTTTCCTTGAAGAAAGATGGGGTCAGAACATGGGATTCTAAAATATCTCTTGGCTTCCTCTCAAGCTTGGCGTTGGTCAGTAAGGACCATCCATATTAAGAAGTGTTATTTCCCTTTGGGGCCTGTCTTCCCTGGCCATGGCGTGATGTTTGTCTGCACCTGTTGCAGGCTATTCCAAATGTCATAAAAACTTTAAAAAGTGCAATCCTCACAAGGTTAGGTAAACTAAAAAGCATTCTGTAAAGCACCTAGTGTAAAGACCTAATTCATTTGAATTTGAAAAACTTAGAAATGAACCTGTCAAATGCCAGTGAGAGCTATAGAATAAAACTGATGACTCAATGAAGAGAGTTGAGATCAAACAGAAACGCCAAGCTAAATTTATAATGAACAAATTCAAGAAAAATAAAGAGCTACAGAAAGTTCAGGACATCAAAGAAGTCAAGCAAAACATTTTATCTGGGCCCCTCTTGCAGGTAAAGGAAAGCAGCTGAAAGAAAAGAAGCTACAGCAGTTATTAATACAATAGGATGTGGATATGGAATATGTTTCTTAAAAAATCTCATTGTAACCATTTCTATGTGTACATTTGAAAATCTCCTTTAGAGACTTAGAACTTCTAAATTATTGATTTTTTACGTAACGCAAGGGTGATTAAAAATACTTCTACATTGCTGTTTGCAAAATGTGATATTGTGGATGTCACATTGCGTCTCAATGTTAAATCTTTACTGATGTGTAAATCATGAAAATTCTGTAAATACAGAAGTGAATTATGGACATAAAATGGTCATGTCCTTTGGGTAATGGCACCAGGTAGCATTTATGTAATAGCTAATGGCAAAAATTCATGGCTAGTGGTATATAAAATAAAATTATATTTGTAGTAAAATGTCTTAGAAGGTAGGATACAACAGGGAACTAACAATTTGTATGACAGTGAGCCTCAAATATATATTTTAATTTGATTTCAGTATTT
>NW_012141858.1:2769807-2770644 GCF_000956105.1 Propithecus coquereli
GCAAAATTATGTTTTGCATAATTTTTGTGAGAGAATATATAATCAATATCATACAAGCAGTAAAGATAATTAAAGGCGGAAGATCTCTTTCAGTTACAGTGTTGACAGGGCTTAGCTAATGAAGGATTTAGACACTGTCAAGTTATGCCTGTTATGGGGGAAAGTGTGGAAGTTGAAGTGCCAAGATTAATTTAGGAAGCAATCTAGATCTTGCTGGATTGTCCATACTTAGTAAGGGAGGAGGGGGTGTCTAGTTGAAGATAAGATGAAGATGTTAATATAGTCCTACTGTATGTACCTTCAGTGCCAAGGGGCTGTGGCCCTTTTCCTTTATGCAATGGGATTTTGAACAGGGGAAATAATAATGTATTAGTAGTAGTAATAACCTTGAACCTTAATCTAGTGCCAGTGAGTGGGATGGATTTGAGAAGGAAATAGAGGCACAGGGATGAATTAGGAAGCTGTTACAGAGGCTAAGAGGTAATGTATATTAAGTCACATTGTTTTTTTTCTTATTTTAGGATCTTGATGCTGGTATAAGTGAACATTCAGGTGATCGGTTGGATCAGGATTCAGTTTCAGATCAATTTAGTGTAGAATTTGAAGTTGAATCTCTTGATTCAGAAGATTATAGCCTTAGTGAAGAAGGACAAGAACTCTCAGATGAAGATGATGAGGTAGTTTTTTTAACTTCCAATTATATTAGAAAATTGTTAAGTATTTTCCATGTTGGTTGACTTTGACGAGTTTGAAATAATTATATTCAGATCATTTAGATTTCACTTGAAATTCTTGCCTTTTGATTTGTTCAAACTAGAGTATTGGTTTGTAGACTTG